>NW_028274809.1:10410454-10713484 GCF_037043125.1 Eumetopias jubatus
GGCATTTCAGAAAATCAAATGGCAGAGCTTTAGTTTGCTTTTGAGTTTGTAAGGTTTCATTGTCCCCTCTTTGTCTTCACCGCAGTGTCATCCAAAGCCTGCTCATGGGATTTTGCTTTGTAATATTATCTTGTATTACGATCGACCCCGATAATTTATTTCTCCCCCACTTTCTTCCCCAGGTCATGCCAGATATTGCCTGTGGGAATGCGAGTTCTAACAGCTCTGCTGGTGGCCGCCTGGTATCCTTTGAAGTGCCACAGAACACCTCAGTCAAGTAAGAAAACCTGCAGCTAGAAACCGTTAAGCTCGATATGGTGGCCCTAAGCGGGGTTGTGTCCATCCATGTCACTGGTCAGTCTAGTGGGAATCATGAATGGAGTTCCATGTGTAGATGTGGCCTAAATCACTCAAAACCTGGAAGGACCTATTTCAGGGGAGACTATTGCAGTGGGGATCCAGTTGGGCTGGGGATGGTGAATTGTGGAATTGGATGGGATGAGTAAGGTGTGGGATCAGAAACCCTGAGGCCTTGGATAAGATCCAGAGCCAGACCCTTCACTTCCCAAATGACTTTTGCTTCCAAAATTCTTTGGCCTCTTATGATTTTAGTGGGCCACTGGTTAAATTCATGGGCATAATTTAAAATGCAAACATTACAATTTTGTTTTTAAAAACAAGCATCTGAGGAGAGAGTATTTTGTTTGGCTTTGCTTTCAACTTAAGCTCTTTCAAATGACGTACTGCCCACTGTCACTGGTGGGGATGGGGAAGAGGCAAGGGCCGAGAACCTGCTGTGTGTCAGGCAGGAGTGTGTCGGGGGGGTGAGTGAGGGTGGGGAGTGGCGGGTAGAGCCAGCCCCGGAGTGACCCATTCCTGTCTGACAACTCCCACTGCTCAGCCTTTCTCTGTTGCTATTACCCACCCACCCCCCATCCCCACGCAACCGAATGGGAATTTGCTGGCCAGTCTTCAGGGACTTTAGAGGGACACTTGATCCTGGTGAGCTAGTGCGCTGTATCAGCTCCCCTTAAAGGGGGCAGTGGGCACTATAGACCTCTTCCATTTATACAGAAGCATTTTTGCCCACCTTACCTTCTGCACAATGGAGCTGAAATGCATCCCCTCCCCTGGAGCCTTGAACTCACTCTGCTGGGGGGCGAGTCAGGATGGAGAGTGAACTCTGCCCAGGGAAGAAGGCCCCGTTGGGAGAAAGGTGTGGCCTCTGAGGCAGCTTCCACTTCTACCAGCAGGGGGACCCCGGTCCTAGTGTTTTACTGCTCAGAATACAGACGGAAGTAAGAGCCAGCTTTAGGGAAATAAGGACCCGGAGTTTCCTTTAGGTTTATGAAACCTTCTCCTAGTGCTTTCTCGTCTGGCTCATATGATCTGACTTTCATAAGCCTTCCCAAATAGTTCTGATCTTTTATCCCTTTAGATGCTTTTTGTTTTTTTACCCCGTCTCAACAAACTTGGAAGTTCTCCAAGACCCTCCTAGGCTGCAGGACTGGGCAAAATAGCAGGCTGACCCAGGCTGAGTGAGATGGAAGTGCCGAATAACCTCTGGGTGCCCTGAATTCACTTGTAAGGGTTGCTAGCCCCTGAGACTTTCATTTATTCATGAATTCAACCTTTTGGCAAACTCCGATTGAACACCCTGCTGCAAGCCAGGAGCTCTGCGCGCGGAGTACGCTGATCTCCTGCAGGTGGAGACCTGCTTCTCCAGGAGCACGGACAAAGGGGAGGGGCGGCTGCTGGGTGCTGGGAAGAGGGTCAGGGAGGGTCTCAGAGAAGAGGTGATCTGCGGGTTAAGGCTTGCAGAATGGCACGTGAACCAGGCGCATGAGCGTACAAAGGCTGGGAGCTGGGACAGGACGTTCTTGGGGAGGGACCGTAGCTCCAAGTTTGAGCTTGAAAGGCGAACTGAGGCCAAGGCTGATTTGCTTTCTAGCATCCCATTCTTTGATTTTACCCTGGAAACAAGAAAAAGGCCAAGAGAAGCCCGAAGCATGGGTCGTGACACACTGTCGCTCATGTGGGCAGCACAACTCAGGGGCTGTTTGGGGATGCATGACACATTTATAGTAAATTCAAGCAGGGCTCCATACTGTGTGGATGCAGAAGGATTTGTCTCTAAAAGAACTCAAGATGCCCTTTTATTATTGATTACAATTGTTACGCAAAGGTGAATCATCCATTCGTGATCTCGTGGTCTATTTTTAAGCAAGTGGGAGACAGACCTTTGTAATGATTTCCCGAGACCTTGGTGGCTGCACATGTCATTTTATTTTTATTTATAAATTTGACGGACTAGTCCTAAGATGAATTTTTCTGAAAGGGACTTCTGGTTCACTCCATTCCTGTTTTCAGAATTCGGCAAGATGCCACTGCCTCGCTGATTTTGCTGTGGAAGGTCACGGCCACGGGATTCCAACAGTGCTCCCTCATCGATGGGCGGAGTGTGACTCTCCTCCAGGCCCCCGGGGGCCTGGTCCTCTTGGAGGAGATGCTCGCCTTAGGACATAACCACTTCATCGGTGAGTTATGGAAGTCTACCCGACAAGACATCTGCTTCTGCCTTGATTTTGTGTTTAGAGAAGGTGGGGAGGGCGTTTTGCTCAGATAATCGGAATTCTAGACATCAACACTGTTTCCTCCATTTTAGGTGAGGTTTTACTTATGATCAAAACTGATTTCTAAAAGTCACTCAGTGTGGACAAAGCATGTGCTCTGAAATCCTGAGACTGTATCCCAGCTCCGGACAAAGCGACATGGATGTGTGACCATTGGTACTTAAAGCTCGAATCTGCTTTCTTTTTGACTCTAGTCTGCGTTCTCTAGGACTTGTGCGCAACTGGAGGCCCTGAATGTTGGTCTCTCAGAAAAACCCTGTTCTCAACTGAGTTAGGCCTGACCTAGGACCCTGGGCACAGCACCTCAGAAGCGATTTGCTACATCGGAGCCTCCGAATCACAAGTAACTTGAGGATAACGGCTCCTTTTGGGGCTCCTCTTCCCCACACCCACCTCTCCCTCCCTTTTGACTTTTCACTTTCCCAAATATACTTAAATCTGCAGTTTAGCCTTCGCTATACTACCGCATGCTCAATTAGCTGTCTTCAGATTCCTCTGTCCTGGGGTGGAAATGGACTTCATAAAGCGAGCCATCCCCACCCCCACTGCCCCTGCTTCTCCCAAGGGCTACTCCTGGGCAGTTTCCAGAGGACCCTTCCCCTGGTTGGCATTCTGACGGCATCCTGCATTGTCTTCATCCCTCCCCCAGCACAGAACATTTTTGGAGTTGGAACTTGTAACTCCAGCCCCTAAACAGGCCCATATCATCAGCTGCTTTCTTAGAGCTTGTTGCTCATGCAGCCTCAACTCAGAAACACAAGCTCAAGTTCAGACTCCATCCACCCCAGTCCTGTGCCCTCCAAGTAGCCCCCTGCATCCTGCTGTTAATGCCTTCTCCTGTCTGCTCATATATTCCAACAGCCCTCCCCTGGAGGGGGGCAGACACAGCATTCGTCTCTCAGGGGTGTTGTGAGGGTTCAGTGTGATGATGGATGTGCAAGTGTACATTACAAATAATTCAGGATGATTCCAGGCTACTTAGGGGACTTCCTCTGTTTTTTCCCGAGATACGCTAAATATTTTGCTAAATTAAATGGAAAGTACACAGCAAGACACACTCTCTGAGATATATATTTGATGCAAATATCATAACTTAGATGAACTGATAAAAGGAAATGCTCAGTTTTATATAATTTGTATTGTATTTATACTTGACCGACCCTTCTCTGATAAGAAGGCCATTTCTCAATCGTTGGAAATCCCACTGTGGAGTGGGTTGGGGGGAGCAGGGATTTTATTGGGTGGAGAAATCAGGGTGGGGGCTGGACGTATGAGAAAAAGAGGGCGGGGTATTTAACTTCAGACGGGTGTGTGTCTGTTCAGATGGATGTTGGCTTACCAGCGGGATTTAAGACTGTCCAAGTCAAATCTAAATTTTACTCCCCCAAACATTGCAAGTAACTATTATTTACTTCCATGTCTGTTGTAACAATTTATCTGCAAGGATATAGTTTGTATATTTTGGTAAATAGCTTCAATTTTATTTTGTATTGATTTTAAGTTTTCCTTTTTTAGGGGGTTAAACTGTCCTAGGACATGGAGCTAACATTTAGCAAAAATGTATACGCTGTCACCAGTCTTTAAAATGTCCTTAGTGTCACCAGAGGATATCCATTTGAAATGTTAGCTTATGTTTGATATGACATTTCGTTGTAACATAACTTACAACTTCAGACTGATGTTGGGGGTAAAGAGGGAGATCAAGAAAGAAGGATTTTCTAGCATTGATATAATTTTATACTCTTGAGATACAAGGAATTTTATGAACTCCAACAGAATTTGCGCTCGTTTTGCTAACAAAAAAATTTCATGGAAAAAATTGTGTATTGGGTTCAAATGTGTTGCTACTCGGAGGAATAATTTTTAGAAATTTAATTTGATATATTAATAACTAGGGAATTTTTTTCTCAAAAATTATATTCAGGGTATGATGAGGAGACAATGATTTTGAGTAACATCCTTTCTTTCTCTAACCCATTATTTCCCATTTGGAAAATTTGTGATCTGATGTCTTTTTAAATTTCCTATGCTGAAAATTTTAAGTGTTCTTTGCGGCTTTGTATTGGAGTGCACAATCTTTCGGTGTTAGTCTTTTTCAGGGTAGGGGACAGCCTCGTCACAGGCTCCTTCTGGGGAAGAATGGCTAGCTTCCTCCCAATGCAAGATGGGCTACAGCCAGACGCTGCCACACCGACTTCCTTTACGAGGTCTTTTATCTCAAAGAAACGAGATTTATCTTTTATAACCATCATGGACGTCTTATGCTTACTACATCGACACGTGCTTCATGCTCTTTTTGTTAAATTGTTTTTTAAAAGGCAGCTTCTTAAAATGATTCCTTTTTACAAGCCTGGGCTCTCTAGACGTGAATACAGTTTAGCTCAGAACCAAAAGACTGTTCTGCAGAGTACAACAGCCTTGGTTTGACAGATGAACGAAGGGAGGCCAGTGCGGGTGGGAGGAAACTTCCACGCCAAAGGGGCTGTAAAGTTCCGGAGTCGTGGTGCTGTGTTTTAGTCACTTCCTCTCCCGTCTAAAAAGAAAGGCACTTGCAGGAATTGACTGTCCCCTCTCTGTGCCCTTCCTTCTCGATGGGTTCCACACACACAATACCCAAAGGTATTTTAATATTTCTACGCAACAGAACAGAGGAGTCCCTTCTGTGTCTTTGGGAGATAAACTTGGTCACTGTCGCCTGCTTTATACAAATACTCTTTTTAAAAGTTTATTGCCAAGAGCCTGTGGATGTTCTGCATGTTCCAGATGATGATAATGTACTTGTATTTGACCTATTTCAGTGACACTCCGCTGGATTTTTAAAAACCGTTTCCCTTCATTACCATTGCCTTATGAATATTTATAGTCTTTCATAGAAAGAAAGAAATGATAAGATATTTCACGAAGCGTGTAACTCTTCCTTCCGTGCCTCAGTGCGCCCGCCGCTTTCCCCCGTGTTGTCATCCAGTTGCCACACTCCTGGTCTTCTCCGTCATCATCCCCTTGGCTTTTCCTAAATATGCTTCTTTCAGCTATGTTCCTTGCTTTATGCACTGTTTTGAGATCAGTAACTAAATTGACCTTTGTGTAGTGTTGTCTGCTCTGTGGCTAGCAGCCAAGCAAGGAACCTGAGCCCCCTGAGTGATTTATCCGCCCAGTGGTTCCTGTCCCTAGATGGGAAGGATGCATGGTTCTGGTTGCATTTCTGTGACAAGCCGTTGTCTTGTCTTCTGTGAGGTATTTTTTTTTTTCTTTTTTTACTTGGAGTTGCTTGGACACATTGCTCTGATAGACACTGTCAGGGATGAGGGCCTGCTGTGTAGCCTCTGTGTGAGAACATTTCCTCAGGGAGAAAACCCCGTTGAACTCCATCTGTAGGCTTTTCTTTCTCTGGTCACCTGCCTCTAGGCGTAGCTCCCAGTACTTCTGCTTGGTGAACTCTGTCCACCCACTGCCTGCCCCCTCCCAACCTGGACCTCCCCTACTTCCCCATCTTCTCCAAACCTCAGCCCCCCCCCCCACATCTGTTCCTCTCCAAGACCTCATTTAAACTCTCCTGATTTGGAGTGCTTTAGGAGAAAAGTGGCCAGCCCAAAATTCTAGTCTACCTGGCTTCTCAAATCCTCTTAAATTCTCATAAATTCTTCCAGACACACAGACAACCCTGGAATATTCTCATAGTTCTTCTTTTGATCAGAAGACCCAGGTGGGGTATATCTGCTTTACCCATACTTTTGTTGACCTGCCTGCTCAGAGAAACCCCGCATTTTCCTTCATACTTCTCTCTTTTATAACCCATATCTGCTGTCACCTCGATCTGCCATTTTCTTTCTTTCCTCATCTTCGAAATTATTTTTGCTTCGATGTAGCTCATTCTCTTCTCCATTCTTTTCTGATGGCGGTCTAGCTGCTCATATTTGCCCTTCTGTCTTCCCTCATTGTCTTCTCCTGCCTCTAAGCCACGATTTTTTCCTATCACCTTTCACCGCCTTTGTATCATCCTTTCTTGCAATTTTTAGTACATTTTTAACATCTAATTTATCTCATAAAAATAAGTGCATTTTTATGTTTAATCCACACCGGTGGTATTTCATTTGCGGCCTATGAAAAAGCTGCTCTTAGGGCTTGAGATCTGCTTTAACTTCACAAAGAAATGAGTGGTGTAGCATGTAGCTCATAGCAGTGCTCTTGTAGGAGCTGGGCTCACTTCTTCAGGATTACAGCTACTAAATTAGCTGAGAACCCTAGAAATAATGACTTCCATGTCTTTGTAATGGATGTCTTAACTAGATTGGAAAATTTCCCATTTTGCCTATGACCCTTTTGTGCCTCCTGGGAGCTGTAGAGCGCTTTAAGTTGCCTTGATTCTATATTTTCAGCTTAAAAAGATTCTTGTCTTGCAAAGTGATTTCTAAAGCAGTGCGTTCTCTTTATTTTCTTCTCTTGACAAATAAGGAGGCATAACGCAGTACTTTAGCAGGTGCAATGAAGGTTGAGACTTTTCTTTTCCTTTGGTAAGAAGCTTCACTGGTGCGGTGGTCCTTCACAGCCTCAGTTTAGATCATTACGGACTTAACTGATAGATTTATCCTCACTGACATCACGATGTGTCCTTGGAGATAAAGTCTTTTGTAGTCTAACAGTTTATACTGACTTTAAAAAAAAAACAAACAATTTTTAAAACACAACCAACTGATGCTTTATTCCTAGGCCGAAGTTCCTAATCTGGGCTCAATTTGACCACGATTTTATGGCGGCCATGGGGTTCAAAGGTCACTTTTCGAGAATCCCACGAATATCCCGCACTGGAGACTTTTATGTGTTTGTGGCCAAAAGTTCACTGGATTCTCAAAGATATCTGAGTCCCCAAATTTTAGAACCTCCACTTTAAGCTATGCACATGATCATGTGAGAATACATATGCTTTTCAACATTCTCTGCTCATTTAGTGTCGTTTCTTTTGGCAGATATACCTACTTCCCATGTCCCCATATCAGGGAACTTAACCTACTTTTATTTACTTACACTTGTAGGCAGCAGAGCTGTGGGAAACACTCAGTTCTGCATTAGTTTAGAAACTTCACGTTGCATGCCTCGCATTTTCCAAGCATGGTGCCAGCCTGGAAATGCGAAGATGACTTCACTGTGGTCTCTGAGTGAGTGAATGGGGCGACAAAGACAGAGACAAGTGCTATAGACAAGGGATGTGCCAAAGGGGCCCAGGATTCAGAGGAAGGAGCAGCTAACTGCTAGGGGGATGTAGGACAGGCAAAGCAGTCTCCTTGGATGTACAAAGTGCAGTGTGTGGCATTTTGGTGGCACGGGAGTCTGTGTCATTAAGATAATTTAATGATAGTTCTAGAAATTGATTAATGGCCATCACAACTGGAAATAGAATTTAATTTCAGCATGCGTGTGACGGACTCTCCCATCCATTCTTCCAACTGCCTCTCATCTTGGATATGAACACATTTATATAAAGTGCTCCAGGTATGAATTTTATTTCCTGGGTTCTCTGTTTATCTTCAACGGGCAAAAGAGGGACCTTCTAGTCTTTGATGTGAATTTCTAGGTAGTCCTTTGGAATCCTTCAATAAAGCTCTATTTTCTTATTCCTGAACTCTCTCTCTTTCTCTCTCTCTCCTTCGTCTGGGTAAACCCTTCCTGTGAGCCTTGACCTTTAAAATGTAAGTTTCAAAAGCAAGTCAGCTGGAGCTGGGATGTTTCATCCTGTAAGTTTGATGAAGAGAATGATTTGGGGGAATGTGTCCCAACAAGACAGGAGACACCATGAGGACCACACCAGTTAGGGTAAGGGTGGTGGGCAGGATTCAAATGGGAAAAGTTCCAGTAAGAAAGGAGGGACAGGAGATTTCTTAACGTCATAGTTTGGCTGGAGAGCTTCCCAAAGTCATGCATAGTGTCCAATATTAACTCTTTTGCATGTGCCTGTTTTAGTCATTTAGACATGAGATCTCTAGACAGAGGTCTTACTTTATCTCAGCCATTTCTTGATGGATTCTTTCGTTTCTCAGGAGTTAAAAATAGCCAGGAGATACATAGGCCAGACACTGCCCCTCTCCACCTGCTATGCTTCTTCATCTTGTTTGTGGCTAGCTTCCAACTCTGCGTGACCAGCCCCTGGCCGTGAAGACCACATGGCTCCAGCATCTGGCTCCCTGTGGAAGACACAGGGTGTCAGGGAAGGGGTGTGATGAGCAAAAGGCCAGGTCTAGACCAGGACTTGTCAGAAGGAAGGATTCCCAAGTGGAGTAAAAAATGCTTAGCATTACGTTTTCCTCTTACTTGTCAGAAAGGCCACTGGGAGATGAAGAACCACATTGGTAATTCACCTCTTAACAACTGTGAAGATTTTATGGCCTGCTTATCTCTCTTCCACACACTCTTTAAGTTATATTTTTCCAGGCTCTGATGTCCATTTTAATTTGTACTTCACTATTAATGGTATGCATTTTCTGTGAACTCCTCGGATCTTACGGAATAAGGTAGGCTATGAAGAAATAAGATATTCATGGGGGCACTTAAAATTTCAGTACATTCTATTACTGTACCTTGATAACACCTTCGTGATTATGATGTGTTTTAGGACTGTTAGAAAGAATAAGGATGGGTATTTGCATCCTAGCTCTGACCCGGCAAAGTAGGATTTGATTCTTGGAAGTATAGTAAGTCATCATTCCCGTTTGTAGGTTACTATCAGATTCGTTTCTAAAATTACCCCTGTGTTCTTGCAGTATCAGACCTTGCTTACTTGCATGAAGTCTTCAGGCTTCCTTTCTTTAGACCCTCAGCAGGTCATTCTCAAACAAGCAATTTTTTTTATTTTTAAGATTTTATCTATTTATTTGACAGAGAGAGAGAGAGAGAGAGAGAGAGAGAGAGAGAGAAAACACAAGCAGAGGGAGGGGCAGATGGAGAAGGAGAAGCAGACTCCGGGCTGAGCAGGGAGCCTGATGCGAGACTTGATCCCAGGACCCCGAGATCATGACCTGAGCTGAAGGCAGATGCTTAACCGACTGAGCCACCCAGGCACCCCAAACAAGCGATATTTTACTAGCTCCTATTTGTGAAGGTGGATCGAATATACACCTTGTCATCTAAATCTGGGTTTCTGAGGTCTCTGGCCCTTTGGCTGTACAGTGAGCTGGAACCTTCCTCTCTCAGCCCACAGGCACTGAGCCTCCTCTACCTTTCCGGGTGAAATCTGATTTCTTGCAAGCATAAGGTCCCACTGTCCCGAGTAATCCCTTCACCACTGCCACCCCTTCTGGCTCCTGTTCCATGATAGGTCTCGTCTCTGTGCTCTGGACCCTGTCTGTCTTCTTGATACTCCCAGAAGTTCTTCCGAGCTCTTATGTACTGATGCCAGCCCAGAGTGGGGCTGTTTTTTTTTTTCCCCCCGCCTCTGAATCCTGTGGTTTGAATTGCTGGTCACCCTTTTCAGATGTTCATCTTACCCAGCCCTGCACATTCCTGTTTGTTCTTGTTTCTCTATTGTCTTGTCTCTGGTATCATTTTTGCCTAGCTCTGTCTCCTTCTGCTTTTTCTAACTCATGACATTTTTGCTTTACCAGCTAAGTCTCACTTTTCCTTCTGATAATCCTATTGTCAGCCAGCATCACACAATGTAGAATCTGAATGTTCTCTATCCCCCCCTTTTTTTTGTATGTTGATTTTACATCTTTAATTAGACTGTAAATTTCTAGAGAGGAGGGACCATATCATAGCTCCTTAGACCGTGAGGGCCATATGATAGCCACCCGAGTGATTATATTTTGTTCATATGTAACAGTTATTCTGCTCAGTAAATGCCGTGTGAAGAAAATTTCTAATTGCAAGTGTCAGTCTTAAGAATTCTTTGTAGATGTTTCAACCCACCTCTATGACGTTTAAACTTTCCCCCCTTTGTTACATTAAAAGTACTTGAAGATCAAATACCAAAAAAGAAAAAGGAAAGAAAGAAAGATAGAAAAACTTTCCATCATTCTTTTGGGGATGCTACATTTTACATTTTGTCCTTTAAAATGTCTTGCTCTGGAGGCCCGGGGTAAAATAGTCAAAGAAAATTTGGAAAAGGTACCTGCTATAGAATCATTAACATCTTCTTTTGCTAACACCTTAAGATTTAACAAAGAAAATGCAAATGTCTCACTCTTTCATGGTCACCCTAAAACCACAGTTGAATATGGTCTTTTGAACTACCTGAAATAGAGAGAAGAAACTTGGAAAAGTTTAAATAAAGAGCAATAGTTGGAACAACAGTAGAGTATAAGATTGCCCTGCACAGCATAATTGGGGTAAAATTCTTATAGTTTCCATTTGTCTAGTTGGGAGATTTCTATTAAATTAAATTTTACTTAAATCAAAACCACATTTCTATATTATTAGCAATCATGATTATCGTTTTTGATCTTTTTATTACTGGTAATGAATATTAGAATTTTTTGTTAGCTGGCCTTGCATTTCAATGCCTTGCTCTTATTTTCCTAAAAACTGTCACGATCAGCATCATTCGTGTATTGGTACCTATTGATTGTGGTGACAAACTAAGCCTTGTTAACAAACACACATTCCATTGTGGACATGCATGGTCCCTAGAGGTGCTGTCTAAGGTCCCCCGCTGAGTGTCGGTTGCCCCGGCTGTGGTGGCATTGGGGAAGGTGAGCAAGGAAGATGTTTCTCTTACCCTTCAGGACAGTCTGGAATCAGGCTTTGTGGAAGGCAGCTTGATGGTCTACTCTCAGAGCTGGCTGTTCCACATCAGAGTCTTCTGCAAGCTCCTCAGGTCATTCTTTCACACACCATAATTTGTGCAAATTCTAGGAACTAATCAGGAAGTAAAGGACAACCATAGGATAGAGTAGAACCAGTCAGGGTTCATGCCTTTTAGCATGACTCTAAGTTAGAAAGCCGCTTCTGTAGATTTCGAGCACCAGTTTCAGGATTTAGGAGAACAAAGAGACTGCGAGGTAGTTCTCCTGTGTGGGCCTGAGGCATCAGGGGGAGGGGCTGGCTTGGTTTCGAGAAGCAAACTCAAGGTATGTCTTCATAATCATAAATTTTCCCTTTCTCCCTCTCCATTCTGCCGCCTTGTCTCTCCCTCTCCCTCAGCCTTTTTTTTTTTTTAAGATTTTATTTGTTAGAGAGAGAGAGAGAGAGCACATGAGAGGGGGGAGGGTCAGAGGGAGAAGCAGGCTCCCTGGGACTCCAGGATCATGACCTGAGCTGAAGGCAGTTGCTTAACCAACTGAGCCACCCAGGTGCCCCTCTCCCTTAGCCTTTTATTTAAAAAATGAAAGTAGTTCATTTTACTTATAGATTACTGTGGCAAAATTAAGTAATAAGAAAAATTATTATTATTATTTTTTAAGATTTTATTTATTTATTTGACAGAGACAGAGAGACACAGCAAGAGCAGAAACACAAGCAGGGGGAGAGGGAGAGGGAGAAGCAGGCTCCCCGCCGAGCAGGGAGCCCGATGCGGGGCCCGATCCCAGGACCCTGGGACCATGACCTGAGCCGAAGGCAGACGCTTAATGACTGAGCCACCCAGGCGCCCCAGGAAAATTATTTTTATATTTTAAAGAATTTCTTGTTAACTCTGAAAAGAAATACCTTATTCCTTAACCGATATTAGTTTTAACCCAAATCTAATCCATAGACTTGGATTGAACTGTGTTTTTTTTCTTTTAACTTAGAGACACACCTTCTCAGGGCTTTACCAGTTCCCTTTCAAAGCTTTTCTTAACTTATGTCAGTGCAAATTTCAACTAAGAAAGTAAGTTCACGAATTGCTGTGTTTATAGCCAAACTTCTGCCCCTCCATTATGTCCCTCTTTTTCTTCACTTTAAGGGGGAGGGAGGAGATGGGGAGGGAAGGAGGGAAAGAGGTTGAGTCTCAGGGTTCAACCTGGGACTGTGGTTCTCTCACTGAAAAGGTAAGTTCTCTCACTAAAGTTAAGTTTCTCTCACTGAAAGTTAATTTTCTAATTTACTCTCTTTTGAAAATTAAAAAGGCTCTATGACAATAGATAATATAAATATAAATAATATTCATGTTTTTTTTGGAAAGAGGAACACATTCATATGCTGTTTGGTTATTTGCCTTTTTCACTTAACATGTCACTGACATTCTTTTGTGTTAATAGGTGAAAATCTGTCGTATTCTTCTTAATGGCTGTATAGTGTTCCGTTGGATCTGTGTACTATAATTTATTTAATCAGTATGCTGTTGTTCAACAATTAGCTCCTGCATTTCTTTTGCCTTTTAAGACAGAATTTCAAATACTGTTATGACCTCATCTTTGTATCCTTTCTGGTGATTTATTTAAGTTAAATTTCCAGATGGAGAATTTGCTGGATCAAAGGGCTTGTATATTTTAATAAGAACACATTCTTGCCTAGCTCACATTATCAAATTGTCCTTAACTTTCTTCCAGTTTTCACTCAGGATAGCCAGTTTATCTTTGGAATAGTGTGTTGTTGCCCTTGAATCAACTTGTGGCTGGTTGCTGTTCATTGGATTCAACTTCGTGTTTAGATACACCTCTTAGCAACTTCCTTAGTGATCTGAAACACTTAGCGATCTCCACAAAGGAGAAAAATGGTCATTAACAGTTTCCAGAGAAAGGACAGTACAAATCTCTTTTTTTAGAAAATATTTTATTTATTTATTGACAGAGAGAGGGGGAGAGAGAGAGCACAAGCAGGGGGAGCGGCAGAGGGAGTGGGAGAAGCAGGCTTCCTGCTGAGCAGGGAGCCCGATGCAGGACTCAATCCCAGGACCCTGGGATCATGACCCGAGCTGAAGGCAGATGCTTAACCGACTGAGCCACCCAGGCGCCCCCAGACAGTACAAATCTCTTTAAGCAGAAGATATTTAAAGTGCTTGCACATCAGAGTCCTAGTAAATGGGATGGTTTCATTGTATTATTGTGTTTGTACATCTGAGTCAATGTAAAATGGCGGATGGGGTGATGGGGAATGAAGAAGAGCGGTTGCTGTTGTCACACTCTCTAACACCTGGTCAATTTCTAGTGACATTTCTCCTGCTTAATGTTATGCAAAGAACTTTTGTATTCCAGTAGGGCTGTAACCCCTGATTCCATTGCCATCTCCTTCTCTTAGGTTCTTTTGCTTTCCCATCTCCATATGCTGAAGGGAGATAGTTAAGTTCCATTTCATGTAAACTTTTTATGAAGTCAGAATTATTCTCTGAGAATGGGGCAAAGGATTGTCCAGAAAAGACAAATATTCTGGAAAACCCATCAGGGATGCTTTAGAGATAATCATTTGACTTTGACACAAGATCATAGTAGTTGCAGTTGTTTTTCACAAAGCTCTTGGGTCTAAAACTGAGAGCAGCAAGTAAATGGACCAAAATAGGGTACGTCAGCAGGAGAAAATTGTCTAGTTTTTTTGTGAAGAATATAAATAATTAGGATTGCATTTCAAAAAGTCTCCCTTGCGTTCTCCTTTCTAATGCTCTCTCTGACATTTGGGTTTTGAATGCCATGATATTTTTGGTATTCACACACATCCCGAACAAGCAATGCGCTCACGGTTGTCCTCTTTTAATGGCGTAATTGTGAGTTTGACCTACAAAAGTTATATTTGCTTGGTAGACAAATGGAAAATCTCTTTAAATAAATACACTGACAAATACTGTTTGGCTATATCAGTAATAACAGATGCCAGCCTCTGGAACATTATCATGTTAAAAAACCAGATCTGCATCCTCTGCTCGTCCATCCAGATCCCTGTTTACCATCAACCAATGCTTATTGATAAATTGCCACTTTTAAGGCACTGTGCTCAGCCCTGGGGCTACAAAGAAATATAAGACCCCAGTTCCTGAATTTGAGAGATTTTAAAATGCCTCCAGGCAGACAGGACATACTCATTATGTAACCCAGATAACTCTCGTTGTCCCATGGTTTAGTCTTGTTCATAAAGTCACATCGAATAAACCCAGTCCAGTAGCCAATAATGGGTTAAAACACTTGGAATCTTTATTCATCTTTTTGAGAGAACACGAATAGCAGTGGGAAGAATGCATTCCTATCAAGCAGCAAAAATCTTTTTTTTTTAAAGATTTTATTTATTTATTCATGAGAGACAGAGAGAGAGAGAGAGAGAGAGAGGAGCAGAGGGAGAAGCAGGCTCCCTGCTGAGCAGGGAGCCCGACGCGGGACTCGATCCCAGGACCCTGGGATCATGACCCGAGCCGAAGGCAGATGCTCAACCATCTGAGCCACCCAGGCGCCCAAGCAGCAAAAATCTTATTGATCTTCTCTTCTCCTCGCTGCTCTCTTAATAGACTCCATGTGTTTGGTGCTTGCTTTGTGAAATTGTCTCCCCCACTCTCCATGTCTACTCGCCAAAATCTCAGCCCAACACCCACCCAGGCTTTGAGGCTTTTCCCATCTTTTTCTTCTTGCTCTTCTGGCCCTTTGTTCCATATATCAGTGTAGTCTTTTGGGTTTGTTTGCTTTTAGTTCTTCTGTCTTGCCCGTTCCTGGGGTTCTCCATGATTAAGAACTTGCCTGGGAACTGACCCAGCAAGCAAGAGTCCTTTTCCCGTAGAAGCGGAAGTCAGAAGAGTGTAAATATTCATATAATAAGTAATTGCTACTCTTGTTAGATAGTAATGATTTCGAGATGATAAAGAGCCCTTCAAGAGGTAAAAGAGAAGATAAAGAGAATGTATATTAAATATCAGATGAATTGTCTCATTTAAGAGCTACATGAACTCAGAAGGGCAGAATAATCACCAAGCAGAAAGTTCAGGCTTTAGACTCATGTATGTTGAGCTTGGCCTTGAACTGGGGAGGAGGTAAAAGAGGGAAAGACGTTCAAGGGCAGGAGGATTGGTGTGAACGACGATGTGGGAGGGAGATCAGTCTGGCTGGAGCAGTGGACTTCAAGAAGGGAGCCATGGAAGATTCAGAGGAGGATGGGAGGTAGGAGCCAGACTGTAAAAGAGGGGGAGCACAGGTAGGTAAGGGCAGGGGTGCTGGTATCATATGGTGAGCCCTGTGGAGTAGATTTTGGTGGTGAGTGAGAAGAGCCAAAATGAGGTGGGCGGTGGCAGCAGAAAGCAGGACACTGGGTACCAGGGGCATTGGGAAGGTCGATTCTCTAGACGTGATTGAGTGTCAGGGGAGCAAGGAGACAGAGGCAGAGTCAAAAGGGACAGATATCAGAGTTTCAAGCTGGGAGGTATTTCTGTTGGAAAGAAAGGCTTTTCTTTGAAAAGAGCAGCTGCATTCAGTTTCGCCGCGTCTGGGACCTCGTGCAGGCCCTTGGTAGTGGAGAACCCAAGTTCAGGAGGGAGGCTGTGGCTGCAGATGGAAAGGTAGGGCTCGTCTGCTTGGAGCTTAGAAGTGGAGCTTCTGGGAAGGAAGGGAGCTCCCCAGTGAGAAGGAGTAGGCGGGGAGGGCGTTTGGGGAACGACCATGTTGATGATGTTTACGCTGGGCTGGCATCAGGGAGCGAAAGCGAGGGGGCCCGGCAGGCAGAGTGGGGAGCCTAGGAAGGTGGCGGTGGCAGGCCGTGGGAGGGAAAAGCGAATCAGAGAGGGGAATTTCAAGGTTGGAGATCTTAGAGGCAGGGTCATTTTGAGGGTGGCCTCCCCAGCTCTGGTGAGACATTTCTCTTGACAGTCACTCCCCAAACCTTGGCATCACTCTTGAACTTTTTTCTTTCCTCTCCCACATCCATTGACCGTGAAGTCTGTTGGCTCCAACTTCTACGTGTCCGGGATCTGACTGCATCTCTGCATGGCCCTGCTCTCCCACCTGGCCCCCGGCCTCTCTCCTGGGTTATTGCCAGAACCTCCTGACCGGACTCCCTGCTCTTACTCCTGCCCCCACAGCTGGGCCATAATGACACCCCAGGTCTGCTCACAATCCCCAGGGTCTCCTGTTTGACTCCGCCAAGTCTTGGAAGCCAAGACTGAAAGTCCCACGAGGCCTCATATGTGTGTCCCTTCCTCCTCTGACCCCTTGGTCTCCTACTATTCTCTCTCTTGCCCTCACCACTTCCACCATTTCTCCATCTCCTCAGGCACCCTCCCGGCTCTGGTCCTTTGCACTGGCCACCCGCTCCTGCTGGCTCTCTCCCTTACCTGCTTCATGGCCTTGCTTACTTGTCACCTGTCCTGGCCACCCTCTTGTAGAGCTGCAGCCCCCTTTCTCCCCTTTCTCTTCTGTGCCCCAGTACTCCACACCACCTTGCTCTGCTCTCCTCTTCCCCCATAGAACGTATCCCTTTCTAACAGGCAATATGTATATACCTTCTAGAACGCAAGCATGGTGAGGGCAGGAGATTAAGTCTGGCCTGTTTCGTCTTGTATCACAAGCACTTGATGCCATGCCTGGGGGAAGGAGGCATTCAATAAACACCAATCGAATGTATATATTAAATACATTGTGAATTCCTGGTAAGTCACCAGAGGGGGGTTATTTCATAAGTGTGGGAACCCAACTCAAACTTGCTTGTGCAAAACAACCAAAAAACCAGCAAACAGAGGTGGTGAGAGTCTCCCGCCACTGAGCGTCCGGGTGTGGATCTGGAGTCACAGATCCAGTGGCACAGAAAAAACTTGATCAGACACATTTCTCTCAAGACAATGACAGCCTTCTGAAACATTCGGTTTAGGCTTGCTTTAGGTTTTGTGCATCTGATTTTATTTTACAGAATGTGTTGTGGAGACACGTCGATACACATGCCTACACCTGTCCATCCGTCATACGTAGATACACACATCAGTGCACGTGTGTATGTGTGCACGTGCACACACATGGATGCCCCCTCGTGTACATATGCATACATAGACATAGATTTGCTCATACAGAGGCACATGGTCATAGATATGCACGTGTGTGATTTAAAGGACTTGACAGGTGGATGAGCATTAAAGGGTAGATAGCGTGGAGGGGTGAGTGTGAGCATGTAAGGAGACATGAAATTGGACAATTAGTTTGGAAAAAAACAATCTTTAGCGTTGGAAATAACGCTAGTATTTATGTGAAGGATATAGTACACAGTTAATATTCATGAATAAAAACAATCAGCAAAATCATGAATTAATTTTCTATTAATGTGATCATTGTATTTTTCCCTTCTTAAAAAATGTTTATTATTTTAGTCTACAGACAATGTGATCTTAGTTTCAGGTGCACGGCATGGCGATTCAACGATCCTATATTTTATGCAGCGCTCGCCACGATAAGTGTAGTTATTTTCTGTCGCCAAACAATGTTATTTCAATATTATTGAAATAACACTTACTGTGAGCACTGAGGAATGTTTAAAACTATTGCATCCCTGTGTTGCACACTTGAAGCTAACATATTGTATGTCAACTGTACTTCAATTAAGAAAAATATATTGTAGGGGTGCCTGGGTGGCTCAGTAGGGTTAGGCGTCTGACTCTTGGTTTTGGCTCAGGTTGTGATCTCAGGGTCATGAGATCGAGCCCCAGGTCGGCTCCCAGCTCAGTGGGGAGTCTGCTTGAAGAGTCTCTTCCTTTGCCCTCCCCCCACTCTCTCGCTCTCTCTCTCAAATAAATAAATCTATTTTTTGAGAGAGAGAGAGAGAGAGAGAGAGAGAGTGAGCGCAGGCAGGGGGAGGGGCAGAGGGAGAGAGAATCTCAAGCAGCTGAGCAGGAAACCCAACATGGAGCTCGATCCCAGGACCCTGAGATCATGACCTGAGCCACCCAGGTGCCCCCAAATAAATAAATCTTAAAGAAAAATATATTCTATATCTTGACCTTGGTGATGCTTACTAGAGTTTTTACATTTGTGAAAACTCACTGTATCTTACTGTGTGTAAGTTATACCTCAATAAAGTTAATTTAAAAAAATAAATGGAAGCTAGAAAAGACCAGGACCCACTTGATGTGTCAGATCACTTTTTCTTTGTTTCTTTGTTTTGGGGCCTCCGCCTTATACATTGTAATTCCTGTTAGATTTTCCAGTACTGAAGGCCATCTGTTCAGAAAAAGTCAGATTGGGATTTGGGGCAGTCAAGGTTGTAAGGAAGATGGATAGGGTTTTTAATTTCCTACATTGAGTATCCCAGAAAGAATTGATGGTCAGATAGCATTCCTGGGACTTTCGTAGAGCCTGAAGCATAAATAAAATCTGCTCTGGATAGATGAAGGAAACCCTTTGCAGCCCACTAAGCTGCCAGTCACATAGGATTAAAGAATTTAGTTTTGAGAGAGAGAACTGACGGGGAACAGGGACAGTGTGTAATTCGTTCTCTGTTGGTAAGCTCCGGAGCAGGACTGGTGGCATTGTTTGTGGTCTGGAACAGGGCATGGTTTATCATGAGGCTTGCCACCTAGGTTGGCTTGGGGCTCTGGGTTCAGGGCAGCTCCTGGCTGAGGTTGAAACCGCTTTGCTTCGTGGCCCGAGCTGGTAGTGATCACTCTGTCCACCAAAGCTGGTAGCTAGAGCGGGAGGTCAGAGGGATTTCTTCCCGTCACCACCAGTTTTCTTTTCTGGGTTCCTTGTTTCTCTTTGCCACTCTGACCCTCTTGTATCCTCATATTTGCTGGTGCCACACTCAGGCCCCACACTTGTCTTCTCTCCCTCCCACCCTCCTTCCCTTTTCCCTCCCCCAAAATATTTACTGAGCATCTACTGAGTTGGGTGCCTGCTTGGCGCGGGCAATAAAACTGTGAACAAAATAAATAAAAATCCCTGCCCTCATGAACCGGATGTTTTAGTGAGGCAACCGGTAATAAATGATTCCACAAATAAATAGAAAATTACAAGTGTGATAAGCACACTGTGATAAGTCACTGTGCTGTGACTCTGGTTGATAATAAAAATCTGACATAACCTTGGGGGCAGTGGGGATCACTATCTTGAAGAAAGATAATTAGGCTAAAAGATTAACTAGGCAATGGGGAAACCCTTCTAGGCAAAAGGCTAGAACTGCATGTGCAAAGGCCCTGTGGCTGGAGACAATGCATAATGTCAGAAGAATGGCAACAGGGCCACAAGGCTGGAGCTCTGAGAACAAGGGTGAGAGAGATGGAGATGTGGTGGAGAGGTAGGCTGGATCAGACACACTAGGCTGTGGAGGCCACGTTAAGATCCACACAAGAAGGAACTGTTGAAGGGAAGGGATTGGTAAATGTATTCATTCTATGCATTTTCACTTGGCAGAAAAGAAGTCACCTCTAAGACAACATAGCCGGTAGTTGGACCCATAGGTGTCTTTGGCCACATCCCCAGACATTCTGATTTACTGGATCAGGCTGCAGCCAGCATAACTGTTTGTTTATAATAAACTCTGTAGGTGACTCTGATTGTAGGTGTTTGTGAGTCAGATAGGAGAGGGGCTGAGTGGTAGAGAACTTTCTGGAGCTCCCAAAAATGGAGCAGGTAGGCAAGGCTGCCTCTGAGCATCTCTAGGACTGAGGTCGAGGGTGTGACTGTTCCTGTGGTGACAAGACTAAGAGGAGCTAGGAATAGCCCAACCAGACAGGCTGAATCTGAGTCAACCTCTCCATCCCTCCCAATTGTTTTTCTTTCAACTCATGGCATACCATTGAGGCTTCACTACAGTACATTGGCTAGTTTTATTTTTAGTCCAATAATACATGCCCTGGAAGATAAAGTTGTTATGGATAATTCAAGAAGTGAGTGCGTCTCAAATCGGAACTCTCACCAAACACTCGTAAATCCAGGTAACTTCTTTCATATGACCTTGAAGGTAACAGACCATCTTCTTGGTGGCCACGTAAATGTGGGATTTTGAATCAAAGCAGAGCAAAGGAATGCAATAGGACAAAGGCAGTTGAAAGATCATGTTCACAATGCTTGCCACAGCTCAGAAGGTAAACATGTCAATCAACAGCTTTTTATGTTAGCTCGTCTGAAGGCCCGGTTCTCTGACTCCCTAGCGTTTATCAAGTCATCTGCAGCCCAATTAGCTATGCATTTATAATCTCCCATTACCCTCACATCAACAACAGAGAAGTGATTAATTATTTTGGCATTCATAGTAATGCCAATAATCAGAGTGCATTCATTGGGTATTAATGACTGGATGTGGTGGGTAATTGTATATGAGTTCTACGGTAATTTAGCAATTGATTTACTAGTATTTGATGAGTTGAAACTGTACTAATGGAAGATTAAGTGATACGATTCTAACTGATTGTGAAAAGGCGATCAAATAGACATTGAAAAAGATTAAATAAATGAAGAATTTCAATCGTATATTCTGTGTGAGCCAACAAAATTTCAAAGAAAAGTGCAAATTAATTTTCATGTTCTACCAATGGGTGTTCGGGAGCTGGAATTAAAAAATGTGTCCAATTAGGACGTGGTTTTCATATGCAATGAGTTTTTTTTTTCCCCTAAATGGAGATTACTTAATGGCAGAAATAGGCACATGGAGTGGTTTGACAGGCCTAGTTGTAAATTTTGCTTCAAAAAAAAGATTTTATAATTTGAATTTTTTTATACCATTTTATACCAGTAAGTGTTTCTTGTATTAATTGCTGGTTATGCTTAAAAAAAATGTATTTTAATCCTATGAAGTGTAACCATACCTCATTTATTCACATGTTTTTCTTTTACAATTTTAAATGTAGCCTAGAGCCTAGCTTTTTAAAGTAGAACCTAGACATGAATTATTCAAAAGGGTAGATAATAAAAGTCACATTACTATGACTTTTGTTTGGACACTATTTTTAAAATTCTAGCAATAATTTTTAAAAGTGGAAATAATTTTTTAAAATTCCACTTAAAAAGTTTGACATCACAGAAACTGAGTTAGGGGACTCTCTAAATGACCTACAAGCTTGCGTCCCAGCACTGCTGTTTTCTCGGGGCCATACTTTCCCAGAGCTATTTCCTCAGACCCACACAAGTCTAAGTTCCATTGAGGATCCCACTTTAAGTAGATGTTGGTTGTTGATGTTGCTGTGGATGATAGTGATGATGGTGGTCGTAGGTGGTGGTGGTGGTGGTGGTGATGGGGGTGGTGATGATGAGGATGGTGATAATGGTAGTGATGATGTTGATGATGATGGCGGTGATGATGATTGGGGTGGTGTTGATGATGATGGGGTGGTAGTGGTGGTGATGATAATGATGGTAGTTATCATGGGGGTGATGATGACGGGAGCAGTGGTGAGTGCTGGGATGATGATGGGAGTGATGATGATGGTGATGTGATGGTGATGATGATGATGATGGTGGTGATGAATGTGGTGGTGATGGTGATGGTGGTGATGATGATGATGGTGATGATGGTGGTGGTGATGGTGGTGGTGATGATGATGGTGGTGGTGATGGTGGTGGTGATGATGATGGTGATGTGATGGTGATGATGATGATGATGATGGTGGTGATGAATGTGGTGGTGATGGTGATGGTGGTGATGATGATGATGGTGATGATGGTGGTGGTGATGGTGGTGGTGATGATGATGATGATGGTGATGAATGTGGTGGTGATGGTGGTGATGATGATGATGGTGATGATGGTGGTGGTGATGGTGGTGGTGATGTGATGGTGATGATGATGATGATGGTGATGAATGTGGTGGTGATGGTGATGGTGGTGGTGATGATGATGGTGATGATGGTGGTGGTGATGGTGATGGTGGTGATGATGGTGGTGATGAATGTGGTGGTGATGGTGATGGTGGTGATGATGATGGTGATGATGGTGGTGGTGATGGTGATGGTGGTGGTGATGATGATGGTGATGATGATGCCTTACAGAGTCCTTACCACATGCTTGCACTGCACTAAGAGCTTTGCCCATATTAAGACCTTTAATCATAACCACCAGCCCAGGAAATAGGTAGTGTTATTATCTCTGTTTCAGAGAGAAAGAATCCAAGGCGTGAGTGGTATAAATAACTCTCCCAAATTCAGAGCTGGTGAGAACTCGAACATCTGGCGGTAGAGCCGTATAACCTCCCATTACCCTCATGTAGACACTTGGGCCTCGTTACTCATGTTAGTATAAATAGTAAAGCCACTAATTAGGAGGCACTCATTTGGAATTAATGAATAGATATTGTGGGCAGTTACTTCTGTAATGTGAAACTTACACTATCCACGGAATAAATAAAATGTTACAATTAAATTTAGATTATACCTACCTGTTAATGTGCACATTTAGTATATCCCTGTATAATAAAAGGAATGACATTAGGTGTTTTTCCTAGGTTTGTGCTCAGTTCTCTTCCACTCCTCCCCTGATAGGTGAGCCACTCTCATGGTCAACCCTGCTTTGTGAATGCTAAGGAAGATGAAGCAGACGAGGGGGTGACGGAATTAGTATTTTGTGAGACTGTGACACGAAGTAGTAGCTACATGGTGATTCCTTCTGAGTCGAGGGGCAGAGGTGGCTCAGGGGAAGGAGTTTGTATGATTCCTTTGCATACCCATATTGATTACAATACAGTATAATCTGTCTGTATAGAGAGACCTCAAATACATTGGCTTAAACAAGCCCCCAGTTCATCTCTCTCTCATGTTACAGTGTAGAGGTAGCTGGTCCAGGCCTGAGAGGACAATTCTACACCCTCACCACACAGATTCCCTCTCTGGATTCAGACTGGCTGCCCCCACTGTCATGGGGCGGGGGGTTGTGGAGGGGGGGAATGGGCAGGGCAGTACTCGCTCAGTCTTCGTGGATGTATGTCACAGAAGCGCCACAATTCCTGTCCCTCAGTCCCTGAGGAGAGGCAGGTTCTTGAACTGGGTGGCCCAGTTCCCTGCACAAACTCCTAATGCTATTGCTCAAAGGATGTGGGGAGAATACATATCACCAGGCAACTAGCTGTTACTACTGTGGCTCAAATACTTAAGTCTTAACTTCAGGCAAATAATTTAATATTAGTAGAGAAAGGAATGTGGTAGGGTGAACATCTTCTTGAAAAAACAAATTAAACAGAAATACAGCACTCTGGGCCAGTAACCTTTTACTGTGAGCATAGATATTTCTTTTGGAAAAACGTAGAACGTCAACCAAAGGAGTCTCCATCTAAAATTTTTGTTCATTTCATGAGCCTGTGTTTCCATATTGAATTTTCAGAGCCTTCTCTGCAGGATGAATAGACAAAAGGTGCCGTTGAGATGCTGATAAAGCTGGGGGGCAGTGGGGAAGGGCCTCTGTATCTGACAGTAAGATTTGCTGAGAATCAGTCATTCTATCTTCAGGTGATAGCAAGTTGATTGTATTTTTTTTTTTTTTTCAACAGCAGCTTCCCATTATCTCTGCAATTTCTTTTTTCTTTGGAGCAAATGATATTACTTAGTATATACTTTTCATCGTCATTCAGCCAGGGGTAATCCACCTGATGATTCAAATGAGTGGCAATGGTAGAAGTATCTGGTCTGTAGCTGTTATGTGCCATTGTGTCTCCTAATTCGGAAAGCATTTTGGGCCCTACCTTACTCAGGAACCCACAGAAAATGAGGTAATATGTATGAGTGAATTTTCCAAAGAGCAATGTACCGCTTTAAGTATCAAAACTTAAAAGTAAGCAGGCAAACAAACAACTGCAGAACCCAGCCTTTATGTGGAAATCTAAAGAAAGCTTTGTTTAGAAAAGAGAGATAGACCTCGCGTGAGGTGCTGGGATGGTCAGTGTGGCCGGGCACTACATGGGTGTAGTGACAACTTTTTTAGTCCGTAGTCCACTTTCCCCCTTACCTCCTGGTCTGCTGGCATTCTTCACACATGCAAAATAGCAAAGAGTAAGCCTTGCTTTAGGATCATACGGCCCTGGACTTGGTCATATTTGCTCCCTGCAATTGTCAAAGATGATTTACTTCTCAGGTTTTGTTTCTCAACCCACAGGTATGGGGTCGCAAATCCCTGCGAGTCCTGACCAGCTGCTTAAGCTTTGTGCTAACCTCCATCCTCCCTTCTTAAAAAAGTTGGTGCAGATACACCGTTTTGTCCCTGCTTTTGTGGAACGAAATGTGGGAATTGGGGTGTTTGCCTTCCCAATGATTATGTTAATGCAGAAACCTTGGGTCTCCAGCTGGAGCTGGAATCTGCAATATTTCAAGCTTTTCATGCCTGTCTGCTGCCAACCATGGAACTTCTTGGACCGTGAACAGTTTTTATAGGTTACAGGTTTGTGCCAAATGACTCGCCAAGTCTTAATAGGAAAAGTCGGCAGTCTGTTTCCAACACCTACTGCTCAAGTATTTATGGCCAGAATTTTTGTTTTGCATGTATGCTTTCCTTTAACAGGAAAGAAAATGGTCTTTAGTCAAACCACTGAAGTGAGAAGTGCAAATCTCATTTGCCATTAATCCCAATGAGGTATTAACTACAAAGTCCATTTAAGACTCTTTAGCGTTAATATTAAAGAAGACGAGTGGTAAAATAAACAGTTAATGGCCTGGAGCCAGCCATTTTGCATTCTCCGACTGACACTTGACCACTCCACCCCAGAGATAATGACCGGACCCCCTTTCAGTTGCTCTCAACTTCTGATTGGCACCAGGGGAGATGAGTTTGGCAAAGTCACTGTTTTAAAAGGACTGTAATGATGGCAGAACATTTTATTACTGTGTTTATGAGCACAGTGTGGGGTTGTGGGCAGGGCAGAGCATTTGTATGTTTTTGTGTAGAGTTAGGGGAGGAGAAATGCAGAGGGGGGAAGGAAACCCACCTTTTATTTGTCACCCTAACTAGTTACTTGAGGGGGTTAACAGATCTCTGGATAATCTTTGGAGAAAGTTTTCCTTCTTTATCGTTTTAAAACTCATTAGGGAAGTCATCGGTTGTGTAGCAAGTAGAAGGGGCTCTCCAAGGTAAGCAGTATGTTTGCCCTCCTTCCCTTCCTCTTCTCTTTCTTTCCCAGCATCTGAATATTGAATCGAACTATGTAGCATCCTTGAGACTTTTTTTTCTTTTTTTTTTTTGGTCAGGGACCACAGTTTCCCCTCTCAGTGCTGAAGTGGTCAGAGCTCGGCCGTCATGTAGTTCTGGATCTCCTTCATGCGGCAGAAATCTTGTCTTTTCTTATCAACCCCACCATGGAAAAATCATGTAGCTATTTGTTTTAGTTAACGATCCTAGTATGATTCTGTTGTGGTCTGATGTCAATATACAATTAAGTTTATATCGTGAATATTGGCCTGTATAGCTTGATTTGGCCCTGTTCTCTCTCCGATCTCTAGGTGCCCTTCCCTGCCCCGGAAGTGCAACACCATCCGTATTCAGATGAGGCCCACATTTAAGTATTCAGCCTATGTCCAAACACCAGCTTTTGACTGCTCTGTTTGGAAAGGGGGTCTCATCAGAATCTCAAATTTAGTCTGTTCACAACAGAAATTTTGATTCACTTGCCCAGCACCCCCCCACCTCAGAGTTGCTTACACTATGTATGATTTTTTCTTTTCCCTCATGTCGCACATCCAGTGTATATGAAGTCTTGTTGGTTCTTCCTCCAAAATGTAATCTTTGAGAACGTATAAATCATATGTTTTTCCCCTGCTTAAATCTCTTCAATGGATTCCCATTTCATTAAGGTTCACAAGACGTCCTCTGATCTTGCCCTTACTGCCTCTCTATCCTCATCAAGGTGCTGGTCATGGACACACTGACCTCCTCATCCATGGGACACATGACCTCCTCCTTCATGTGACATATGACCTCCTCATCCATGTGACTTGGTGACCTCCTCACCCATGGGACACATCCTCCTCATCCATGGGACACATGACCTCCTCCTTCATGTGACATATGACCTCCTCAGCTCTCTTTGCTGGCTCTTTCTCAGCCTTTGGAGCCCACCCTAAAAGCAGCCTCTTACTTAGAGCTGGATAAGCAACTGCTGAATATTGAACGAATGAGCTCAGCTTCCCTCTGTCCCCATGCTGCTGTCCGTCTCACCCACGCTACCGTGCCAGTTTACTCACTGGAGCGCACGATCTGTCCATGTAAAGTGACTCAATATTTTTGCCTCATAGTCAGAATCATAGACTTGGACTGTACACAATGATGATTTAAATATATGTTTATTCATGAACATTTTCAAAGAACTCTAGTCTTACATTTGTTGTGGTTGGAATGAAGAATATATTTTCTCATGAGAGTGAGCGGGTGAGAAAATGTGACCAGAGGTGGGAGAGCCCCTGAAACTGGATGGAGAGCCTTCGTCTTCTTTCTCCGTTTCTGCTTTCTTTGTACTCCTGTGTTAGTGTCTCCTTTCCTGGGATCTCATCCATTTTCTGTCTCACGCTTTGTTGTTCCTATTCAGTCTTCCTTCCTGCTTCCCTCCTTCCTACTTTCTTTCTAAATCTCCTCCCTCCTTGACTCCTTCCCCTCCTTCTCCCTTCTTTATAAATCTCATCTTGCTCTTTCCCTTGCTTGCTGTTAATTTAAACCAGGCTTTACCTGCAGTGCCGCCATGGCCTGCTGTGTGGGAGCAGTTCTGTAGTTTTTGGAAGGACCGTAGAAGATGCCCGTGTCGACAAAAGCCCATTCTGAGGCAGCTCTGGAAATAGAACTGGAGTGTCCTCCTCATTCCTACTTTGTCAGTTTTTGTCTCCAGTTGATTAGTTGGTCTCTGGATCTTAGAATTCTGAATATGAGGACAAACTTTTCTATCTAGGTCTGTATCAAAAATTATGCTATGTATATTGATTTCATGTTATTAAGGAAGAGAAAAAGTAGTGACCATTTGCTCTGGATTTCTTGTAAGTGTGTTAGAAGTGTCCATCAGTTTGAGTGCTGTGTCAAAGAAACCACGCTGGCTTTTCAACAACTCTCAAATGATCACTTATAAAGCCACAAAGAAATTCTTTTTTTTAAAAAAAAAAATGAGTTCTATTTCATTTCAGCTTCTTCCTGCTGCCCCTTTGTAAAGGGTGCAGTTCCTGCTCTTGGCATGTGGGATTTCCTGAGGGCTACTTTGCTCTAACCCAGCTGCAGTTTGATGAAAGTTAAATTGGACAGTATTACTTTTCATTATGAGCAGCTCCAAGCATTTTCCCTGAGACATGATCAAAGGGAGGTGCCAACAACTTACTGAAATTACACTCTTACCTGGAAGGAGCCGCCAGGCAACGTTCTCATCGTGTGAGCAGTATATTGCTGAAAATAACATGCATATCCTTTTGCCTTACTTTGGGGGATTCGTTGACATAATTAGGAATTACATAATAATATGTGACACACTGTTGCAAAGATTTCTTTAATAGTTTACTAAAGCCTTTTAGGGCCAAAATACTCATAGTCTTATGGGGCAAATAAAGCTAGTATAGAAACCTTTATCAGAGTTGTCTCCAAGAACTTTAGAGACTTACGATGAGCTAGAGAGTATAAAGATTGTCTAAATAACGCAGAGTCACCTAGACGTTCAAAAATAGATGTGTAAAATGTGCTTTCAGAGGCTCAAATGCATGCCTCTAGTTCCAGGTGATATAATATTACTTATGTTCCTTGATTAGTTTTTCTACCAGGCCAGTGGTTCTTAACTGGAAACAATGTCCGAATTGCTTAGGGAGTCTTTTAAAAACATGCCTGCCAAAGGCCCATCCCAAACTATTGATTCCAAAGCACTTGTGTTGGAGCCTGGCAGTATGTACTTGGAAAAAGCCCCTGGGAAATTAGGAAGTTTCTGGTTTCAAAACTGGCTAAGGATCACTGCTCTTGACTCACTTCGGTGTGGTAGAAACAAAGAGTGTGCCATCTTTGTAATCTGGGAAGCTAAGTGAGTGCCTGGTTTATAGATGTGAGATCAGTAAATGTTCATTGAGGAAATGGAAGCAAATTATCTAGAAAACTATACCATACATATTTTTAACTACCCATTCATTTGAATTACTACTGGCTAAGTAAATTTAATAGTTGAATAGAATTTTTAAAATAACCTTCAGAGGGAGGCCTCTTCTATGGAATTACATAGCATTTTGTGATCTAAATGCTTAGTAAGTAGGCAGGTGATATAGTTTTTAACAATAATTTAATATGAAACTGGAGAACAAAGCAAAGACATAAAAAGACACCTTTATAAATTCTGATACCTGATTTTACCTCCATTATTTTACGTGTAAAAATATCTTTTAGAATAAGAAATCTGGTAGCATCCCACCATTGTTCCAGGCTCCATTTTTCTATCATGGTTAATAATAAATTGATAAGCAACTATTTTTTAGTAAACTGGAATTTATGCATTCGAGTGATTGCTCTTTTTTTAAAGTCGACATGTTGGATGATAGGACATTTTGGAAAGTCCTCCCGGGGAATTATCTTTGCTGCTTTGGCCATATATGTACGCTTCTCTTGCCTTCCTACCAACCACTTCTCGAAGACTTGTCCCTTGCCATTAAGGAAGCTTCAGTAAAGGTGGGAAGATAAGAAAGCATCTGAGACAGAGAATAACCAGGGACCTGTACACGAGAGTGTGTACTCAGGCACAGGTGGACATGGCAGAGCTTGGAGTGGGGGTGGAATGTTGAGGAAAAGCTCAGGAGTAAGGTGAGGTCTGAGCTATAATGTTGGGAGAGGAGAGGTATTCTAGGCAACCGTTTACAGAGTTGGGGTGAGCCAGGCATGAGTGAAGGCGGCTGGGAGGTGGCGGTGAGGTGTCTCCAGAGTGCGGAGCCATGACAGAGGAAGTATAAAGCTCTAAAGAGGAAGTGCCTTCGCTGGAGCCATGCTTTCCTTCTGTCCCAAAGCCAATGAATGATCAAGTTTTCAGTAGGAAATCTTAGGAAGAAAGCAATTGGCTCTCTGTGGGTGTAAAGTACCACTGCTTGTGAGACCTCCAGTACCTGTCTTCACTGAGGCACCAAGAGACATTTGTCTCCTGATTACAAACTGAAGTTGAAGGGTGTCTCCTCTGCGCTGTGACTTGCTTTAACATCCATCATAACTTTAAAACTTGTGGATTGAATTAAATCTTATGTTGCTGTTTCGAATCTGTCATCTGCCTATTAAAAACAACCCTGGCATTAATGTAATACTTGACACTTTGCAGATTCCTGATCTCTGGGTGCTCCTCAGGCCATGAGGAGGAGGGTGAACATTTTGTCCCATTATTTGAAACAGTCTCACTTTATGCCTGTGTCCACTTGCAATCATAAAAGCCCTCCCATTTTGATTGGAAAAGAGTCCTAGTTTGGGGGATAAATTCTATGGTCACCCTATTTTGCGATTATTTTCTTTCCTTCCCTAACACAAGAGAAAATTGGGGCTCAGAGAGGCATGGATGTCTAGAATCACTTTCCCCACCTTGTCTTAAGCACCTTTTATGGGGCATGCAGGAGTCTGTCTCCTGGATAATAGATATGTTAATTATAGGTTGTTCATTTAGAAATGAAAAAATATACATAAATAAATGAATATTCTTGTTAGAAAAAAGAGACACCCTCTTAGTGAAATAATTATATTATTGATGCAAGGTACGGTATTATTTCTTCATTTCAGTTGGAGGCTATGTTTTGTTCCACATTTATTGTTACCTCCTACGTACAAGTAGCTGCCCTAGGTGCAGGATCATTTGGTGATAAGTATGACACCTCGGTGATAGTTCAGTCAATCTTCAACTATGATTGGCCCTGTTTTATTAGATGGTTAAATGGTGTAACTTAATTGATACCGTGCAGTCAGAGTGATGGTGAAGTATGCTATTTATCAGTAAGCCCATCACTGAATGTGTTCCTGCCCTGCTTACCCACCTGTCAGGACACTGAGAGCCACTCAGGCAGGCTGGTATGGGGGTGGCCTCCGGAGATATTTAGTGCTTGTCACTATCCAAAGCAGCCAGGGGGAGGAAGAGTCAGGAGGGGTGAGCAGGTGGCCCCCTGGGAGAAGATGGGCTCAAAACCAGTAAATTCTAGGACGCTAACGCGGGGATGGAATTGAGAGACAAAATGGCCGCCAGAAGACACGGGCAGGAACAGAACAGCAGCATCTAACGCGATGGCCGAGGGCCTGGTCTTCTCTTCCTTGGGCCTTCGATATTTCTCATGATGCTTGGCCTTTCTTGAAAGGCCAGAGGTCAGCTTTGCGCAGTGGCAGTATCGTAGCCAATGAGGTTTATCCGAGGCGCGATTATTGCTAATTGAAAGGCCAGAGGTCTCAATGGCCGCTAGTCACATGCTTTATTTCTTTGCCTAATATTACATTTTGTTTTGTTCATCAGACTTGAATGCTGCAGAAAATAAACTCATAGGCTTGTAGAAAGAATGTTGGTAAAGTTTTACTTTATATTTCCTATTGTCTCCCCCCGCCCTTTTTTTTTAGGTTTTGTGAATGATTCTGTTACTAAATCTATTGTGGCTTTGCGCCTAACTCTGGTGGTGAAGGTCAGCACCTGTGTGCCGGGGGAGAGCCATGCAAACGACATGGAGTGTTCTGGAAAAGGAAAATGTGCCACAAAGCCATCAGAGGTAAGGGGACACCTGGGAGCTTTTAAAAGCTATATTTACGTAAATATGTATCTCTATCTGTATGTCAATACCTATCTATATCTATGCCTATCAAGAAAGAAAGGGGATAGAACACGTGCATTTGCTGAAAAAGCCCTTCAAATTTCTGGTTGCAGTTATACATCAGTGTGCAGCATATGGACACCCAATTTCTGTCTAACTTGTAAAGTAATGATAATAAGTCTGTGCAGTGCGAGATTTTGCTTTGGTGTAAAGTAGAGCTGCTTTGAGAGAAAATAGTCATTCTGTCTGGTGGTGGCGGAATCAAGATCAATGTCCGACAGAAAAGGTAAGCGGAGGCCTTCATTTCCCCGTCATTACATCATCCTGTCCTCAGACTTTGCGTTTCCCTTGTGCTGATAACAGAGTTAGAGAAGCAAGAGGGAAGCATGAGAAGGAATGGAGAAGAGGCTGGGTCGAGAAGGCTGACATTATTTTTGACCTCTGCGGACCAGCGTCATCAATGCTATGGCGGGCCCGGGTCCTGTGCCCCTTCTTTTTTAGGGCTCAGGTCACATGAGCCTGGGGCAGGGGCAGGGACAGGGTAAGCTCCTCCTCCTTGTTCTCTGCTGAGTGACAGAAGTCTGAGAGGCAGACCAGTACGGGACTCGGGCCACTGAGACCCACTCCCCCCGGTAGAGGGCTCCATTAAAACAGCTTTTGCAGGTGGACTTGGGCTCCACCCAGCATCCCAGGAGAGGGAGACTCACCCCTTACGAGGGGGCCTGTTCCGTTAGGGCACAGGCCTCCTGGACCCTCTCCCTGTTCTGCACATTTGTCCACTGGCGTTTGTGCAAAGCGAAGTGGGTCCCCCAAGTCCCAAAAGAGCATAGTTTGTTTCAGAAAAATTTTTTAAAAAATTTTATTTATTTATTTGAGAGAGAGAGAGACAGCACACAGGAGCAGGGACAGAGAGAGAGGGAGAAGCAAACTCCCCTGCTGAGCAGGAAGCCCGACATAGGGCTCGGTCCCAGGACCCTGGGATCATGACGTGAGCCAAAGGCAGATGCTTAACTGACTGAGCCACCCAGGCGCCCCAGTTTTAGACCAATCTTAAGGGTAGCGCAGGTGAACTTTCGTTGGTGAAGCTTCCTTATGGTAATGTCGGTGCCTCCGGTTATAGTGGTGTGAACTTGGTGCAGTGGGGAGGGGGACAACGGTCGGGGAGGTGTTGGAAGATGCTTTCAAGCATTGCTCGGGTCATCTTGGAAAGCCCATGATTTTGATGTGTTAAGTGTACAATTTGCGGTGGGGTAAATATACCATTTTCTGGTGAGATATCCTCTGCAGGGGGCAAAATGCCCAAAGAGAGTCGTGGAACAAGAATTTCTGCTAAATCTTTGAAAAGGAACATGAATGTAAACCAAAGCCAGAATGAAACCCCCAGGGCAGGGGATGGTGCCTGGATTAAGCCAGAGGCAGAGCCTGGGACTTCTTTTACAAAGCCAAGCCTGTCCTGTGAATATGGTTTTCTTCCAGCTTGGCCAGCTTGGACAATTTTCTCTCTTTCCTGAGGGAAAGCTTCATTTATCAATTTACTTTATGGGGGGAAAAAGAAGTAAAGAGTATTGAGTGTTCTGCTGTGACAGTCAAGGCTGAGGAGGGTATAGAACCTGAGAGAAGATGTGGAAGCCGTGGGGGAGTTCATTTGATAAGGATGTTCCCAGAGAGTGGAAGCAAGCAAGCCCGAGGAAAGACAACCATCCCAGCTGGAAGAGCATCAGACCTTCCAAGTGTGAAGAGGAGACACACTGGTGTTCCCCAAATTCATCCTTATTATTCCCAGTGAACACTTCTGGGGCTTGATTAGCCCTGAGAAAGACAAAAGAGTGGTGGAAGAGAAATTGCTGAAACGAGGAAGGGAGGGCTGTTCTTGGAATTTGGGACTGACACTGTGGTTGTTTCCTTGTGTGCTTTCTCTTACAATGGATGACCCATCTGGGGAAACTTTTTAGCCATACAGCAGTCACCATGATTTGTTTTTTGTTTGTTTGTTTGTTTGTTTTTAAAGTTTTATTTATTTATTTGACAGAGAGAGACACAGCAAGAGAGGGAACACAAGCAGGGGGAGTGGGAGAGGGAGAAGCAGGCTTCCCGCTGAGCAGGGAGCCCGATGCGGGGCTCGATCCCAGGACCCCGGGACCATGACCCGAGCCGAAGGCAGACGCCTAACAACTGAGCCATCCAGGCGCCCCTTTGTTTGTTTTTTTGAGACAGAGAGAGGGAGAGAATGCACGCACACGTGGTGGGGAGGGGCAGAGGGAGAGGAAGAGAGAGAATCTTAAGTGGGCTCTAGGCTGTGAATGGGAGGACTGACTGGTTTCCAGATGGTTCTCTCCAACATAGGGCTTGACCTCACAACCCTGAGATCATGACCTGAGCCAAAACCAAGAGTTGGGACGCTCAACCAACTGAGCCACCCAGGCACCCCCACCATGTTTTCTTAAAACATGCACGTCGCTGGCTTACACCCCTCCTTTGCATGGGTGTCATCTGCATGGCAACTCTTGCTAAGAGGCTCTGCCTGGTGGTATAGAATTAACTCACTGAAAAGGCAGTTGAAGCATTTAGCACCTGGCAGGTAACTTGGCAAACCTTGCCAAAGTGCTTTGTTTTTCGTGCAAAAAAGGACTCAAAAGCCTTCCTGAAGAATCCATGCTAAATTTAGCAGGTCATTTTGGAGGAGGTACAGCTTCATTGTGGGTACCAGCTCTTTTGAAGAGCTCTGAGTGCCCCACCACCCCCTTTGCCCCCGACCCCCCAGGTGTGCAAAGCCTCTGTTGTTGCTTCTCTCAAAGCCTGCATTTACCTTTAGTGAACTGAAGGAAATTGTGGCCAGTCGTCTTAACCTGAGCCACTCTAATTACCCCCAGTGATGCTAAGCAAAAGACTAGGCTGGAATTACCATGTCCATTTATAGACCCGCAACATTGTTATCTTGGAGAGAACCATCTGGAAGCCAGTCCTCCCATTCACAAAAACATGGCAGGAGTTGCACTACCTGTGGCAGGATTAGGAATGAAAAGTTGGCTCATCTTTTTGAGTCTACGTGACTTCCCGGGGCTTTTTGTGATTGTTGTCATGGTTGTCGTGGTGACTTGAAAATAGTTTGCTGGCCATAGAAGACTGTTGCTATCAGGTTCCTTCTTTGTACGGTTTCCTAAACTTAGAAGTTATGTAGTCCAGTCTTCCACCCAATGCAAGAATCCACTCCGTAGTACAAAACAAAAAGAACTCTCTTGGTGGTTTAATGTGATTGTTTCTAATCACTTTTACATCTTTTTATTAGATCATCTGTCAAAATAAGAGCAATTCTTGATTCCCATACTACTCTCATGTGGTAATGGAGCTTTTTTCTGGCAGATGTACTTTGGCCAGAGGCGATTTCACAATTCCCGACTGATGGGTGGTCTGCAGTAAAGCTCTAGCTCGCCACCCTTAGATAGCACTCCACCCTCAGAAAGGCTTTTTTTTTTTTTTTTTTAAGATTTCTTTATTTATTTTAGAGAGAACAAGAGACAGAACATGTGCAAGTGGGGGAGGGCAGAAGGAGACAGAGAGAGAGAGGGAGAGAAGCAGACTCCCTACTGAGCGTGGAGTTTGATGTGGGGCTCGATCCCATGACCCTGAGATCTTGACCTGAGCTAAAATCAAGAGTTGGAGGCTAAACCTCCTGAGCCATCCAGTCTTTTTATATGTTTACTGTAACACGGTAAGGAGCTCTCTGTTTTTGAAAACTGCTTTTGTTACAAGGGTTGATTCTGATCTTTTCTTCTTATAAAAAAAATTGACTGTGGTCACTACTTCTCTTTGAACTCTGTCACCAGGTTTGGCTGCTGTCTATTTGGTAATTCCCTAAATATATTAAAGGTTAAGTGTCAGGGCTCTTCACTGGCATGGGCCTTAAGCCTTTTTAGATCCACTTGGGTTCCATGGACCCCATCTCTCAAGTGCAAGGGTTGTGTATTAGGATTCTCAGAGGAACAGAATATATATATATATATCTCCTATCCTATCTTCTATATATGAATTAAGGAGATTTATTTTAAGGAATCAGCTCACTGTAACTCTACTCATTGTGGAGTCTTGGTGAATCCAAAATCTGACTGGGAGGACAGTGAGTTGGAGACTCAGGAAGGAGATGCAGCTCTGGTGCAAAGGGGTCTGCTGGTGAACCAGGAAGAGCTGATGTTGGCAATGAAGTCTGCAGGCCGTCTGCTGCAGAGTTCTCTCTTGCTCAGGGGAGGTCAGCTTCTCGTTCTAGTCAGGCCTTCAACTGATTGGATGAGGCCCACCCTCTCTAGGGGGGTAAACTGCTTCCCTCAAAGTCCACCGATTTAAATGTAAGTCTCATCCAAAAACACCCTCAGAGAAACATCCAGAATGTTGTTTGACCAAGTATCTAGGCACCATGGCTCAGCCAAGTTGACACATAAAATTAATCATCACAAGATTCTATTTTTTCACTGTTGCCTCCTTTCTGCCCAATTGCGTTCCTTGCCCACAAAATTAAAGGAATAGTTTTAAAGTTTTAGTTTGCCTAAGATTTGCTTGAGGCACTGACAAAAAGGTCATATTCCAAGCCCCTCACTCAGATTATGATGCCTTTCATTGGCCAGCCAGGTGATTTGGTGAAACTAGATTATGGAATATCATTCTGAAAGTAGAGTCTCAGGAGCAGAGCTTACCATCTCCCTACTTTTGCTGATTCCCTAAAGCAAATATGCAACATCTTTTTATTCAAGGATTTCATTGTTCATAATGCTAAGGTCATGTGGAATTAATAAAGAGAAATGCTGATAGGTGATATAATGGTTCAATACTTATCTCAAAGCTTTCCTATGTGTTGGCCCTGGTCTGTATTGATAAGTAAGTGGGGTCAGGTCTCCATTCTTAGGAGGTTCCTTAGGATTCTCTCTACCTCTTGCATTGGGAATCTATCATCCTGAAGCTGTTTGAATTGGATACTGGAGCTACCTACTCAGACTTTTGAGAGAGAAATGATTTGGCATCATGTCTGAGAGCCATTCCCAAGCCCTTCTGGAGGCTGTGTCTTAATTCTGTCTCCAGATGTGGGCCTGTCCATGAGAAAAGCACTAGCATGTTGGGCTCCTGAAAGTTCCCGACCTTCTGTTACCTCCCTCCCTACTCTTGGAAGTCGAAGGCTCAAGCTCCAGGAAGTCCTAGTGTTTTCACAGCTGAGTTCTTCTGGTTAGGGTTGGTTTATTGGAAATAAGTCACTGACCTTAACCGGCTGCTTTGTCCCTGGCTTGATGACATCCTCTGTCCTTGTTCTAGAGCCCATGTGGCCTGGGTAGGAGACACGGTTCTTTCAGGAGTCTGTCTGCCTTATATATATATATATATTTTTTTTTTTTCATATTTCCAAGGATGTGTCTCTTTATTAGGGCTCCCAACAAGTTCCCATTTCTGAAGTTTGCTTATTTCAGATCTCATTCCCAGGGCAAAGTGAGTAGCCTGCCCTGAGCTGCGTGCATGAACATCCTTTCCAGCTTGAACCTCAGCTCCCCTTACTATCTGTGCATCCCCCTGCTTCCTCCTTCAGCTCCCTGTGGTTTTGCTCATGCTGTTCCCTCCATCTGGCATGCTTAGCTGCTGCACCACCCCTACTCCAGCCCTCGGCCTCCTGCCCACTCACCTTCCTAACGATATTTCAGGCTCAGCCCCAAACCTTCTTCCTTCTGAAAGCTGTCCCTACCCCCTGCAGCAAGCTCCCTCTCTCAAGCTTGGCAACATTTTAGTTTTCTTCCCCCCCCTTTTTTTTTTAAAGATTTGATTTATTTATTTGACAGAGAGAGACACAGTGAGAGAGGGAACACAATCAGGGGGAGTGGGAGAGGGAGAAGCGGCCCCCCGTGGAGCAGGAAGCCTGATGTGGGACTCAATCCCAGGACCCTGGGGTCATGACCTGAGCCGAAGGCAGACACCCAACGACTGAGCCACCCACGCACCCCAACATTTTAGTTTTCTAATGAGACACATGACTTTTGATTTATACTTATATTTCTTTATGTGGGTTATTATTTGCATGCACTTCCCTGCCCAGTTATTACCTGTCCTGTGCCTGGTCCTGCGCCAGGTGCTGGTGAGTACACATTCAGTCAGCTAAGACTTGGCCTCTGAGGAGGAGTTGGATGGTTGTGGGGTGGGGTGCTGGATGAATCGTGGATCAGAGCACAGGGCCATGTGTGCCATGGGAGGGATCTGCAGGTGCCTTTTGGAGGCTCAGAGAAATACCTGGCTCAGAGATGGGATCACAGGGAGCTCCCCCGTGGAGTCTCAGATGGTGAGTTCCTTGCTGTTAGAGCCTGTTTGGTTCCTTCTGTATCCATTGTAACAACTTAGCAGGGGGCTTTCTGCACAAGACATGCTCAAAAACTGCCTATGAACCAAATGAACAAAATAAATAAAAGAACAAGAGTATGATGGAAAATCAAATCTCTGAGTTTCAAGTTAGATGTTATAATTTGAGTTATATGTTTGGTTACGGGAGCACGGGAAGGACATGGTGAATTTGGTTTCATAAACTAGTAAGTTCGAAAACAGTCTCTGATCTAAAGACGTCCCACAGACGGTGTGACCCAGAATGTTATAGTAACCCCTTAGGGATATTTTGAGCAATTTTGCCAATCCTTTTCCTCTCATTTCAAAAAGAAATAGGTCAGAATAATTTGAACCAATGGGCTCTTTGATGCCATCCTCCTGTTGGTTGGAAACTGTGAGCGAACTCCTCTTTAGGTTAGGAAGTAGCACCGTGCCAGAGGGCAGGAGTAGATGTCATATTCCTTCATTCATCACTTCTCCAAGAGCTCATTTTCCCACCATCATCGGTGTAAGTGCAAAGGCCCTAGTGAGGCTTTGCAAAAAGCCTGGGGCCTGGTAGGGTTCTGAGAAAGAAATGGGGCAGGGGATCGGGTAGACCAGGAAGCCCATCAAAGAATCAGAAGCGTTCACTGTATCCTCCTCGGCATCAAAATAGCAGTTGGCATGCAAGATGTAGAGCTGCTTTCTGCTAGTTCTGTTCAGTGTGTGGCAGGGTTAGGTCCCCACGGGCTGCCTGCACTGTGGAGGCGCCTCTCCTGTAAGTAGGGGACAAAACACAGCAGGAGAGGGTAGAGAGGAGCAGTGGATGGAAACTACTTGGTGAAGAAGTGGTTAGTGGCGTTACAGAGAAAAGAGACAACTTTATTCTAAGAAATTGTTCTAAGGAGGCGGGGCTTTTTCTTGACTGAATAAAGGGCTTCTTGACAATGCTCATTAAACATTTTTGAGCTGGAGGATAGATGCTTTGGACTTAATGTCACAATGAAGGTGCCTGAGATACCTTTATTTGCTAACAAGGGATGGATGGTCTGTCCTGCAGATTTTCCTTGCAGAAACTGCACTGTGGACCTCTGAGAGAGAAAGTACTTTTATGGATAATAAAAATAGGATAATAATTATTAGAAACACATTAAGCACAGAGATCATAAAAGTGAGTGCATCCCAGTTGTTACGTTTTCAGTGGTCAAGGATAAGCCTGTCGAGAATTTCATTGACTCATGTCTGAATTATAATTCTTGGTACTAATGTAATTAAAAAGCTAGTACTGCCTTTCATGATATGAAACAGAGGATGATCCTATATTGCTTACACAAAAATGGGACAGTGTATTTGAGTCTACTTTAAATGATTTAAAGAAATAATTGTAAATTATGTCCCAAAGGATAGATGTTTCGTCATGGTTCTCTTTGGTGTTAGCATTTTCTAGAAGGTTGAAATGTATGTCCTCCTGGTAGCAGACAGTTGTAGAGGCCTTGTTGTTGGCATCCCAAATATATTAGGGTGAGGATTATATCACTGGTGATATGTCTAGGGTCAAAGAATTGAGAATGGAGGTGATTTTTTTTTTAAAGATTTTATTTATTTGAGAGAGAGAGAGAGAGCATGTACGAGCAGGAGGGGAAGAGCAGAGGGAGAGGGAGAAGCAGACTCCCCACTGAGCAGGGAGCCTGATGAAGGACTTGATCCCAGGACCCTGGGATCATGACCTAAGCTGAAGGCATACACATACAGGGGACTAAGCTCTTGGGGACTCTCTTCTTCTAGATCCAACTTTGAGAAAATCAGAATACAGGTGAACCCAGGAAAGCAAGGAAAGAGAAAACCCCTATAGGTGTGGCCTGCAACCCTTTACATATAGCCTGGGCACTGTTCTTTGTTTTAGATTACTTCCCCCCCCACCCCAGTTTTACTGAGATACACTTGACATATAACATTGCATTAGTTTTAGGAGTACAATGTAATGATTTGATACAGGTGTATGTTGTGAAATAATCACCCTGGTAAGTTTAGTTACCATCCATCACCTCACTTAGTTACAAATTTTTTTTCTCCTGATGAGAACTTTTAAGATCTACTTTTAATATACGATACTGTATTAACTATAGTCATCATGCAGTAATTAGATCCACAGGAATTATAAACTTCTGATTGTACGATTATATGATAAATAAGCTCCCGGAACAGGTGTTTTTCTCAGCCCCCGAGTTTTGCACTCTGTGGGTTACGACTCTTGGTCTTTACCAAGAGCAGAGATACTAATTTCCTAACTCCGTATTGGAGACAGATAACTAGCATTCTTAGATTTTAGTTGATAATTTGTAGAACACAAAAAGAAGGCTCTGGCTAGATTTTTATGCCCGCGAGAAGAAAATCCTCACTCTGGAACTTGGTGAGCGTGCTTTCCTCTCCCTAAAACCTCTCATCCTTGTGCCCTACTTTACACCCCATAAGTCAGCGAGCTGAGGGTGAGCCTCCAGGAACGAGGCTGCTAACCGGCTGTTCCTGGGGAGGGCATCCTGTGGGGTGGCACATTGTCACTCTTCTTTAGGGGTCTGAAACTGTTTGCTGCGCTTGCTCACAACAAAAGGAGTTTCTTCCACTCTTCATCTTGGATATTCATTTATTTTTTCACGTTTTTTTCCCTCATCTGTCAGGAGCACCTCTGTGTGTCAGGCACAGGGCTTCACTCTGACAAAACAAGGATGAAGGGCAGCGCCAGGGTCCCCGCTTTCCTGGTATTGCAAGTCAGAAACTGGCATTGGAAATCACTAAATGTGCGCCTTGCCTGATGCCCACATCTTCCCAGACACCCCAACTACCTCGCCCTCCTCAGCCTCTAATTAAATATTTAGCCAGTGCCCATTTGAGGCAGGTTGCTACTTCTTTCAGATTTTGAGTGGGAAATAAACCCCTTTGATTGTTTTCCCACCATGGTTTTCTGTTCTGAGCAGCTGCTCCGAAGACAGCGTTGGTATAAATGGACTCATCTTCTGCCCTGAAGTCTGAGGAGATTAAAGCTTTAGTTTGATGATGAAATTTGCCCTGTTCCTTCTGTGACATCCTCTTAGGTTTTAAGAATCGCTTCGGGCTTTGCAGCTTATCCTTCTGAGTTGTGGAGTGTTAGGTGGATTCAGAATGAAAGTCCTGTGTTAGGGGGTAGTAGGATAGTACAACTTCCCCAAACTGAAGGGACACACCAGTGGGCTCTGGGTGTGTGACCAATGTCTTCATGGCAGGCAAGAGTTGGGGGGGGTTTCTTCATGGTATTAGTGGAGATTTCTAGTCCTTCTGTCCAAAAATAACTCCCTGCTGGCCCTCCTGGTGCTTTCTCTTCAGAGCTTGGCCCCATTTTCTGCCTGCCGAGTTACAGACTCACTGGAGGATTTGTCCCCTGGATGGGGTGTTTGTGGTTTTAGTTACAAAACAGTGTGGCTTCACCTCGCCCAGTGGTTTTTGACTTTTTGGTCTCATGGTTCCTTTATAGTCTTAGGAAATACTGAGGACCCCAAAGAGCTTTGGTTTACTGGGTTGTATCTATTGGTATTTATCACATTGAATTAAAACTGAGGAATTTAAAAATATTTAATTAGTAAATTCATCATTGCATGGTAACATAAATTAACACCTTTTAAATAAAAGATGTTTTTAAATAAAAAGTAACTATATTTTTCTTTTTTTAAAAAATGATTTTATTATTTGTGTGTGAGAGAGAGAGAGGGGGGGTGCGCACAAGTGGGGGGAGGGGCAGAAAGAAAAGGAGAAACAGACTCCCCACTGAGCAGGGAACCTGATGCGGGACTCGATCCCAGGACCCTGAGATCATGACCTGAGCTGAAGGCAGATGCTTAACCAGCTGAGCCACCCATGCACCCCAAAAAGTAATTACATTTTTCAAAGCAGAAAGAATTTAGTGGGAAAAGAAGCACTGTTTTCATTTTAACAAATCTCTGTAATATCTGGCTTAAAGGAAGACGGCTGGATTTTTACATTTGTTTTTACATGCAGTCTGTTACAATGTGTTGTTTTGGTTGAAGTGTACGAAGAAAATTTAGCCTCAACAGATAGTTGGTTGGAAAATGGAGGAGTGTTTTAATAGCTGTTTCAGATAATTTTGGATATTTTTCTTGTAATATTTTAAAATTTGATAAGTGGCAAATTCTTAAAGGTTAATTGAATGCAGGAATTTGAAACCATATCAATGAACTCTTGTACTGTTAGCCATTCATTGATATGTCTTACATTTTGGATCTTCTACCCCTAAATAGGTTTTTATAACTTCACACATTGGTCATTTGGAAAATACTGGAGTTATACAGAGCTCTCCAAGGTTGACACATTTCATTATACGTTAACAACAACAACAACAAAAATCACATGGGTGGTTAATTTTACCACCCAGTCTCACCAGGAAAGTCTTGAAGTATTGGGAATTAATTGGTCAAGTTTATAATGGAAGATAAAAATTTCCCAAAATTCTAATTTTTCCTGAAAAGTTCAAATTTTATCCCTGATAAAAACTAATGGTTGTTTTACTTGATATGACAGGGTCACTTCATTCATTTGAGAGAAAATATTTGCTGAATAGCCAAGTCTGAATAACTCTAGTTTGTCAGTCATTGTTTTGAGGAAAAAAGGTGTTCCGTGAAAAGTGAGCTAGTGCACGACTCAAACAACTGTGCTGTGTGTTTCCTTGAGGTCAGCCCCTGACTTTGGGGGGGGTGCAGTGGGAGTGCTTTATGCATACCTCCCATTTTGTTACAGAGAATGTCAAAATGATGTACACTCAAGGGTTAAAATCTCATAAAATTTTAAATTTTTATGTCTTCATCAAGGACATTCTAAGTGAAACTAGCATTTTTTGCCCTAGCAAATGCCTGATGACAGTGAAGAGGCATTGATTGCTGCCACAAAGTCTCTGCTTTGATTTGTGTGAAGGCAGGAGCAGTTTTTCTCACCTTTGCTTTGCATCTTTAGTACCAATTTCAACAGAGTGAAAAAGACACATCACATTTTAATATTATTATAAGATAGTTTTGGCCTCGTGGACCCCCTGAAATGGTCTCAGGCCCCTACCCCCCGAGGTCCAGGAAGCCCTGCCGTGGTCCAGGCTTGGCCTTGACCCTTTCTCTTCCGACTCTCTTTACTTTCTGTACCTTTAACCTATTTTTCTGACCACCTCCAGGTTGGTTTTGAAAGGTCAGCTTTTCTGTCTGTGACCTTGAAAACCACTTTGCAACTTTTGTCTCTCCTCTGGGGTGATTCTCTGAATGGCTTCTTTGTAACAGCTCTAGGTCATTTTGCTGAAGGCCAATTTGACAAGTCCCCGTTTTTGTCTGCCTCTTGACCCTCACCCCCAGGGTCTCAGACCAGTTCCACCTACTACCATGCCCACCTTGAGATCAGCAGCCCCGTGCACACGGGGGTCCCCAAGGCAGAGTCCCTTCCCTTGCCTCTTTGTCTAATTCTTTCTTCCCTGTCAGCCTCCGCAAAGAGCCAAATCAAAAACAAACGGAGCACATCCTAAAATCCCGTTAAAAAGATTAATGAAAGCAGGCCAATGACAATCACAGAAATCTAAAGTGGTTAAAAGGACCTTTCTATTAGACATTGTTGTAAGCTCTTTAGGTAGTAAACAATAACAAGAAAACGGAGCAGATTGCTTTTCAGAACATCAGCCTGCTTTCCTGGGAGAAGAGGCAATAACTCACTCCAGGATCTTGCTGTAGGGAGGACAGCGTTGGTATGGGGAGGAAGCCGGATTATAGGCGGCAGGGAAGAGCTTGGGTAAGCAGTGTGCCTTGCCTTTTTGGTAAACTTGGCACCGAATGGGAGGGAGAGAGTGGATGGTGCTCCAAGTGGGAAATTGAATCAAAGGAAGAGGGTTTGCTTCTAGAGTAAGGATGAATCGCATTGACGTGTCGACGTAGGCCAGAGCCAGGAAGCTAGAAGATGAGGCAGGGCGGCCTGTGGGGCGTAATTAATGGATGAAGATCCTGGAGGGGATAGAATCAGGAGAGATATACAGGAGGGCTTCAGAGAAGGAGAGGAAAGCGTCCTTCTCTGAGGCAAGTGACGTCAGACAGGGGGTGATAGAATTTTTAAACAATTTTTTTTTAAATTGAGATGAAATTCATAAGATACAGAAGTAACCATTGTAAGGTCAACAATTCAGGGGGCATCTAGTCCCCTTACAGTGGTGTAATTAGCACCGGCGAAAGGTGGAATGAGATGGTCGTGTATGTCCCGGGGTTTAAAATGGAGCCAGGAGGCCCTTAAGGAGGTGGGCCTTGTGCCCATCCTCACCGTCCTCAGTGATGGAAGCAGGAGCTTTTGATCTGGGCCATACCGCACATATTCCAGGGACTCAGCCAGCACGCCTGAACCCTGCTACATTAAGAGATTTTGCTTAGTGATCGCCTTAGAGACCACTTATACTCCGTTCAGATGAGTTTTCTGCCAACATCCATCAAAATTCTTTGTAAACTACATAGACAGGCATTCCCTTTTGTCTTTAAAACCCCTTGACTTTTGTTCCCTGCGCGGGGGACCGGGATGTACAATTTGGATTGCTACCAGAAATCTGTACTCTCCAAATTGCAATTCTGAGACCCCAAATAAATGCTTTTGTTTTAGCTCTGCCTCTTTTCTTGGTTGATAACACCTTTATCTAGTTTCAGGGCATTTCGTCACGCCAAAAGGAAATGTGTCCCGGTGCGGCAGTCACTCCCCATTCCTGCCCCCAGCCCCTGGTGACAACCAGTCTGCCTCTATCTCTAGGGACTTACCTATTCTCACTATTTCATATAAACGGGACCCTACAGTCTGTGACCTTTGAGGACGGGCTTCCTTCTCTCCACATAGCATCTTCCAGTTCATCCATGTTATTCCCAGTGTCCGTACTTCCCTTCCTTTCATGGTTGAGTAACAGTCCATTGTATGGCCATGCCATAATTTGTTTATCTGTTTACTGTTGATGGACATTCAGTTTGTTTTCAGTTTTTGGCTATTGTGATAGTGCAGCTAAGAACATGCGTGCACGAGTATTTAAGTCTCTGTTTTCAGTTCTTCTGAGTGTATACGTAAGGAATGGAGTCTCTGGGTCATATGGGAATTCTGTTCAGGGCAGAATCAGGTCTGGGTTACCTGCTCAATCCTGGGGTATCCTTTGCCAGCCTTGTTTATTTCCAGGGAATGTAAGGTAAATGGGTTTAGAGGAGATGGTCCCGTGATACTGCCTTGACTGCCAGCTGGCCAGGAAGCTACCACCTCCAGGACAAAGGGGCAGGTCAGGCATCACCCCAACACCTGTCAGACCATCATGAGCCATCATGTGGGTTTCTTCCTGCAGACTGCCTTTTCTTTGTCCTCTAAGAATAACCCCAAGAAAACTGGGCCAAACCCGCCTGTCTGTTACTCAGCAGCAACAGTGAACTCACTCTGTACTCAACTTCCTTTCCTGTAATGGGCACTGGAGGCTAAGATCAGCGTTTAACGGAGCCGCCAACATCAGTCTTTCCCACATTCACACCAGTGGATAATTTCTAGTTTAGTAATTCTGAAGCTAAATAGGATATTTCTGAGTCAATAAGGAACGGAGGAGAAAGAAGGGAAGAAGGGAAGGAGCAAGCTCTCCCTGGAATCCAGCAGGTGCTCAGTAATGGACATACGGAGGGACGTTACTGCAGGCCTCCAGGGGCCATCGTCGTGAAGGCAAGGACCCTCCTCTATACGACTGTACATGGTTTCCACATGATTCTGGGCAGAAAATCCAAGCTGTGTCTTAACCTTAGATAATATATGCAGGGAGATCTCATTTAGGGCTTAAGTGTGGAGGGAAGGGCACGGAGGATGCTGGTGTGACAGGCTTCTGGGAGTGTGCAGAGGCCCCAGCAAATGTAGAATGTTCCAGAGTTTTCCAGAATAGAAAGGTCATTAATTATGTAGGACACCAGAACCATCATTTATACATCTTATTTTTGCAGTCACAAGATTTTGGCTGGAAACGGTGGGAAAATGAAGCACGTGAACACAGGAAATGCTGAGCAGCTTAGAGTACCATTTGTACATTCCATAAATAATGATGCATGTGTGTTTAGCTCTATATCTGTAGAAAAACTGAAAAATTTTTGCTTTTTCTCTCTTCATTGTAATTCAGTAACTGCTTTCCTAACTTTACTAGAATGATTTTGGTTTTTCTTTCCTACTAGTTTTTTTTTTTTTTTTTTCACTTCTTTACATGCTTTCTTTATCACATTTTACCTATGTCCTTTTTCTTTGTCATTATCTGGTCTTGGTTTAATCTGGTATATATTTAAGAGCTGGTGAGCAAAGTAGCATAGGTAATCACCATCCAGTGGTGTCAGTGACAGAGAGTCGAATGAAGTCGTATAAATCAAGCAAATTAACACAGGGGGCATTAAAGTTCAGTAGAAACTGAAATATGGAAAGAACGACTTATATGTCATGAAAATACCCCATTGAAGTGATGATGCAGCCATGTGCTGAGGAAGTTTGTAGGTGTCTGGAACAGAAAGAGCGCCTTCAGCGAGATGAGTGGCAAAGGTCATGGTTGGCTTGAACTTGGATTAGGTTAAGGGCAAAGCTGCCCGACCGGCCAAGGTCACAGACTGTGGGAACTCGTCCTGGAATCCAATCACTTCTCTCCAAGCTTGAATTATTTTCATTGATTTTCAACCAAAGCTTGCTGCTCTACTTTGGGGGTTTCTTTACACATGGAAAATTTGGGGGGATTAAAAAAAAGTTACTATGTTGTGATACGTAAAATCAGAAATAGCTACCAGATTAAATGACTTTTGCTTACAGGGCTCTTTCAGGTTGCTAATATAAATACAAATGGAAGAAGAATGGGCTTCCATGTTTAGATTAGTATAATATTACACTTCCATTTTCTACCGAAAGAACAATTCATTTTTCAGTTTAATCAAATATACTCCATTAAAGGCAGCTTGGTTGAAATACACAGAATGGAGACATCAGTTGCATTGCTGAATCCAGGTAGAAAGGATCTTCCACTGACCACGGCCCTGCGACGTGGACATTTTCTTCACCCAAATTTTTGGATGTGGATATAGAGACTCTCGGGAATTAACTTACATGATTTCAGTAAGGGCTGAAATTTCAAAATGTTATAGTACTTCTAAAGGCACTCACATTCAGCTGCATTTTGATCAGTAGGGAGCATCTGAAGGCATCGTTTTTGTCATCTAGCTGGAGAGCAAATTCAAGGTGACAGCAAATACCCATGTGTTCGAGGAGAGCAGTCCCTGTCCTTGGTCCAGACAAGGTCAGTGTGGACTTACACGTTGGTCCAGACCAGGCTGATGAAGTATGAGACTTCGTGGCTCTGTGGCAGCCGGGCACATGGAGGCAGATCAGAGGTCAAGGTCCGACTCTGGCACTTACTGAAACAGAGTCGCTTAATTCCCCAGAGCCTTACAATCACAGTGATGTGCAACTAGCACCCGTGAAAGCCAGGGGTTTTAACAGGGAGCCGGGAGGCCATTAAGGAGATGGGCCTTATCCCAACGATGGGAATGATGACAGTGTTCATGTCACCAAGCCACAGACAGTGGCCACATCACTGAGCCGAGGCATGTGCAAGACTGGGGCTTAGCCCAGATTCCAGATAGGTGCTGGCAAACATCCCAGTGGAATCTGACATGAGATCATTTGTGTGGAAGTGTTTTGTAAAGTCCTTTACAAATAAAAGATGGCACCTATGGTCCCCAACCAATAAAAATGGCATTGTACCTCCATCACCCCCCTCCTTCCTGTGGTCCTTGTTGTACTTGGCGCTCCAACCCTGTTATCCTTGGAAGTTTCTGCTTCCACTCATCCTCTTTTGAACTACCCAGGAACGCTTCTGGCCTGCACGACTGACTTTAATTGACCGTAGTGGAAATTATTTGGGGCCACACTCATGTTTAATTTCCCTCTCAGAGTTCCAATTTTAAAGGATAATTGTTGGGAGAAAGTGGATACTAGAATTTCTGAATCCAAGTCACGAGCATGTCCTCTATACACTAGCATTTTTTTTTGGTTTTGTTTTATTTTTAAGACCTGTGCTACGACAAGAGTTGGTGCATTGGCCACAGATAAATGGGCAATTGGCTGTTTGCCTTACTTCTTACCCATTGTTCTGAAGTGCGGCTTAGCTACCTGTATTTTTAGTTTTGTAGTTAAAAAAAATAAAATTGTTGACAAATATCACTTTTAGCCAGAAATACTCATGAATATGTACTTGTTCCCCAAAGAGAACCTTGTCAAAAGGGTCTTCTAAAAAATAAGAAAAACCATGGTTATCAGCCAGCAGTAGTGAGAAGAGAGAAATTTATTTTTAAATTTTTATTATGAAGGTCTTCTGAACCGAAAATTCTTGATTTTTTAAAAAATGCTTTTAAAAAAATAAAAGTAACTTGACGTTGGTTCACTGTAGTTGCCCATGCTGTTGGACGGAAGGCAGTGGGCTGGGGGTGGGGGGTTGCTTTGCTGGTGTAAGATTCAAGGATGTCTAGGGAGGTCCTTTCATCCCCAATTTTCTTGACACACCAGCCTGGAGGGATGCCTGGAAACCTGTTATTTGAGCTTCATTCCTGTGTAATAAAGGCCTGATTTCCTATTTAAATGCAAATGTCCCTAAAATGGTATCACACTAAGGTTTTCTCTGTCATTAAAACGGGAGTAACTTAGTTTTCTAAGGGGCTGGTTTTAGTAGGAGAGAGAATCATAGATCATTCTAGGTGTTGGATATGAGAACAAGGAGCTGGGTTTGGGGAGGTGAGATTTGTTAGCAAATCTGAGCCCTGTTGTTTGGTTTTCATTTTTCCCCAGTTTAGAAACAGGGGAGGCTGGTGTCATTTGAGCCAATCATCTGAGACAGATGTTATGCTAAATACACAAAAACAACTACTTTTATTTTAGGGGAGCCTGAGAAGCTCTAGAAGCACTCATCTGTTGACCTAAATGACTTGGAGCCCTGTTCCATAGCAAAAGCCCATTTATGCATCCCTCAGAGAAGACGGGAATTTGGGCCAGCTGATAGGGTTGTTTTTTTTTTTTCCCTTTCCAACATGAGCATCTAAAAATTATAATTAGGAAACGTTATTGAAGATTGATTCCCACACAGGACTGTCGTGTTTGGCAGCCACATGATAAGGTGTACTGGTGGTTATGCACATGAAAGAGGAAGAGAACTTAATGGTTTTTTTTTTTAAGATTTTATTATTTATTAGAGAGAGAGAGAGATCATAAGCAGGAGGTAGGGGTAGAGGGAGAAGCAGACTCCCCACTGAGCAGGGAGCCAGATGCAGGACTCGATCCCAGGACCCTGGGATCGTGACCTGACCTGAAGGTAGATGCTTAACCGACTGAGCCACCCAGGCGCCCAAGAACTTAATGTTTTTTTCCAGCACTTATATGGATCTCTGCTTAGCCCAAGGACTTCCGGAGTCCACAGTCCTCTGACATGCACATTTCATCACCCCATCCCATGATGGGGGATACTGAGGCTCTGGGGAATTAAGTACGACTTTTTTTTTTTTTTCCCGAAGAAAGAACCTAACTCCAGTATCTTATTCTAAGAGTCACACGTGCATTAGAAAAGAAACTACCAGTGTCAAAATGGTTAAAATATGACACATTGACCAAAAAATTTTGAAAGGAAGATATGAGCGGTGTTCATGTTCCTATATTCAAAACCTGTATGCAGACTTTTCTTTCTTACTCAGACTTGGAAGATTAAACTATTCCATGGAAGAGATAATTTCATGTGAATATTATAGATTAATAAAAAGTTTGAAAGCAAGCAAGATTCATCATGCCTGTGAACTTAAGTAATTCTTTTGCCACCCTAAGTTAGATATTTTGATGAACTTTTCCTGGAAATTATTAGAATGATTCTTTTCTAATTATCTTGGAGAAACACATTTATTAGATATAACCTGCCTTTTGTTCAGTATTAAAATGATGAAAGCAGCAAATGTTTAATGAGATAAGATTTAATTAGAATGAATGACAGGGCCTTCCCACCTTTGCTGGTTTTACTTCAATGTGTGTCGATGTAAATTCAATAAAGTAAGGAATGCATTCATTAGATCAGGGACTCTGAATAAAATCTTTGACAATAAAATGAAAAGATAGTTTTTTTTTCCTCTCCAAATACTGAGGAAATGTTTTTAGTCAAATTCTATGGTCTCAGAGATTATATAATTAAGACAAAACTTTTGGAGTTCAGGTTATGATACCTATTATTTCACCTATGATACCTTCTTATTTCAATAGGAGAGCAAAGGGCTGTTAAATTGCTTTTACCTTCCATAAGGAAGGCTGAACTGATCCCTTAGATCAGCTCTTCTGTGTTTTGCTTCTTTGTTCCCCATCTCTCTCTTGGATTGGATTTGAGCCTCTCTACAGAAGTACATAAACTACACAACAACCTATAGAGGAGGAAGAAGATGGGAAGACAGAGGCAAAGAAAAATTATAGGTCCGATGGGAAAATAAAGCCGGGTTAGTTGTACATGTACAGAGGGAGACCCTCAGACTGCTAAAGATTGGAAGTGGGGCACACACACTTTGGTTAGCTATGGCCCATGAATGTAATCAACCACCTATATGACGAGTCCAAAGGGCATGAGGAGAAACAGGGAAACAGGGAAGGGGAAGGAGAGAAGAAAGGAGGACCATACACCCGAGTGTGTCTGGCAGGACACCTGTCATTAAGGTGGACATCACACAGTAGGTGGACTGTCTCCCCATCTCCAGATTTTGGGTATCAAATGGTGACAAGGGTCTTGAGTCCTCAATGGCTCATCCCTAAAAGGACAAAAGCTGCCACTCCAGGACTGACCTAAGGAGAGACCCAGAGCCACCAGAGTGTTTGAAACAGGGCAGGGAGCCGGGCGTTCTCTCTGAGGAAGTGGGTTTTGTACCTTTAACATGGGCCAGGTGCAGGCAGCTCCTGTGTGGTCTCCCCATCTATCTGAGCACCATGGTTTACTTGTAATGTAGTTTCTTTGAATAGAGGGCAGATCCTAGAATCAGATTACCTGGGCTCAGATTTCAACTCTTCAACTTATTAGGCAGCAGACCTTGGTCAGTTGACTCCTCCTCTCTGTGCCTCAGTTTCCTCAAGTATAACCCTGGGATAACAATAAACAATGAGGATAACTGCATTTTGCAAAGCCCTTCTACTGAGTGCTCAGTAAAGGTATGTGATGAAGATGATAGTGATAATGACAGTGACACAGATCTGTTTCTCTAACTAGCTTGTCAATTCCTGGAGCACATGAACTCTGCCTTAAATGTCTCTGTATGTGCATTTCCAAACTCTCCAGGTGGCTATTGTTCAATGAGTATTGTGTATCCTGTAGGATAATGACTTTGGTACGTAAGCATCAAATATTTGTGAAGGACTAAAAGCAGCATTTAAGGAAGATTGCCCTGAAAATAGTTGGAGGAATAAGCCAGAGAGGGTGCATGTCTGTCCTGGGCTGAATTGTATCCCTGCAAAACTCACATGTTGAAGTTCTCACCCCTAGTACCTGAGAATATGACTGTATTGGGAGATTGGGCCTTTAAAGAGACAATCAAGCGGCACCTGGGTAGCTCAGCCGGTTAAGCAACCGACTCGGTTTCGGCTCAGGTTGTGATCTCAGGGTTATGAGATCGAGCCCTGCATTGGGCTCTGTGCTCTGTGTGGAGTCTGCTTGAGATTCTCTCTCTCTCTCTCTCTGCCCCTCCCCCCCATGCTGTCGTTCTAAGTAAACAAACAGACAGACAATTAAATTCTTAAAAAAAAAAAAAGAGACAATCAAGGTGAGACAAAGTCATATGGGTCATATGGGTGGGGCCCTTATCCAATATGATTGGCGTCCTTACAAGAAGAAGAGAGTAGGACACAGACATTCACAAAGGGAAATATTTGTGGAGACACAGGGAGGAGGTATAGCCATCTGAGCCAGGGAGAGAGGCCTCCAAAGAAACCAACCCTGCTGACACCTGAGTTTTGATTTTCCCGGTTTTTCGAAGTGTGAGATAGTAGATTTCTACTGTTTGAGCCACGCAGTCTGTGGTCCTGTGTTATGGCAGCCCTAGCACATGAATGCGGTGAGAGTGGGAAGGAAACCCATGAGGTGGTTGTTAGCACCTCAGGGAGGCATGTGGTCACTTGCAGGAGGGGAGGGCTGGGGGGGGTTTGTGGCTTCCATGGGACTGAAACCGAGGTGCGTCAGATCTAAGATTTCAAGAGGCCTTTGGAAGCCATCGCCCTTCAAATTCTCACTCAGTGCATAAATGCTTCTATCATCCCCCTTCTCAGGATGGTGTTTGAACTGCACCCTTCATGCTTTGTAACTCAATTCCTTGCATTTCTGAATATCTTAAATTGTAAGAGATGTCTTTGCAAAGAGACTAAATCCGCCTCCACACTAGCTGTGTGACCTTGAGCAAGTTACTTAAAGTCTCTGAACTGTTTCCTCATTGGTGAAATAGAAAAATCATTCTGATCTTGCAAGACTGTTGGGAGGATTAAGTGGATCTTCAGAATGGTGCTTGGCATATGGTGGGGCCTTTCTTCAATAAATGATGGCTGGGTATCCTGCCCTGTCCCCATCGGTTTCCCATCTTTAGGAGTTACCACTGGTTTATCATCTTTGCTTTACACTTAAAACTGTAACTTAAGGGATGCCTGGGTGGCTCAGTCGGTGAGCCATCTGCCTTCGGCTCAAGTCATGATCCCGGGTCCTGGGATCGAGCCCCATGGGCTCCCTGCTGAGGTAGCTTCTCCCTCTCCTCCCCACTTGTGCTCTCTCTCTCTCAAATAAATAAGTAAAATCTTTAAAAAAATGTAACTCAAAGTGGGTTTTCCATCTGAGGTAATTTGAGAAAGATGGTAGGAAAGATCTTTATTCTTCAGTGAGTCCTTCTCATCAATAATTTATACATCAAAGTGTCCATTTTATTAAAGCTTTTTCTTTACCATTTTCTTTTCATGTAGCAAAGGAAATAACTAGAAGATTAAATAGAATTTTAAAATAAGAAATTAGAATGGTATGTCATTTACTTGTGGGATCAGGCAGGTTTTTTTTATAGGGAAATTCAATAAAAGATGAATTTTCAGTGACATTCATTTTTTTTAAAGTCAAACTTTACTTTTGCTAATGGATTAGCACTTTTCATCAAATAAATACACAGATACTGGTGAACTGAAGATTCAGGCTGATTACATGGAAATCATATGGCTAATTATGGCTGTGCTCAACATGCTGAGAACACAGAAGTTGCCAGAATATGGCTAGAAACTGCTTTTGAATGTCTCCATTCTGCCAATCCATATATCCACTTTGAGAGAGAAAGCCTTTTACAAAATTTCCTCAAAGACATTTACTTTCTTCCCCCTTGAGTAATAAAGTAAACTTGAGTGTCCTTTGGAAGGAAAGAGCAAGGCTCATTTATTATTGTTAGTATTTTTCAGAATTTAACATTTAAGCCAAAGAAATAAATTCTAGGAATTCATGAATGTCAAGTTTTGAATTTCATGTTTAGATGATCTGCATGTTCTCTAAGCTTACTTTTTTTTTTATAAGCTGCTATATTTGCAATTAATGAATCCAAACAGAAGAGAGATAGTGTGTTTAAGGTTAATGGGAAGTAAGATTATAAGCCATAAGCAATGCGAGCATGTTGTTTAAATTACATGTGTAGTGAATGAACAGTAAGACCCGGCCAACAGACAAGAATTTAAAAAATGTAATTCAGAGTGAGTTTTCCTTTGAGGTAATTTACTGTGTTCCCAGCAGGGGGCAAAACTTTGTCTCTCTGGTTGGGCTCCAGGGGTCCCTGTGTGGCCTGGGCTCAGGAAGAGGCGTGTGTAGGGATTTTCACATCATAACAAGAATTCTCAGATAGTCTCTTAAATTTATATCCAAATAATCATTTCTGTCTCTTGAAATACCAAATCTGGGTTTTTAGTAAAAGGCTAATTTCTACCTGCCTAAAAGACCATGCTGGATTGGTCTTCTGGCCCATTCGTTATGGCTCACCTGTGCTGAATCAAATGAAAATGTACAAACTGAGGGTTCTAGAGGGGAGGGGGGGTGGGGGGATGGGTTAGCCTGGTGGTGGGTATTAAAGAGGGCACGTTCTCCATGGAGCACTGGGTGTTATACGCAAACAATGAATCATGGAACACTACATCAAAAACTAATGATGTAATGTATGGTGATTAACATAACATAAAAAAAAGAACTCATCTAAAAAAAAAAATGTGTGCTCTGATGACTGCTTTTTATCTAGGTTTTAGTGTCTGTCAGTGTTACAGGATTTTTGTCCCCTTAGTGCCCGTGGTTCTTGGTCATGCTGCTTCGAAGAATACAGAGTATACCAGATGAAGAGTGGGGGGCAGCAAAGCAAAGTCTGAAGTGTAGCAAGAGTATAAAGCTCCTGGAGAGAGAGGGAGCCCTGAGTGGGTTGCCCCCGGAGTTTCTAAGTTTAGGGGGTTTTATGAGCAGAGCTATCTTCAGCAATCAGGGTGTGCTGAGTCATGCCAATCAGGGCTTTGGGCATATATCTGTCTACCTATTGGGTTAATGTCTCTGTGCTGATGATCCTTTTTGGCTGACATCTGGGGGCTTGGGTCTTAATTGCCCCTTGCCCATGATATTGGCAAATGCTTTGTGGTTAATTGTCTTATTTTTAATTTATTTTTTAAAGATTTTATTTATTTATTTGACAGAGAGAGACATAGCGAAAGAGGGAACACAAGCAGGGGGAGTGGGAGAGGGAGAAGCAGGCTTCCCACTGAGCAGGGAGCCCGATGTGGGATTGATCCCAGGACCCTGGGATCAATGACCTGAGCTGAAGGCAGGCGCTTAATGACTTAGCCACGCAGGTGCCCCAAATTGTCTTATTTTAGGACGTTTTGCAGAAGTCATTTCTGCAAAGGCTGCAAAGCAGAATGTCAGTGTGGTCCTGTCTAAGCTGCAAAACAAGATGTTAGCGCTGTTTTATCTTAACTGTCCTGACTCCATATTTTCTTGTTGAGGACCCTGGCCCTAACTACCTACCTGTCCAACTAACTCCTAACATCAGCTATGTGATTTCAGACCCAGGCGACCACCCAGCCGGGTTCCTAGGAGCTGGAATAATAGATCGTTGGCTGAGGTCCTTGCCAGGGTGGGGCTTCTGTGGGTTCCTATCTCTACAGATTCAGGGTCAGTGCATTTTGGGGTGATGGGACAGCTCAGGCTGGAATCTGAGTGATCCTTCATTGTTACATGAGACAGTGGGGACTCACTGCATTCTTTTTTTTGAAAGTCTGCTTAAGACGATGTAAGCTCTCAGCAAAAGGGTCTGCAGAAAGCCCCTACTCAGGGAATCATCTTCATTAACATGCACTTGGATCTCTCCTATTAACTAAGAGCAGAAAAGTGACAGAGCTTTCTATTGCTGGGAAACAAGACTCTACATCTTGACCCTGCTGGTATCTAGAGAACTCGTTTAGAGAAGTCTTCTGAATATTTACCCATAGGCTCTATAAGCAGGAATTGTTCTCCTCGCCCGAGGCCTGGGCTGGGTGTGTCCTGCTCGTGACCCCGTTGTGCTGGAGAAGCTGAGAGGCAGCCCAGCCTTCCCCTGGCACAGAAATGGCTGAGCTTCAAGAAGACTCTGCTGTTTAGAGGGAACTATGCTCAGTTACATGATTCTTGTTGCCCACCCGAGAAAGCAAGCAGTCAGTTCTGTTGGGCAAGCAGAGCTTTTCCTGGCACTTGGAGATGAAAGAAGTTTCTGGAGTGGGACTTCACACCGGGGGTGGCTCAGTGACGCGCACATAAGGTTCTCTACAACATCGCTGCAGTAAAGGCGCTAGCGGATCCCACAGGGAGGAGTTGTGCCCACATGTGGAGTGTGAGTCTCATTTTTCGAAGTTTTCACTTTCCTTTCTTCTCAGCCAGATGCTTAAAATAAAAACCACATAATTTCGTATTGTGGAAAATTTCAAGCACATATCAAAGTGAGAGTAATTTGGCACACCACCGTGTCTGTGTCACCTGTCTCCAACAATTATCGATTCATTAGCTAGAGTTTTGACCTTGCAGATGTTCATACATTGAACTATGAATAGCCCAGACGTTGTTTGGAAGCAGGCTGGCCCCTGGTGGAAATGGAAATTGGCCCAGAGAGTCCTTTAGCCAGGAGTGGCTCAGATGATCTTTCCATTTTGAGAGGTTTAGGGGCCCGTTACTCACCTTCTGGCTTGGGAATTGCCCTCCAAATTCTGTTCCAGTATCCCCTTTAGTAAGAATCTGTGGGTGAAGAATGTGTGAGTCACTATGAAGCTGTCTTAGCAAAACACAAGATCCTCAGATATAGACAAGGAGGTAGGGGAAGAGGTCCCCTTACCTTCAGAGGACTCTCCTTGAAGGCTGCCTTCAAGCAGCCCCTTATGAAGTCAGCTTAATTCAATGAACAGTCAAGCATCTATTATGTATGAGGAACTGAAATCCCAAACATCAAGGACCTCCAGTCCTGGTGAAAAATCGTCCTATCAAAGTTTTCAAGTCTGTTCATGAGTGATTGGGCACTTTATGGACAAGAGATACTTTCAGCTCTCAGGAAGGATATTTTTACTCTATTTTGAAACCTTATTTGAGTACATTTGGTGTTATTCTTAAGACTAAAAGAAATTAGAATCAATGAACCAAAAGAACAGTCAGTGATGCCGATAAGGAAGGCAGCCAGACCTTAAGAGAGGAGGTAGACAAACCACACAACCTGGAGCAAGAAGCAAAATACCTCAGTTGTTGGGGTTATTTTAGAGTCGGGGTGAAGGGCACCCTGCGTGCGTCTCTGGTGCATAGACCAATGCAGTGACGATAGGACAGTATTCAGCTATGCGTGGGAAAGGTCTGGAATCGATGGTACAGATTTAAGCCTTGACCTTATACTTGCTGGCTGGGACACCTTCCAAAATGTATCTGACCTCCCTGTTGAGTCTGTTCTCAATTCCTATAATGGATGTGATAACAGCCACCTGACAGATGTGGTGAAGATTAATGAAATAATTCAATGTCAGCAAGCTCTATAAACAATGAGATTCAGTGTCCAGTCAGCTGGGGCTTTTATGTTCGTACTGATGTCACAGGGACACCAACAAGGGATAAATGTATTTTCTGTATACTTTGTTTAAGGGAGAGAGTAAGATAGAATGGAGGAATTCTGACCCTGAAAGAGAGAAATAAAGCTCCTCAGAAAACGCGTCTCTGTGGGATGATTTGTTCGTGATGATTAGGCTTTACTGAGAAGTGACAGGTGCAGAGAATGAAACAGAAAAAGTGAGGTGGGCCAGATTGTCAAGGGCCCTGTGTGCCATGCTGGGGAATTTGGACATACTTATCACACATTTGACTCCATATTTCACAAAGTACTGAAATATTAAAAAGTACGAAAACATAAGTCACAGTCAGAGAAGATATAAATTAAAGGTGTTAAGGGTGAACTTCCTGTAGACTCTGAGCATGCCGCAACCAAAGCAAGAAGGAGGAAAAAAAAAGGGCAGTCCCATGATCTGCGTTGTTCATGAGGACAAAACATCAGCTCTCATGACTAACAAAACTTTTACTGACACATTTTTAAATGAGTGACTTTCTTGGGGAGGACTTTATAAAAGAGGCACAAAATAACGTGTGGCATAGAATGTTCTCACCAGCATCCTAACGGTAAACACAATAGGAGGTTTAATGGGCTTGTTTCTTATAGGGTCCCTCTCTTCCCCTTCCCAACTTTATTTTTCCCCATGGCATTTATCACCTCATTTACTACATTATTTGCCTGTTCATTTTATTTATCATCAGCCAGCACTAGCTTATCATTTCTGAGAGCCAGCCTTGTTCATTCTTGTGTTTCCAGGTCCTAGAACAGTGCCTGGCACATAGTAGGTGCTCAGTCAATATTTGTCATATGGCTGTCACATGAATGCAGGTGTGACTGAAACGTTTTAAACCTGCAGCTTTTCAAAGTGAGCTTCCTACCACCGAGAAAGTTCCATTAATGTACAAATGGAATATTGGACATCAAGCTTTTGGGGAAAATTGAGATTCAGCATTGGGTTTTAAGATTAATCTCTGAGGGTCACTTTTCATTTTCCTAAAAAAAATACTTTTACATGTAAATATACAATAATTTTGCAAGGAAATAGGTTTGCAAGGAAATAGCAAGGAATTTACTTTTAAGATTTATTTATTTATTTTTATTATGTTAATCACCATACATTACATCATTAGTTTTTGATGCAGTGTTCCATGATTCATTGTTTGTGCATAACACCCAGTGCTCCACACAGAACGTGCCCTCTTTAATACCCATCACCAGGCTAACCCACCCCCCCACCCCCTCACCTCTAGAACCCTCAGTTTGTTTTTCGGCGTCCATAGTCTCTCACGGTTCGTCTCCCCCTCCAATTTCCCCCCCTTCATTTAAGATTTATTTATTTATTTTAAAGAGAGAGAGAGAGAAAGCGCGCAAGCATGGGGGTGGGGGGGGTGAGGGGCAGAGCCAACTGTGTGCTGAGCCGGGAGCCTGATGTGGGGCTCGATCTCTAGACCCTGCGATCATGACCTAAGCCAAAACCAAGAGTCAGACACTCAACCAACTGAGCCACCCAGTCACCTTGCCCTGCTAAGCTACTAATTTTAAGTAAGTCCATTTTGGCTTTTATGCTGGTTAAGACAATTGGACCTAGATTAGTGCTGTCATAGTGAGTTAAACTTCTTAAGGTTGGTATAACGTTCACAACTTTCAGTGATCACAGTTTTCCACAACAAAGATGCTAACAACATAGTTTCCTAGTAAATATTCATGGCTTCTTACAAATCAAGTCTTGAAACTTAATATTAAAACAAACCTCTTAATATTGTAGGAAAGCTCATTGTTCTTAGAAAATAGACAGGAAGAAATCTAACTTTATGGACCATATGATACAGAATACATAAAAACTTAAGTAGATTTTATGGTCATGGGTATGTAAACATGTTAATCTTCCTTATCAACCAATCAAAGTTTAAGAATCAATTCCATGTTTTGCTTGGTCAAAAACAATTGTTTCAACAGTTTCTTCAAGTTTCTTTCAACGTTCTGGCTTAAAACAAAGCAAAACAAAATGTGTGGCTTCCGTTTTAGCTTTAGATTTAATAAAAGCTAACTTGAAGATACTTGATTTGGTGTTTTTGATAATTTATTTCCACAAGCAACATATTTTCCATGGAACATAACAGATGAATTATATGCAAAATGCATCCCCCAAATAGCCAAAGAAATTGATCTGCAATATGGAACTGCTGGATGCAAACCAAGTAAATTTCAGAGGACAACTGCCAAAAATAATGACACATAGTAATTTATTATGATGCTGAGGCCCATTTTGCCCACACAGTGTTTACATTTCAAAGGCAGTCACAGATCTGCAGATGCACAAAGGGCTCCAGACAGGTCCCTGCAAATATCAAAGGTGTACTCTGTTGCACATTTGGGCAGGACGAGATTTTCCTTAAAAGATGGCTCTAGAGGAAGAGTTTCCTATTTAAAAGGCTGCCTTTCTAACAGTCTTGATGCAGCTTCTCCCAGCTTTGAACTACAAAGTCTTGCAAACACACACAAAAGGAAAAAAACCACCTCACGGTATCCTGGAAAAGCAGATAGGGAATCAAGAATTGCTAGCAGGCCGAGCGAATTTCCATTTGCCAAAAAGACGTGCGAGAAAGGATGGAAAGAGAAGGCAGAAAATTTAACTCTAACTTAAGAAGAAAAACCATTGCTTTTATTCCACTTGTTCTGGTTTCTAAGAATGTGTTCTTAAACTTAAGAATTGATTATGCAGATTACAAGGATTTCTCCTGTTCCCTTAACAAAAACATACCTACACAAAATCTGGCAGTTTGGTCGAGCTAAATGTCACATTTGACGGGTCTCTTGCTTGGATGCTGAGGTCACGGGTCCATCCACTCCTGGTTTAGTCACTTTTGGGGCACCCTGTTAGAATACAAACTATGATCTCATTGTGCAAGGGACAGGTTTTCTTAGAAAGGGGTCTGGTGGGGATGGGGCAAGTTAGATGGAAAGCACTAGAAGTAGAGCTACAAATAGAATATGTCCATAATACAGTTTTGCGTAATGCCTCTGTGGGTGTTCCTTCCAAGAATGCAAGGTTGAGTGAGGACTAGGGCTTCTAAACATTCACATATTGCTACGTCAAAGACAAAAAGAAATAGATTATTGTTTTTCAAGAAGCTAAAATGGCATTTGATAAAATTCAGTCCTCATTCCAGCTTTCTCCTTAGTGATAAATTCTACAGATCTCCCTTTGAAATCAAGCTTACTCTAGAAGAGGCAGCAAAGCAACCATGAGGGCTGGAGAAGTGGGGGGGAGGGATGTTATCGACATATCAATTATTTGCAATTGATATGCAGTTTGGGGGGATTTTGTTTTATCTGGAAAACCCAAGATAATCAAGCGTTTTAAGTATTAAGTTTTGTTTATGCCATTCTCCTTTGCTTCCTCCATGCCCCTCTTCACGAAGATCTGCAGTAACAACCTACATTGCTTCACACAGGGTTTGGGACCAGATTAGCGGTTTTATTTATTTATTTATCTATCTATCTATTTATTTATTTATAAAGATTTTATTTATTTGAGAGAGAGAATGAGATAGAGAGAGCATGAGAGGGGGGAGGGTCAGAGGGAGAAGCAGACTCCCCGCTGAGCAGGGAGCCTGATGCGGGACTCGATCCCCGGACTCCGGGATCATGACCTGAGCCGAAGGTAGTTGCTTAACCAACTGAGCCACCCAGGCGCCCTGTTTTTTGTTTTTAGATGGTCACCACCCTCAGGCATTAAGGAGTGAAGAGAGCAGGAAGGCTCAGTTTTATTTGGATTTTACAACTATTTCAGGAATGAAGAAGCTTCCAACCAAATGCAGTGCTCTGGGACTGAGTTATGGTCTTTCACTAAGATTACAGGAATACCATGAGCCAAACAGGATGCTTACTAGAATTACACTTTTTTTTATTTTCCCTTGCACTCAGTTCATATATATAGCTGTACATTGACATTGAGGCTAATTTACAGGGGGGTTCAGTAAATTCTCTTGATGTTCTGGAAGGTGGTCAGAGCAGGACATTGGACGAGTGCTCTCTCTGCTGCAGGATCGTAGTTGGTGTGACATCTCATTTAATGGCTGGAGCACAATATATCTGCTCTAGCAAAATGGTCATTTCCATGTCAGGCCAGCAAAACTTCATTTTTGTTTAAAACATAGTTATCTTGGGCGCCTGAGTGGCTCAGATGGTTAAGCGTCTGCCTTCGGCTCAGGTCATGATCCCAGGGTCCTGGGATCGAGTCCCGCATCGGGCTCCCTGCTCCTTGGGAGCCTGCTTCTCCCTCTGCTTCTCTCTCTCTCTCCTCCTCTGTCTCTCATGAATAAATAACTAAAATCTAAAAAAAAAAAAAAAATAAAAAAAAAATAAAACATAGTTATCTTTTCCACTTTTTATTTTAGTAAAAAGGAAGAATGGCTGGGATAAATATCAATAAAGAAAGAATGAGAAAAATAAATGTTTCAAATTAAAGTGTAAGGAGGGGCACCTGGGTGGCTCAGTCGTTAAGCGTCTGCCTTCGGCTCAGGTCATGATCCCAGGGTTCTGGGATCGAGCCCCGTATCGGGCTCCCTGCTCGGCAGGAAGCCAGCTTCTCCTTTCCCCACTCTCCCTGCTTGTGTTCCTGCTCTCGCTATCTCTCTCTCTCTCTCTCAAATAAATAAATAAAAAATCTTAAAAAAAAATAAAGTGTAAGGAAATACACAGCATTTCTCTCAAAGCTAAAAGCTATGATTTTAATCAGATCACAATATAAATGATCCGATTCAAGCATTCGGTATTGGGAGCGGTGCTTTGGAACTTTGAGATTCACAGCCAAAGCATACATTTTAGAGGACTCGTGCAATGTAGATGGTATGTTTGTGTTTTAGGCAACGTTTTCCTGTACCTGTGAGGATCCGTACATGGGCACTTTCTGTGAAGAATTTGATGCCTGCCAGCGGAAGCCCTGTCAGAACAACGCCGGTTGTGTGGACGCAAATGAGAAGCAAGATGGGAGCAATTTCACCTGTGTCTGCCCTCCTGGTATGATTAGTTATCATATATCTCTCTGTAGAAGATACACTTATTAAGTAAGGGTGGCTAGGTGATACATTGTTCAGCTGCAAGACAAGACAACTTTAAGATCTCATTTGATTCCCTCAGGCTGTGAGTCATAGGCCTGGGAATGGAAGAGGGAAATTCGCATGGGGATAGATATCCTGTTCCTTGGCTGGCTTTCTGACATCAGGATGCTTCTGCCTTCGCGGTCCACCATTTTTGTTCTGGGGTAATGATATGCTTGGTCAAATAGAGGTCTGGACATTTCAGAAACAGTTCTGCAAATATGTGCCGAGTGTGGACTGGGACTCGCTGGGTGATTATGCTCAGTAACAAGAAAAATCCAGGATAATCTATGCAGGTTGCTATGTAAAGCCACCTCATCTTTTCTTTTATGTTAATTTCCTTTGGTTTGTGTATGTTCATTAGGCCAAGTTCTTGGTACACTGTTCTCCACAATGGTGAGGGGGGTCTTCAACGTTCCTTGATCAGTATGGGGGATTGGTGGGTATTACATAAGACTTTTGAATCCTCGGAGCCCAATGGGTGACCAGTAGGAGAGTGCAAGCCAGTGTCCCCAAACTTCTGTGCTCTGCAGTCATCTTAGTTGACTTACTGCTTAGCCAACTCGATTGTTAACACTCAAGGAGAAGGAATGGCATTGACCAGTGAACATTCTGATACAGCTATTTTGATACAGCTTAAAAGTCAACACCAAGTTCCTCCTTTTTTTTTACTGTCAAGTAGCATGCAAAATTGGCATCACCTTTCCTTTTCTCTCATCCTGTTGCCAACATCTGCCTCTGGGTGGGGATTCAGGATGAGGTAGGAGTTGGGGAAGGCCAGAGGGATGGAGTGAAGGAGCAGCTGGAGTAATGAAGTGCTCATTATAAGAAATAGGATCCAGTGGTGCAAAAGTTTATAGACAAAAGGTGAGAGTTCTTCATTCATCTCTCCCAACCCAAAGCATCAATCACAGGGGCAGGTTAATAATCTGGTATATTCTTTCCAGACGTGTGTGTGTGTGTGTGTGTGTGTGTGTGTGTGTGTGTATCTATGTGCAAGTGTATGTATTTCTCTTGTGCACCAGATGATTAAGTATTTTTCTATATGCCTTTTGAAAAAAGTGATTATATTATACATACTGTTTTATAACTTGCTTTATTCCATGTATATTTACCAGTAGATCATAGACAGCCTTCCATGTCAATATGTATGGATTTGCCTCATTCATTTTAACAGTTTCACAGTGTGTCTCCTAAACTTGTATCTCCAGGTCAGACTCCCTCCAAACTCACTCACCTACTGTTTACTTGGCATCCACATTTGGATGTCCCAGGCCACCTTAAGCTCAGCCATTTGCAAAACCGAGCTCATCATGCCCCCTTCCCACTCTGCTCAGCTTCCAGTGTTCCGTCTGCTTCTATAAGCCAGACATCTGCAAGTCATCCAAAGTGCCTCCCTCTCCCTCTCTGTCCACACCCCTTCTACCTCCAAGGGTTCTTCATTTTACCATCTAGAGACCTCTCAAATCCAGCACCCCCTCTGCAGCCCCACGGCCGCCACCCCTAGGCCAGCTGCCTCTGCCCCTTGTCTGCGCTGCTGAGGTCACCTCGCACTGCTTGTCCATGTACTCCTGACTGTGCTGCCTGCTGAACCAGAGTGATCGTGCCAAAGTGAGCCCCCGCTTTTGTCCCCATAACCTCCCTTCTCTACCTGGTTGCAGGTGATTGTTTTCCTATGCAGATCTGATGTAGTTGCCTTCCTCCTTCAATCCCTTCTTTCCGTTGCTCTTTGGTCCATGATCTGTCTCTCGCCCGCCTTTCCAGCCCCATCTCACTCCACTGTCCACCTTGCTCTGGGCCTGGCCACTTTGGCCTTTCATGTCCCTGACAGCCCGAGCGAGCTCCTTCTGCTGCGGGGCCCACCTCTCTTCTTTGGGCCTGGGTGGCTCTTTCTCCTGCTTCCCTTTGGCCTGGGTAGCTACCCCCAGGGTTTTGTTTCAGACCTCTGTGAAATGCCCCCTGTCCTCCTTCCGGAAGCCTCACTAAATGCTGCAAGCTAGTCTCTCTCCCTTTTCCCCTTTCATAACTGTGTGCTCCTTCCCTTGACAGCCTGCATCTGTTTTCAGTGTGCATTTACACGTGTGGTCTTCTGATTACTGCCGGTCTTCCCCACCAGCGTTAACCTCAAGGGAGCAGGGCCTGAATCAGTCTAGCTCATCATTGTATCCCATAGGGTCTGACAAATCATGGGCGCTTACTCAAGGTGTTGATAAGGTGAATTAATGAAAGCAGGTGAACATAGCCTCATGTTTTATTTATTTATTTTTAATTTAAAGATTTTTATTTGTTTAACAGAGAGAGAGACAGCGAGAGAGGGAACACAAGCAGGGGGAGCAGGAGAGGGAGAAGCAGGCTTCCTGCTGAGCAGGGAGCCTGATGTGGGGCTCGATCCCAGGACCCTGGGATCATGACCTGAGCCAAAGGCAGATGCTTAACCAACTGAGCCATCCAGGCGCCCCTAGCCTCATGTTTTAAACCATTCCTCTAGTGATGGGTCCTTAAGATGTCTTCAATTTCTCTTTTATAAGTAATGTCAGAACAAATAAAGAACCTTCTATAAATAGTCTCAGTCAGATCAGTGGGTGGAGCTTCTCATTGTTTGGACTAAAATGACTTCAGTTTGATATTTTACCCAAGTGTGTTGTCAAAGGGCATTTCTCCATTTTATTGAAGGAACTTGTGTGCACAGAATTGGAATGATCATAATGCGTGGTTGGTGACGCTCTCTCATTTTGTCCATATCCTGCTTTTATATATTTACTTAGCTATTTTAATAATGTAATAATCACTGGTGAAACCAACATCAAAACCAGAAGTTCAACCCTATAACTAGTGATTGTCATCTATGGGTGACAATCACTCTGAACCTTGAGTTGATCCAGTCCTTTGTTTTCCTTTTTATAAAGTTTTAATATTTACATGTTTTTGTAGAAGCATTTAGTTTTGCTCTAATTATTTTCAATTTATAAAAACAGCAACATGTGTAAATGCTGTTATGGTGTCATGCATGTAATTCTCTGGTGCTTCCTTTTTTCATGAGATGCATCCATATTGTTTGAGTTCATTCTTTTGGGCTGCTATATAAAATTCCATTCATCTACTCCCCCTGGACAGGGACTGATGCACATTTGTGTATGTGTCTTCTGTTGTGTATGTATTAGAAACTGTTTTAGGTATCCACCTCCGAGTGGAATTGCTGGAACATAGGATATGTAATGGATCACTTATAGGAGGTCACGCCAGACTCTTTCCTGAAGTGGTTTTGCGCTAATGAGGACTCCCACGTGTGATGCATAATTGGTTTTGTGAATTCATATCATCTTCAAGGTTTTGTAGTGTCAGAGGTTTTAATTTTTCCTAACCGAATGGGTGTAAAAAGGTGTCTCATGGTGGTTTCTGAACTTTGCGGTTCTCTAATGACACTGAGCTCCTCTTCCTGTGTTCATTAGCTTTTTGTGTGTCTTTTCTATGAAATACTGTCTTTCTATCCCTTGCTCCTGTGTGTGTATGTGTGTGTGTTCTTGTTGGTTGGTAAGAATCCTTTGTTTCTTTTTGATACTAACCATCTGTCCATTGTGTGAATTGCAAGTATTTTCTCCAAGTTTGTAAATTGTCTTTTCACTTTGAGGGGTCTTTGGATGAATGGACATTCTTATTATGTTTTGCAAACTTTACTTCTCTAGTTAATTACATTTTATACCCATTTAAGAAAATATTTCTTTGCCTGAAGAGCTAAAAGATATTAACCTATATTTTCCACTCAGCATTTAAAAATGTGTTTTTTTCCAGTCTTTAATTAATATGAATTTTATTTTTGTATATGTTGTTTGAGATAGGGATCTAATTTCATCATTTACTATAATTTTATTTTTCTTCTTCTTTGAAAGTACCCCATATGTGTAAATGTGGAGTATGTGAAACTTTATACTGTGTCCCTCCTAAAAAGCTACTGACAGAATTAGGAATGACTGGATGCCTAATACACTTTTAACTGTGCTGACTCTCAGGCATTTCTGCACTGTCATGATTTAACTATTGATTTGAAATTTTCAGAAGCGTAAGTAACTATTTTTGCTTCTTAGTGGGGAAAAAGATTTCACCTTTATCATCTAAGAGGGCTTAACATCTTCCATGTCAATAGCACATCCTGGCTAGGCGGCACATATATGTATGTAGGATACTCCATGGGACTTCTAATAATAGCAATAACAATAAAAAATACTTTGACTCTCAATTGGCATCCGGGCCAGAGAGTTGCATCACAAGAATATGAATTTTGATAATTCTACTTAGATTCAGGGACAGTCTGGCGATTGCCAGTCCTGCCTCTGTCAGGGTCTTCCCAACTCCCAGCAGCTTTCCCTCCTTGCCTTTCGCAAGCTGGGTCTGCGCGCTTCCCTTCCTCATGGCCTCCATTCGTCCTCATGCTCTAGAACAGATCCTAATCCGAGCTAGAAGAGATTTAGGAAAGGTTACCCTGGTGCCCTCACTCTTTGCTCGTCTGCTTTCTGACTTCGGAATCCTGCTGTTCTCTTAAGCAGGCAGGGTTCTACAGTTCTCAGTTCTTCTCACTTCTCATTCCCAGTAGGACAAGCCCCTCCCCCTTCTAGCTTCTAGCTCCACCTCTCAATAAGCTGCTCACTGCACACGCACGTGTGTACACACACACACACACACACACACACACACACAAATAGCTACTGTTTATTCAGTGTTTACCACCATTACATTCTATTACGCTTTATTTCTCCGTCCCCTGTCAGTGCCAAGCCCCATGCCTCGCGTATTCATAGACACAGAATACGTGATTACATTGAAATGTAGCTTCTTTAATCAGGATTTATTTTATCAAAGCCTTCTCATGTTGAGAATATAATTTTTCCTCAAAGGAGCTATTACTTTTTCTGAAAAGAATAGCTGTGATAGATCTTCAAAACTGTCACTGCCAAAATATTATTAACATTGAGCAAAGCATTTTTCAACTTCAGAGTGCTTCATCGTTCCAGCTTATTGGTGATTTCAGCCCCTTAAAACAAACAAACAAACAAACAAACAAAAAACCTCTTAATTTCTGAGGCACAGAGAACATAGTGTGTGTTCCTGTCCCAGCTCTACCCTTAAACACTGAGTGTTGCTCAAGTAGGTGTCCAGATACCTCTGAGCAGTGAGTTAGAAGAGGATCTTCTGGAGTCACCTCCTCCTGGAGACATGTCCTGAGTAGGATAGGCTGTAGGTGCTCACACCCAGCCTCACTCACCTCAGGAAGTCAATGTGCGAGCAGATGAATGCTTTTTTTTTGGCAAGTGGCTTAGTTCAGAGGTTCAGAGTGGAAAGCACCTCAGGGCTCGTCTCTGGACATGGGGCACAGGAAGCAAGGGTGACCCTGGGAGGCTGAAGGACTTGACCAAAGTCTACAAGCTCATGGGAGACACAGGATTTCAGACCTCTTCTCTCTGTGTCACACCATCTTTGGGTCAGAGTACATATCTACTGCAACATATCCATGGTTTGTGAATTTTACATTTGTTATGAACAGAACCGGAGGTGTGGCCCTCTCTGATGGGCTGTGAACACATTGCCCATGCTGCCGTTCACCTGCTCATGGGACCAGAGGTGGTACCACCCAGGACCAGGGGACAAACTAAACTATAACTTGCTGCTCAGGATTTCATTCCAGCCCCTTCTGCTTACTAGTCATGTGACCCACCTGTCAGCTCTCGGGTGTCCTCATCTTTAAAATAAGGGGTTGTATGAGGATCACTCATTCATTCAAAAATTACTTGTCGAATATCGACTATGTGCCAGGCATTTTCCAGGTGCTGGGAATACATCTGTGAAACAGCTAAGTCCTGTCCCTGTGTTCATGGAGGCCACATTTTAGTGAGGGTGATGATTCGACAGTGTGCACATGTGTGTTCCTTGGTGTGTGTATGTAGTCAAGGAAAAGGGTCAGGCAGTGATAAGTACAATAAAGAAATAAAACAGGTGAAGAGATCAAGAGAAATGGGAGCATGATTTCAGGTAAGGTGATCAGGTGGGGCTTCTCTGACGGGAAAGTACTTGTGTAGAGACCTGAATAAAATGATACACATTGGGAGCGATGTGACTATTGTGGAGAACAGCATCTAGGCAGAGGGAATGGCACGTGCAAAAGTCCTGAGATAGGAATACAGGCACAGCACCTAAGAGCCAGTGGATGAGCCTTGGTGCTGGGAAGGAAGCTGGACCAGACCATGGAGGAAGGACAGGGATTTTATCCAAAGATGACAGGAAGATGTTCAAGGGTGTGAAGTGGGGCAGGCCATCTGACTTCTCTCTTGAAAAGATCACTCTGGACCCTGGTGAAGAAGAAACACAGGGAGGGAAAACGGGGGAAATTAGCCTCCAGGCAAAAGAGAACCACAGCTTGAGCACTGTGGTGCGGGCAGTGGTGGAAGTTTGGATCTGGGATGTATCGAAGGTATCGCTGGGAACACTTGTCTGGGGGGGCGATGAGTGTGCGGTGTGAGTGGAGGTGGGAGATGTGGATGGCTCTGGAGATTTTTTTTTTTTATTAATAACAACTTTGTTGAGATACAACCCACATACCATCGAAGCGTATGATTCACTGGTTTTCAGAATATTTACGGAGTCGTGTGGCCATCACCAGAGTCCATTTTAGAACATTGCCATCTCCCCAAAAAGTAGCCCTCCATCCTCTGCCTATCGTCTTCTGACCCTGCTACCCCCTGCCCCCAGCCCAAGGCCACCGCTGGTCTACTTCCTGTCTCTCTAGATTTGCCTCTTCCGGACATTTCATGTAAGTTGATTGTTTGACATGTGGCCTTTTGTGTCTGGCTTTTTTCACTCAGCGTCACGTTTTCAAGGTTCATCCATGTTGTAGCGCGTATCAGGGCTTTGTGCCTTTTTATGCCTGAATATTATCCCCTTGTATGGAGACGCCACATCTGGTTTGTCTGTTCATCCACTGATGCGCACTTGGGCTGTTTCCACCTTTTAGCCGTTGTGAATAGCGCTGCTGTGAACACCCCCTCCCAAGGGTCTCTGATTCCGTAGGTCTGGGATGCTGCTGGTGAGTTGATATTTGTAGCAAGTTCCCAAGTGGCGATGCTGCTGCTGCTGGTCTGGGGACCACACTTGGAGCACTGCTGGTCTAAACTGCCTGTTAAAAACCCAGAGATCCAATAATATTGGCGTGTTGCTTGGCAGTGTTAAAAATCCGTAAACTATCCATTCATTCAAAAATATTGAGCCATCTGCGGTGTACCGGGCATGGTGCAAGACTGTGAGATTGATAGAAATGGCTCTTGCTTCTAGCCGTGGGTCTCATTGGGTCATGACAACCATCCTGGAAGCCGGGTATTGTCATTCTCCGTATTTCACCCAGGGGGGACGTGAAGGTCAAAGTTAGTCCTTTGATGCGCTACTCGGCCAGTCTTTGCATGGCCATCCCAGACCTTTGACTCTGCAAGCCACTGTCTTTTCCACTGTGCCTCTTGCCCGTGTGCTTATTAAATGTGGTTACTTTCTTTCTCACCTTGAGATAAATTTTCCTAATTTTGCTGGACGTCAGCTTCCTCCCATGTTTTCCTATTGCATATTCCGGTTTTGATTATATTTTATTGATTGCCTTTCACAGATGGGCCGCCTATGTCTTCCTTTCTTTGCCTTTGGTTTTTAAATCGTGCTTGCATTTGTTCGGATGTGTTTGTTTTTCCCTGGCCAGCAGATCTTCCTTTTTTCCTGTTAAATAATTCCTGCCTTCTGACTTTGAAATTGGATGCCTCTGAGATTGAATGTCTAGATGGCTCACAGATTCCTGCTATTTATTTCTTGCTTCAGTGTGCTAATATTAGGCACTCCATCTCTGCCTCTGGCTGAGGCCTCAGCCCCACTGCTCCGATACCTGGCTTCCAGGATGGTTGTCATGACCCAATGAGACCCACGGCTAGAAGCAAGAGCCATTTCTATCAATCTCATAGTCTTGCACCATGCCCGGTACACCGCAGATGGCTCAATATTTTTGAATGAATGGATAATTTACGGATTTTTAACACTGCCAAGCAACACGCCAATATTATTGGATCTCTGGGTTTTTAACAGGCAGTTTAGACCAGCAGTGCTCCAAGTGTGGTCCCCAGACCAGCAGCAGCAGCATCGCCACTTGGGAACTTGCTACAAATATCAACTCACCAGCAGCATCCCAGACCTACGGAATCAGAGACCCTTGGGAGGGGGTATGGAAGGATACACGCAGCAGTCTGAGTTTTCAGAAGGGCAGGAGCTGAGGCTGGTGGGTTCTCGAGGTAGCATCAGGCTTTCAGTACAAATCCAGCAGCTTCGCCTCACTGCACAGCCGGGCTATTAAAAGACCAGGGATGTTAAAAATAGCTCCCACCATGATTCCCACCTTGGAAGCTTTCAGGACAGCTCTCCAAAGAAACAATTAGATTCTACCTCACAGAGTCAGAACCACACAGAAGAATATTTTTATTTCAGTAGAGGAATCATGAGGTAAACATCATGCACAAAAACAGTTGTGCAGGGAAGGAGGATGTTTAGAGAAACACCTGATCGATTTCCTTGTTTTTTTAATAGCCTGATTCATTTAGCTAACGATGCTTCCTTGTGATTTATCATTGAACTGTAGAAGGCTTTCCTTCATTTCAAGATTACAGCCAGCATAGACCACGATTTGGGGGTGCCGGGGGTGCAAGGTTTGTGTTATGTTGCTGGCAATCAAAAGACACTACCAAGATGTGGTTTTCTTCAAACCATCTGGATATTCAAGGGAAAACTTAGCCATCTTTCTCTCTGTACACTGATACATTTTAAATTATATTTTCTACTTAAATACAAAATAGTATAAAATTAAATGCTCCAACTCTACATTAGACCAAATGTAATCTGGGAATGCATCCACTGAATGGATTATTGGGTTCAGTGCGTTTCCTTAAAGGTGCCTGGTCATCTTTACCATCGGCCAGCCTTCACTCCATATGTGTGATTTGTTTCACCCGACATCGTTTCTCATGGTCAGGTGCCTTAAAAATACTAAGCCTTCATTTAGAGTTTAGAGCTTTGCCAATCATCCCATCTGTCCTGGAAAGGCATCCTTATTACGTATCCCAAGGCATAACTTTCTTCCATCTTCTTTGTCGAAGTGGAATGTTCTCCAAAGGAACAGTAAAACCCTCCTAAAAGAGAGATCAGTATTTCCGATAGTCACCTATTTATGAACCAATTATTATTTTATTTATTCATTGCATGTCACAATTATTAATTCCTCAGTAACAAAGCTTTTAGACTCAAGTAATTTATTTCAAAATGGTCTTTAACACGTTAGAGGTTATAAATATTCCCAAGGATTCTGATTTTTAAAAATGTCCTGAAGGTTCTGTTTCCCTGCTTTGAAAGGATTGGTTTCTGTTTAAGGGAAGATGAGAGGTGTTGGGAGGAAAACAAGTGTTTTCGGTTTGAAGGATCAAGGTCTCATTGACCTAAACCAGAGTTTCTCACCTCTGGCATGAGGAACAATTGGGGCTGGATCCTACTTTGTTGTAGGGGACCGTCCTGTGCATTGTAGGATGCTCAGCAGCATCCCTAACTCCTACCCGCTAGATGTCAGCAGCCCCAGTGGTGTGATAATAGACAAGGTCTCCAGACATCACTAAATGTTCCCTGGGGGGAGGCTCATCCGGTGGAGAACCACCGATGTGGGGAATTAAATCCTGCTGGGGGCTGCTGCAGGGGAAAGAAACCTGCTTTAGGTCTCTTGATTTACCGTGTCATGGGCACCTGTTGGAGATGCCGAACACTTCTTGGAGAAGCAAGACTGAAGTTCAGAAGAGGATCGCTGTAACTTTCCATCCATCCCAGTCTGGCTGGGGAGGTGGGGGGGTGGGGGGCCGGGTGTGCTTTAGCAGAGCAATTGCTCCATTGTGGTGTCTCCCAAACTGGAAGTACCCATTGCAGAACACAAGGTGATTTTATTTATTTATTTATTTATTTATTTTATTTATTTATTTATTAAGATTTTTTTATTATGTTCAGTTAGCCAACATATAGTACATCATTAGTTTTTGATGTAGTGTTCAATGATTCATTAGTTGCGTATAACACCCAGTGCTCATCACAAGATGTGCTCTCCTTAATACCTTCTCAAACCCAACACCCAAAAGACAAATAATCCAATCAAGAAATGGGCAGAAGATACAGACAGACACTTCTCCAAAGAAGACATACAACTATGGCTAACAGACACATGAAAAAATGTTCAACATCACTAGCCATCAGGGAATACAAATCAAAAGCACAATGAGATACCACCTCACACCAGTCAGAATGGCAAAAATTAACAAGTCAGGAAAGAGGACAGATGTTGGCGGGGATGCGGAGAAAGGGGAACCCTCCTACACTGTTGGTGGGAATGCAAGCTGGTTCAGCCACTCTGGAAAACAGTATGGAGGTTCCTCAAGACATTAAAAATAGAGCTACCCTACAAGGTGGTTTTAGATAGCACATTTTTGCGAGAATACGCGCTTATTTTAATAGCTATGTATTTATTTTGACGTGCATTAGGGAAAAACGTAACCAGCACATTTTGCCTATGCTGTTCTGGTATTATTGCGTAAGGAGAGGCTAACACTAACTTGAAAGGTATAGTTGATTTTAGGGCAAAAGCTTTAAGCAAGTTGATTCATTTGTGCTAGGAAATGTTTAAGTGTTGAGGATTCAGAGATTAACAAAACAGACAAAGTCCCGGTTCGTAGGGAATTTGTTCTCAAAGGGAAACCAATGAAGGAAAGCATCTCAGGTAATAAACACAATGTGAGGGAGCTTGAAGGAACTCTGGGGGGATAACAGGAGACTCCAGGACAAAGTCCTGCTCGCATGGCTCACCTTCTAAGTGGGGAGGTAACAAGTCTATGTGTGTATTGTCAAGTAGAGGTAAGTGCTAGATGAAGAAGAAGGAAGGGCTTGAGGCCTGAGGTCTGAGCAGGTAAAGATTTCTGGGCAGAGACACGAGTGATGGGAGGGGTGGCCATGGAAGGGTGTAGCATCAGAGGGTGCAAGGTGATGGTGGGACACCAGGGCTGAAGTCTGATGGTCTAGAGTGGCTTTTGTGCATAGGGAAGACTATCTGAAATTATCTTTTGTGTTTGTTCCCTTGCAAGAATTAAATAAAAATAAATTACAGTGATTCTCAAGCTCCATGAAACATCTCAGTGTATAGTGGCTTAGCCTGATCTTTCAATTAAATTCATCAGTCAAAAATCGGTTATTCAGTTATTCAACTGAACATTGTAATTGGAATCAGAAGTCTGATAGACTCTCTCATGCATCCCGTTGTCCTAATCACGGCATGTTCTTTGCACACCCGTAGTCGCAGATTAGCCAAACCAAACACGAAGGGCTGACCCCAGGGCTTGATCTCTGACATCACATCACCATCTATGTATGTGGCCCTATCTCTTTCTGGGTTAAAAGACTCAGACCACGAAGGAGAGAGCTGTGTTATCCTCGGCTAATTGCAGTTCTTGACCCGAATGAATTAGAGCTCGCATTCAGAGGACTGAGGTTGTTTCTGGGAATGAGATTTTTGACTGTCTCCCAAAACCTGGGCATCCAGGGCAATTTTCAGGTTGGTGAGGAACACACAGAGGCCACCCTTCTCTTTTATTGCCTCCAACGGCAGTAAACAGCAGTCCGTCCTCTCCAAATGGGGTTGATTTCACGTGGCACAACCTCTGGGGTCAAGAGACATTTTAACCTGTTTTTATTTATTTTATGTATTTATTTTTTAAAGATTTTATTTACTTGATAGAGAGCAAGCATGAGCGGGGCGGCGGGGGGCAGGACGGACAGAGGGAGAGGGAGAAGCAGACTCCCTGCTGAGCAGAGAGTCCGATGTGGGGCTCGATCCCAGGACCCTGAGATCACGCGCTGAGCTGAAGGCAGACGCTTAACCAACTGAGCCACGCAGGTGCCCCGTTTTGATTTTATTTGTCATCCCCCTTGAGTTTGTAGTGGACTTCCTTCCCTGTGTAGTTGGATTTCAGGTCTCCCTGCCTGGTACTGGAGATGACTTTAATCGCTCTCTTAGGTCCTCTAGTCCTTCATGTAATTCATTTTTCACGTCTCCCACCTTCACTTCCCACTTTTACAGATGAAACCACACGGCATCTCCTGTGGTCGCCCTCTCCTCCCTAAGTTTGTTGCTGATTTTCTTCCGGAGCTTCTTGTTGCATGACAGTTTCAAGTTCATGCCACACTTCTCTTTCAAGGGCAGGATCACAACTGCTCTTGTTGTGTGCCGTATCCCTCTCACGTCTTTGCATGGTCCTGAGGCCACAGCCTGAAAGCACCATTAAAGACGGTGAGAAGGAGCTTGGTGAGGTGAGGGACAGAAGGACCCCGGGGCGGCTGCAGGGCAGTGGTCAATGGGAAGGGCGGGTGGGACTGCAGGGGGCAGGGCCAGATCATGTGGTGCCTTTAAGTCACGGAGTCAAGTGTTTGGGTTTTGTGCCAAGCCCTTTGTAAAGCCGGTGGAGGGCTTTAAGTATAAGAGCAATAGGATATGAGTTATGTTTTTTTTTTTAAAGATTTTATTTATTTGTCAGAGAGAGAAAGAGAAAAAGAGAGAGCACAAGTGTGGGGAGGGGCAGAGGGAGAAGCAGGCTCCCCATTGAGCCAAGAGCCCGATGTGGGACTTGATCCCAGGACCCTGGGATCATGAGCTGAGCCAAAGGCAGACACTTAACTGACTGAGCCACCCAGACACCTATGAGTTATGTCTTGCAAAGCTCTCTCTGGCTACTCCCCCCTGGATTATAGGATGGACTGGAGGAAAGCTGGAGTAGGGCTGAGGAGGTGGGCTGAGAAAAGCCTGGCTTAAGTCCTGGTGAGAGGAAATGATGCCTGGAACCAGACCAACATGAAAACGTCACTTGGTTGTGACACTAATTTGGAAGGGGGTCCGTGAATGCTTAGGGTTTGGCTGAGAAGGGGCCATATCGCTAGTTCCCTGGAAAGAAATGGAGACAGTTACTGATTCTTGCCTTGGTAGTTAGGTATAGTCTTTGTCCCCTTTGGGAACCTGTTGTGGATTTTTAGGGAAGTCGATCTGGCATTCACGCCCTTCCCACATACTTTACATGGGCTTTTACATGGGCTTTCCTTCGTGCCTTGCCAACATTCCCCTTGGGAACTTAGGACCTTGATCTTTAAGTCCTGAAATGTACATTTGTGAGTCTGTGTGTGTGAGAGCAGATTCTCCTGTAACAGGCACAGAATGACCACGTATCACCTTTCTTATCCACTGTGTTGACATAATCATCGCTTTACTCGAACATTTTCCACAGGGTCCTCTGTATGTCTGGCGTTGCTTTGGTAGGATAAGGAAATGTCCAGGGTCAGTGTGGTTACTTTTGTCCTCAGAGAAGAGACCAACTTCCCACAGGATAGAGGGGAGAACCCAGGCAAAACCCTAACGGTCTTATAGAATTTAAGTTCCTACCATTCACTCATTTAGTTTTGACACCTCAGTTATGATATCGAAGAAAGACCCAGGAAGGGTGATTTGTGTATGCCTGGGATATGCAGTTCAGAGTATTATATATAGATTGATATCAAGGATTTGTCTGACAACTGTAGGTAAGTCTCTGCTCTCTCAGGGCCTAAGAAATGACGCAGTGGTGTTTAAAGGTCCCTTAAAACCGATTCTAGGACACACGTTGTTCCTTGTCTTCTGTCTGTCCTGTCCCAGATCTGGCTTCAGTTGGCTAATAGGATCAATGCAGTCAGTGATGGTGCTCCTGGACCTTCCACCTAGCACCTGCCTGGAGGCCAACAGCAATGCCTGGCCAGGTGTGTGGACAAGCGTGAGGTCCTGAATTACAGCTCAGCAGACCCACAGGCTGGGTATTGCCAGTAACTGACCAACTGGTCACCTGCAGCTAAGGAGGCTTGTAATCCCATAATCCCGTAATCCCAGTCCTGCCTCCCTGTCTCCCTCTCTCGTTCCTCCCTCGCTCCTTTGTTGTTTTTCATTTCCAGTGACTTTGCACCCAGAGGCATGTCAATATACACATATGTTAAAGCTCTAGCTAATTACACATGGTCTTTTTCTTTCTATGTCCATGTTTCCATATTTAAAAAAATCTTTAATAGAAAGCTTAAAACTCAGGAATCAAAAGCGGTGATATAGTGACTGGTCCCTGACCTGTGTTCCTCGTTGGAAAGGACTACTGGCATTTGAGTAACAAAACTCTCACAAAACTCTCTTGTACTGGATCATCTCAGTGTGAGGCTTTAGAATCTCCACCACTGGAGGACTGGCGGGAAGCCCCCAAACCATTTATGACACCTGGTGGGAACGCCCCAAACCATTTATGACAATCCCAAACACCCCACACACTGCAAGTGTGGGTTGGCCTCTTAGGTTGAAATATTACTAAACTTGCATATGTAAATATTGGAGCACTTAACAGCACTTAAGATTCACCTTGCTTATAGGTTTAATTCATTAGATCTGTTGGATAATAGTGAATGAAATGCATGGGAAGATTTGTATGTTATCCAGCAACTGCGGCTCTTAAAAAGAAATTGTTGAAGTTACTAAATGTAGTTTAAAGTGTTTCATTAAACTTGTAAATGGGACCAAACATTAAAGAGGCCATTAAAAGTATTCTTTAAAAAAAAACAAAATGAAACAAAACTCCTTTAGTTAGGGATACATGTTGATGTCTTGACAGGTGAAATGAAATTTGCTTGAAGATGCCCCAACAGGGAATATATAAAAATATGAGGGAACTAGATGAAATTAAATGGACAGAATGTTAGTAATTGTTGAAGTTAGGTGCTAGATATGTGAGGGTTATATAGTAGTCTCTCTCTGTTTAAATATGTTTAAAATACCCAAGTAAAAAGTTCAAAAAAAGTGAATGTTAACATTTTCTCTAAAGAACTTTGAAGCTCACGGAATCCCTCATTCTGCTCATGTTCTTCCTGTCTGGTAGAGACATATGCACCCCTTACAGATGATATCTAATTGGCCTCTGGCTATTTTTCATGCTTTTGTGTGATTCTTTGGTCACGGTTTTTGGGTTTTTCTGAGGGCAGGATTCATGACTCTGTGTCTTATGAACACACCTGCCTCTAGGAAGCCACCATTTGTAGCTGGTCACACACACACACACAACACACACACACATACACACACACACACACAATACTTGGTTAGCCCAAGAATAACCATGATGTTTACTTTACATTTGTCTCTGTGTTAGTCTATATCTACATTTTCTGTTATTTTCCCTTCATGTTAAATACATGTTTGTTGAGGACATGATGCACATTGCCTCAGGCTTAATGATACATTGAAGGGTTTGGGTTCAGGAGTTTGACTGCCTGTGTGGCTTTGTGAGAATTACTAAACTTTCTAGTCCTCAATTTCCTCATTTGTAAAATGGACATGATTATGATACTGACCTCAGAGTTTGCAGTGAGGGTGAGTTAATGTATAGAAGGAAAAAAAGAAGTGTTCTATTATAAATATTAGCTACTATTTTTAGTCAAAAAGTTATTTATAACACTTTTTTTTAAAGATTTTACTTATTTATTTGAGAGAGAGAGAGAGATTGAGAGAATGAGTGGGAGGAGGGTCAGAGGGAGAAGCAGACTCCCCTCGGAGCAGGAAGCCCAAGGTGGGACTCGATCTTAGGACCCTGGGATCATGGCCTGAGCTGAAGGTAGATGCTTAACCGACTAAGCCACCCAGGCGCCCTGTAGCAATCTTCTTAAAAACAGTTTGCTCTCCCTCATTCTGAATTTAATTCAAGCTGTCGTTTGAAGGTGTATTAACATAATATTATCATATTAATGATATATTAATATGATAATATATTATTTGAAGATATATTAACAATATATTAAGATAGTCTGTTCTGCAATTTTTTAAAAAAGATTTATTTATTTATTTTAGAGAGCAAAAGAGAGTGGGGGAGGAGGAGAGGGAGAGGGAGAGAGAAAATCTCAAGTAGACTCCCTGCTGGGTGCGGAGCCTGATGCAGGGCTCCATCTCATGACCCTGAGATCATGACATGAGCCGAAATCAGGAGTCGGATGTTCAACCGACTGAGCCACCCAGGTGCCCCTCTGTTCTGCAATTTTGAAATAGCTTTTTGTCCTGGTGTTTGGATTTTTAGTTTATACAAATATTTTACTCATCTCATCATACTCACTGATAAGCTAGAATTTCCTGGACTGTTTTAAAGCCTGGAGGGAAGAGTAGGGTTGCAAATAAATGCCTCCACATTCGAAGTCTGTAATTCATACTAGTTTGGCAGGTAATTGAAGCTCAGGCAGATCATCTCTCTTCTAATATTGATTTATTTTTGCAAATCTCAGATTCAAGTGCTAATGACAGTCTTTCAAAACTAATAATTCAGAGAGACAAGTTTTTATGTACTTAATGTACATCCTGGGAAGGTATAAAATGTTACAGTGTGATTATAATTGTGTAGAAAATATCTGTGCATAAAAATTTCTGATAGAATTATCTCCAAATTATTAAGAGTTCTGTCACTCAAATCACAGAACTAAGAGCAACTCCTCTTTCTATTTGACATCTTGTATTTTCCAGATTTTCCTTCATAACTATTTTCTACTTTAAGAGGAACATATTGGCATATTATTCTTTCAAAGTTGCCTCTCTGGAGGGCTTTGTTTTCAAAGTTAATAAAGAATTTGGAATTTTTTTTAAAGCTTTTTGGTTGCATTCTGATAGGTGGGAGTCCTTATTTCCTCACCGCACATGTGTGGTTATGCTACTATCCAAGGAAATCACCACTGGAATCTTGCTTCACAGAGAATTTACTGATTTGGTTGTGATTCAAATAAAATTAAGAATAATATATTAATGTGCTTAATATTATGTGTGTCTCAATCCCTTTATCTTTAAAATGAGGGGGTGGGGCATGGCATTAACACAGAAGGGTTCTTCTAGCTGTAAAATGTACATTAAAAAATTTTTTCTAATACCTAGCATTTTTCCTAATGCATTAAAAAAAAAATAGGTATTGGGATGACCTAGGGAAAGTGGCCATCTTTGTTAGGTCAAGCCGAACATTGTAGATCGTGTTTTGCCCTACATCTGAAGGAAGCTGGGACCCCTCCGTTTCTGAAGGTTTGGACTAGTATTTTGAAATAAAATGCAGAGCTAATGCTGAAGAAAAGTCTTTCCTTGCAATAAAGACTTTTATAAAGGAAATGATTTTTGAACTGCGATTCTAAACTGCGATGATTGTTTTCTTCTTGCAAAACAAAAGTAGATCAAGGAGTGGCTGGGGGGGCCCTTCAGCTCAAAGTCGTTGTTTTTGGTGGGTGGATACCAGTGGACCCCATCAATTCCTGGGGCAATGCACTGTGGGTTTGAAGTGACACATTTTATAAAATGTCTATCTTGTTTTACTCAGGTTATACTGGAGAGCTTTGCCAATCCAAGATTGATTATTGTATCCTAGATCCATGCAGAAATGGTGCAACGTGCGTTTCTAATCTCAGTGGATTCACCTGCCAGTGTCCAGAAGGTAAATATTATTGCCTGGGAATCCCTTTTGTTTTCCACTTTAAATCATAAACTACTTTGATCAGCGTTAAATTTCTGAAAAAATCCATACAAGAGAACCTCCTATTTTGTTTACAAAATGTTTGAATATTAGACATAATCTAGGAATTTCTGTGATTTTTATTTATACATTGAAAACTGAATAAATACAATACAGTGACTAACTATAAGTTTTTTTTCTAAATTTCACGTTAAAATTTTCCAAAATTTTACTTGTTTTTGATACCAGTTCACATAAAAAATCTTTTTTTAAAATTTTATTTATTTATTTGTCAGAGAGAGAGAGAGAGAGAGAGCACAAGCAGGGGGAATGAGCAGAGGGAAAGAGAGAAGCAGATTCCCCGCTGAGCAGGGAGCCTGATGTGGGACTCGATCCTAGGACCCTGGGATCGTGACCTGAGCCGAAGGCGGACGCTTAACTGACTGAGCCACCCAGGCGTCCCACATAAAATATATTTCAACATAAGGTTCACCTGATTTTATTTTTAAATCAACTTTATACCATCTTAGAAACTTGAAAGCCACATCTTTTGAGCTACTTTTATTTTAAACTTTGCTTTTAGAGTAGTTTGATCTGAAGGAACAGGCAGCTAATCATAGCTATCAAGCTAGTGTGCAAGGAATGATTTTGGGCTCAGAGGAAGTTCTCATTTCTGTGTGGAGGAATGTTGTGGAAGCGATTACTTTAAACTTTAATGTTGTAAGAATAACCTGATATTAGAGGTATTTTCCCCTTAAAACCAGCATGTAAGCTGATCCACGGCAGTGACATTGACAACCACATTAAGTACAATGACGTCCTCCGCGGAGATTAAACGTGGAGTCTGAGCGTAAGGAAGCATCTCTGTCTGCCACATTATCCTCCGCTGCTCCTGGCTGAGAGGCTGCAGGGGGCCAGTGAGCAGTTGCTAAAAGGCACTGACCTCCCAGGTGACCTGAGGGCTCTGGGTTGCCAGGAGCAGCACCTGCGCTCTGTAGCATCTCCTACTCTTTGATGTTTTGAAGACTCGAACTAAAGAAGCGAATCCTGTCTCCCAGCTTCTGCTCACTTGCTGGCGGGTATTAGCAGGAGGCGGTGGCCCGCCTACTTATCCCTGCACCCCCTTCCCCAAGTTGGCATGTGTTCCTGATGTATGCGGTTACCATGACAATGGAGTTCAATGTGCTTGATGAGCCCCAGCTTTGACTCTTGCCTTGAGCCTCTGAAGCAAATGGGAGAACTTTGAAATGTTGGAAGGGTGGAGGGCTGAGCAAGCAGCACCCACGTCACTTGCAGATAGAGCACTTTGCAGATTTTCACAGCGTCACTAATTCATTGCTACCTAAGGGGTTAATTAGTTGCTACCTAAGTGGTTGTAGGCTGCGCTTAATGGGCAAGGGCGGGCTTCAGGGTCACCAGCTGATTGACCTCGGCAAATCATTAATCCCCACTCCCCCCCCCCTTATCCTCCTAAATGTGGGCTACGGTGATACTGCAGACTTCATAGGGCCATTCTGGGTACAAATGGGATTTTTGTGAAAGAGCTTTGAAAACTCCAAATTGCTTATTTTTAGTTTTGATAGCCACCAGAAAGTTAAAATGAAGCCGCAGAGGCTCAAAGAGGTAGTGACTTACAAAAATCACACCGCTGGTGCGCCTGGGTGGCTCCGTTAAGTGTCTGACTCTTGATTTCGGCTCAGGTCATGATCTCAGGGTCCTGATATTGAGCACCCCGTCGGGCTCTGCACTCAGCGTGGAGCCTGCTTGGGATTCTCTCTCTCCCTCTGCCTCCCCACTTTCCTCTCTAAAACAAATCAATAAAAAATTTTTTTTTAGAAAGCTGAGTATTTAAAAAAAATCATCCCAGTAATAAGGGATGGCTCTTGAAGTAGGACCCGGGAGTTTTGCTTTTGCTCCGTTTTTCTGGTGGATGAGGGTGGCCGAGGACTTCCTGTTCTCCAGGCGCTGTGCTGGGTGCTGGGACTTAAGGGTTGGCAAAGCTGGGAGGGCCCCTCCTGTGGTGCAGACCCAGGTAGGTACGTAATGACAACAGGACTGGGGCCTTGAAGATGCACAGATGGAAGCTGGTCAGTCTTGGGGAGCTGGGACTGCTGCCCACATGGGGAGACCCTGAGTGAGGACAGGGAGGAGGAGGGCGGAGCTGATGGCATCGCCAATGAGGGAAGACGAAGAGGAAGAAAGTGGGTGATGGGAAGGCTGAAGCGTGCCGGGCTTCACGGGGCTTTGTGGGCCGGGGTGGGACACTTCACTGTCATCCTGAGTGGGGAGCCAGGGGCTTTGGTCTGGAGCCCGGCCCCGCCACTGACTCACCAGCCCCGTGTCATGGGCGAGTGAGCTCATCCCTCTGTCTCACTTTCCTGGTCTGTAAATTGGGGAAATGATGCTGCCCACTTAATAGTCGGGATGAAACGAGATGACGCAGGTAAAGTCCTCAGCACAGTGCCTGGTTATGTGCTCATTCCACACGAGCTGCTTCATCCTTATTGTTTTCCTAATAACGATTACTATTAAACCATGATGGATATAGACTGGAGAGAGACGAGAGTGGGAATAAGGAGAGAAGTTTGGGGATTGTTGCAGAAGTCCAGGAAATAGATGTGGGACTGGTAGGAGGGGAAGGGTGGAGCTTGAGAGGTCAAAAGAGGCGGCCTGAGGTGGGGGGGTTATGGAGGGAGGGGGAGAGGGGGGCACGTCTGTGCCGTCTCTCACTCTACAGTTGGTTGTGCCGTTCATGGAGAAGAAGAAATGCAGAGGAGAGATGTTCTGTTTTGGACGTGTTGAGTTTGAGGGGCCTTTGAGGCATCCAAGCAAGGATGTCAGCTGAGCAGTTGCTGTGTGAGTCTGGAGGTTGGGGCAGAAGTCTGGGCCAAGTCCAGATAAAGACACTCTAGCCCAGAGATGGCAGTTTAAAGCTGGCCATCCGGAGGATTGTCGAGGGAACCTTCTCTTTTATCTGGTGGCCTGTCCATTCCTCCATGCTGTCTGGATAAAGCTGAGAGGAAAAGTGATGATCTGGACTTACAAGGATGAAGACGGATTTCCCAGCAGTCTTTGCACAAAGACTTTTGTTCAGAAGTTTACCTTCCCTGAAGATGGACTAGGAAAAAGGGGCTTTAATTATAGTTCTGAAGGATTCATCGCCGTGTTTTGGAGCCTCTTAGTGGGAGCGGAGGTTGGGCTGGCATTTTTAAAGCAGCCCCTCCCACTGACTTGCTCTTTGGGTGCTGGTTGTAGAAAATAATGTTTATAGAGCACTTTAAAAAGCTTATGTCTCCAGGATCCTTCTCATTTCAGCCACATTGTGAAGACAAGTTTGGAAAGTGTCGCAAGTGCACAGAATGTTCTGGATTCTGAGCCAGCACTGGACACTTGCTGCCTTCTTTTATTTCTTTCTTTCCCTTTTTTTCCTCCAGTGATTAACATTTTGTCATGTTTGCTTTATATGTATGCATTTACATATCTGGTCTGTGTCTTTGCAAAGTAATTTGAAAGTAAACGACAGACATCGTGCCCCTTCATCCCCAAATAAATCAGTTTGTGTTTTCTGAGAATCAGGACATTCTCCTTCATATGTTACTGTGCATCTAGAAAATGATCACATCTAAGAAAATTAGTAATGACTTCCGAATATTGCTTGCTGTGGCCCTTTTTTCATTTACACCTTTATATGCATTAATTCTGTCTGCCCTGCTTCCCCGTGTTATCTTGTGAGGGTGGGAAATACCCTTCTCGTGGAGCACTTAGCTCCATATTTTATGTTAGTAAGAGGTTCATAAAAATGTGTTTATAAAAGTCAACACTTAGGTATCACTCTGTATGTCTCCCAGCTCATCTGACCCTCACGGCAATCCGATGAAGCAGATGCTATTAATATTTCCATTTAACAGATTGGGAAACCAAGGCACAAGAGATTAAATACCCTGCCTATGATCACATAGCTAGAAATTTAAACCCAGGCAACTTGGCACTGGCCCTCTTAACCATTGTCCCATACCATCTCTAAATACATCCTTTAAAATAAGTTCCATCCTGTTTACTTATTTTTAAAGATTTTATTTATTTATCTAAGAGAGAGAGAGCACGAGCAGGAGGAGCAGAGGGTGAGGGTCAAGCAGAATCCCCTGCTGAGCATGGAGCCCGATGTGGGACTCGATCCCAGGACCCTGGGGTCATGACCTGAGCTGAAGCAGACACTTAACTGACTGAGTCACCCAGGCGCCCCCTCCATTCTGTTTATTTTTAAAGATGCTCTTTTTAACCAGAGTCATAAGTAAAATAAATGAAAATTATCTTGGGTTCTAAAACTTCTAAATGTCCCTGCTAAAAATTCTTAAGTCTGGGAAAGGCTAGAAAAAACTTTTTCATATATATATTTAAATAAATTATATATATTCCTTTTTGTAAGTACAGTGAGATCCTTTTACAGTAATTCCCAATTCCTTCCCTGTCCAGAAAGCTGTTAAAACTAGGTTTTCCCTCTGGTTAGTGCTTTCAACTCTGCGCTCATATGCTGGCTCTTTTCTGCCTTTTTCATCTTCATTCCGTTTCCTTCAAGGATCATTCTCCCGCCCATCTGCACCAAGTCCTTCGAGGTTGGAGTCCTTCCTGGGCATCTGTCTCTTTGACTCTCGCCTTCTTTTTAACCTCTTTCCGAAAGTTCAAAGTCAGGCCTACTGGACGGCGTGCACGGTGATCATTTAAGCTCTCCTTCTGGAAGTTGTCTGCTTTCCTCCTACACTTAGATTTTTATCCTCCATCAACAGGTTCTGTCTTTTCTCTGAATTTCTACTTAACTTTCACTGGGTCCACATCTGTAAAGTGCTGTTTCAGGTTATGGGGACTGTGGAGGTGCTAAGAAACAAAAGTAAAAATATCATGAGTATTTTTTTATCTGTACCGTATTGAGTGACAACAGCACAGAGCAGTAATTAGAAGCTGATTTTATTGCCTATGTTATTTACTCTGTACGCTGACATTGTCTTTATGTTTGGTTTAGAACTTTGAGATCCTTAAATTTTAGACTAAATGCGTTATAATTCTGAAGACGCCTAATTATATATACTTACCATCACTGCCTATTGGTATTTAAACACGCAAATTTAAATATACAAATATACTTAAATGCATATGTAAATAAGATCTGACTATGACTGTCTAGCCATCATCTTTGCTTCCACATCTCAATTTTTATTTTTTTTCTGCCTCAGAATTTGAGGCAGAATACCACCCAGACTAATAGGGACTAAAAAAGAACTTAATAGAGATGAAAACATTCAGCAAGAAAGCCCATTTGTTGGTTCTGCAGGTGTGACGATTGGCACGGTGCAGGGAATAGGATTGAATTGAGTCGGATCTAGTCACCGTTCCGGCATCTCCCTGGGCGCGCACAACCAGAGACTGGAGTGAGGATTTGGGGCTTCAGGCACGATTTTGAGAAGATACTATTTTATCCAATATATTTTACAAACATTAGTCTAAATACATTTTCTGGTGTGATGCCTTCTGATGGGATTGCAGATGCACAGAATCTGTATTAACAGCTCTTTGCACTATAGTTCCGAGGGCGAGTATTGCAACCAGGGAGGGGACCCGCTTCCTTTGGTCCTTGAACTATATATAGAACACCACACTGGATTCCACTGTCTGACATGCAGATCTTATAACGTAGAAACTCCAGAGCCATGGACGGCTGGAGTCCTTCTCTGACCCGGAGGTCCTGAGACCTGAGTCTGGGGCCAGTGAGGAATTGGGGGGGAGTGGGTTGGTCACAAACGTGGCATATTAGGGTCACATTGCTTGTGTTTGAATTCTGGACCTACCCCCCTCACAGCTCTTTGCTTCTCAGAGGCTCATTTTCTCACTTAGAAAATGGGGATGGTGTTAGGACATACTTTATAAGTTTATAGTAATATTAGCAATGATGATAATGAGGATGCTGATGGGAGATTTAGTCATATCGCTTTGGGTGAGTCATATAATTTTTTATCTCTTCCAGCCATTGTTTTCCTGTTGCAAAACGATGAGGATTGACTATTACCTTTAAGGGACCCTATTCCAAAAAGCCTTTGATTCAGATCTCTCTGTTTAAGAGCCCCTTGCTGAGTCAATAAATCCAGCTCATTGTTTCAAGTAATGTTTACAGAGAAAAGTTTCATAACCTCTTAACGGCTCCCTAAAACTTAATGTTGGCCCATGAGCCCCGTAGGTTAAATCCCACTGCAACAAGCTCCAAGGGTTTATCCAAACTATTTTTGTTTTTCTATATTTTATAGCTTTGAGTAATCAAACCATATAAATCCTTTTGTCCAATTCAAATGTCAGTGGTAATGCTTTTCATCTTACAGGGATTTACAGGCAATAGCCACACATGTCATAAAAATTATCTCTGAGATAATGTGTATTGTTCAGAAACGGGGCATGTTACCCAGTAAGGATTTAGGAGTTACACAGTCCTGGGATTTGGTTGTTTTTCCCTAGTATCCTGATATGTAGGGTTTTGGTGAAAGCACTCTCTGAGGACCTTATTAAACTACGTGTATTTACATAAGAAATGTGCAGCATGTCCTCATAAAATTACCAGGCTGGAGTAAAATGTTGCTCTTATTCTTTTAAAATTTGGCATTATCCCTAAATCACCACTTCATTTGGGAATTGTAGCAGCTGAGACCCTTGGAGTTCCAAGGGTCCCATAGTTTCACCTTTTGGAAACAAAGCAGGCTTTCAGATTTATCAAGTGTGAGTAAAACTTAATTTCTGTGTTTGGTGCATGCGGATTAATTTTTGATTTTCACCTGAGTTCATATTTCTCATCTTTTCTCTTTTTTTTTTTTCCACATAGCACAGTTTCTCTGAGGTTGTTTAAATACAAGTATTGCAAGGGATTTTGTTTGCCTGCTTCTCGAATCAGTGGTGGGATGAGGCACTCACTTCAGTGCGTGACCAGGGTCCTGTCATTTTTAGCTCTGCTCCTCCTCTGGGAACCATTCTGATGTCCCAGTCATTGTGGCAGATGACAGTTGGAAGGTACAGTGGGACAAATGAATGAAGAAATAAATAATGGTATCTTGCTGCTTTTCTTTTTAAGAAGAGGTAGGGGATACCTTATAGTATGATGAATTCCGATTTCTTAAGGCGTGCCTCCAGATCTACTCTACACATGAAAATTAGTGTTCTTAAAACCTTTTGGCCTTAAAAATTCAGGTCCTGAATTTCAACTGTTATCTCTCTTGTGGCCTCAGGAATCACAACAACCTCAGCAGTAACCGTAACAATGAGGATATCTGCTGTTCGTTGCGTGCGTGCTGGGTGTTCGCCCTTGAAATTACTATTTGGGATACGTTAGCGGTTAACAGCTGGGGCGCAGGTAGACTTGGCTGCTTGAGTTGGAATCTGTGTTTGATCCCATATTACCTGGTGACCTTGGGCAAATAAACCAAAATTCTCTATGCCTCATTTTCTGCATCTGTACAGTGAAGGTAGTATTAGTGCCAACCTAACGAGGTTGTTATAAGGATTAAATCTGTATACGGTGCTCAGAACGGTGGGCTAAGCGATTAATATACAAGGAGAATCCCTGTGGACCCAGGAGATAAGACAGGTTTGTCTGATTCTGGAGTCCGTGTTCTCTCTGCTGTACTAAGCTCCTTTTCTGGTCAAGTTCAACCTTGCGTGACAACTAGCTAGCTGGGTGCACGTCTGCTCTCCCTCATGGGACTCCAGACTGGTTGAGGGTGGCGATGCTGAACTTTCTTTTATATTCCTTAGCACGCCTGGCACTTAAGTACCTGTGAGCCTTTTGTTGAGTGTCTGAGTGAGTAAATATCTCAAAACCGTTGCAACACGGTCATTTCATTTCGTATGGGAGGAAACCGGAGCCAAGATGAATGAACCCATGTTCACTAATGTAACCAGGTGACTCTCACTGGTGAGACTCCAGCAGTGGGGGGGGGGGACCAGATCCCATCCAGTAGCCCATTCAGCATGGTTTAGGGGTCATCGGAGACTTGGGCAGATTTCATATACAGAATTTGGGGATCCCTTCTCTGGTGCTCTTCCTTCCTAGGACCCTTTCCTCCTCCCCATGCTGAGCCTGCGCCAGGCTCCTTCCTGGGGTCCCTTTGGGCAGAGAGAGCAGGTTCACCGCTAGCGGCTTTGTGCCCCTGTGTTATTGTCCCAGCTGAGGCTGCCTGCGGGGTGGAGCTCCCCAGATGGGAAACGCACCCCATGCTGGCTGCTTCCTCTGTGTTCTGACCCTCCTCCAAAAGTGGTCTGCTTTCGTTCACTTCCCAGAGCCACATAGTTGTGGGGTTATTTGGTCTGGAGTTTACTGTTGTTATTTGTGGGAGAATCTGTAAAAAAAGCTTACTTTTGCCATATCAGAAGCAGAATGTCCGTATCATTGTCTTTAATAGCAACCAAGATCCTTTATGATAGAAATACAAATATCCTAAAAGTAAGTATAATTTTTTATTTCTCTCTGCAGCAGAATTTGTGTCCATTTGTGTGTGTGTGTGTGTGTGTGTGTGTGTGTGTGTGTGTGTATATTCCCTGTTTTAGACAGCTGGGGGAAGCTGGAATGAAATTTTTGTCTGACTTGGACCAAAGCACCATGTGATGCGCTCCTGGGTCTTACTGTGAACAATTCAGACCAGGGCTTTGAGTCCTGGGAGCGTGTGAAAGTGGGATTGACAGACACCTGGCCTAAGAGAGCTGAACACACACGCAGCTGTGAAAATAGAAGAATGTTGGTTAATTACTTTATCATGTTCTATTTTTGGTTAAATAAGCTTTCTTTGACTAGTTTTTTTCCAACCTAGTTCTCATCTCCCGTGACCTGATGTCCTACTGATAAAAGGCTGCTGAATGTAGATGCTTAGGCTTCCCCTTCTCGAGGCATTTCCCACTGCTCTTCTTTCTAATTGCCCCAGTTATATTTAATTGTAATTTGTATGAAGAACCTTGTCCCTTCCTTGCTTTCAACTCTCAAATAGTCTACACGTAGTGATGCATCTGGTCACGGTACAGCAGGGCATGCACGTGCCTGGTCTCACCACTGTCCCCCCTCGCTGCACTTGTCCGTCATCCTCTGCTCTGTTACACTCTGGGACTTTATATAATACTCGAAATAATTTTATCAGTTTCCCTTCACAATCAGAGAAACCTATGCTCAAATGAGCTCAAAGGAAAAAAAAAAAACACACCTGTAATTGCATCCATCAAGAGAGATCGCTTTGAATTTTAGGCAAGTATCTTTGAAGTCTCTTTTTAATTTAATTTAATTTTTTAAAGATATTTATTTATTAGAGAGAGAGAGCAGGAGCAGGGGTAGAGGGAGAGGGACAAGCAGACTCCCTGCTGAGCAGAGAGCCCAATGAGGGACTCGATTCCAGGACCCCGGGATCATGACCTGAACTGAAGGCAGTGCTTAACCAACTGAGCCACCCAGGTATCCCTAAAGTTTCTTTTTTTTTTTAAGATTTTATTTATTTATTTGAGAGAGAGAATGAAAGAGAGAGAGCACAAGAGGGGGGAGGGTCAGAGGGAGAAGCAGACTCCCTGCTGAGCAAGGAGCCCGATGTGGGACTCGATCCCGGGACTCCAGGATCATGACCTGAGCCGAAGGCAGTTGCTTAACCAACTGAGCCACCCAGGCGCCCTAAAGTTTCTTTTTTTATGTGCATTTTAGAAAACTAACATTGGATCTTACTGTGCATTCTCTTTTGTAATGAGCTTCTTACACTGAATAATGTGTTCCAAATGTTCTCCTGTATCATTATTTTCCTAAAGCATTGTTATTAATGGCTGCATTTTATTCCATCATATGAATGTGGCATAATGTATTTAATGAAAGACTTAATCATCCGCATACTATTTATTGATTACCTACTTTGTGGCAGTTACTGTGCTAATGACAAGGGATCTAGGAGTGAACAAGATAGATGGGGGGCTCTGGCTCATGGATCTTGTGGGATAGGAGGTGAGAGACAGTGTAGACGCTATGACCAGGGATATGGCCAAGCTCTACTGGGGTGGTCCAGTGGTTGAAGAGGGACCCCCCCCAACCCGGACTGGGGGCTGGAAGGAAAGTCTGGGAATGTTCCGAGGGAAGTGATGTTTCAATGGAGACCCGAAGGAGAAGCAGCACCAAGATGAGTAAGTTAGGACTGTGGGCAGAAGACTGTGTCTCCCAGGGAGACAACATGGACACCATGTGTGAAGGTCCAGGAGAGAGAGGGTGCCATGTTGGAGGAACAAAGTGGAGCTCAGCAGAGCTGTAATGCAGAATGTGATGGAGAGATGGTATGGGCTAGGGACTGAAGTATAAGGCAGCTCGGCAGGCCTTCCAACACCATGACAAGGGGGTTGAACTCCATCCAAGAGTGTGGGGAAGGGCACCATAATTCGTTTTAGCAGAGAAGGGGCAGAACTTGAGCATTTGGGAGAAATTACTGTGGCTGAAGGAGGAATAATGGATCAGAGGATGACAAGAGTCAGAGAACTCTTTTTGGAACCTGTTACAGTAATTTAGGTGAGCAATAATGGTGGGATGAATTGGGGACAATGGAGGTAGAAGGGGATGGACTGGCTGTAAGAGGAGGGGGAGAGGGACCATGGAAATCAACCCAGCTTTCAGAAAGCCTTAGGCAGCTGCATGTATGGGGGTGCTGTGGGGCAGTGAGCAGCTTTGAGGGGAGAGGATGGGAAGTTCCATTTGGGACACGGATTTAATGAACCCACGGGACACTCTGTTGATTACCAGATGGCTTTGGTCAAATTACTTAACCCTCTGGGCTTCAGTTTCAAAATACGGAAAAGGTAACATGCACCTCATGGAGCTGTGAGGTGGTACGGGGCAGGTGGGTATTCAGTACCTGTGTCTCCCTTTCATGTCCCATTTCTTAGTTCCTATCTTTTTTTTTTTCCTTTGGTGTTTCTCCGGACTCAGAATTTCTACAAAGAGTTGAAACATTATTTTTCTTGTGTGTGTAAGGCGATCCTCTGGCTGTCTTATAGGGCAAATTTGTTGTTCATGTCAGAGAGGATGGTTATGTGGTTTGCTCAGGAGTCCCTGCTCAGGATTCCCAGCCTCTTGTGGGCTTCCCGTTTCCTCTCTGGACTCCTACGGTAGCTTCTGGACTTCTTCTGATTCACTCTTGTCCTCTGTGGTCTGTTCTCCACACAATAGGCAAAGTGACCTTTCTAAAATGTAGATCCCGTGTTTTCGCTCTCTGCCCCTTAAACCTCAGGTGATTTTCCACTCAACGTGTGGTGTAGGGCTAATGCATCCTTGCCTACCTCTTGGGCCTCATTTCTTACTACTCTCTGCTTTTCCCTCTCTAGCTGCTGGTCTCCTGCTGTTCTTCAAACACAACTGGGGCTTGAGAACTGTCCTCCAGGGGGCGCCATGCAGCTCAGAGCACAATGCTCCTTGGGGCATTTGCACCTGATGCTGTCTTTGCGGGAAGCCTTGCTCCAGACTTGACTATGGATCATTCCCTCAGGCCATTCACATCTCCTCAACCACCCTATTTAAGACATCCCCCAGTATTCTCTACCTCTTGCCTGCATCAGTATCATGTAGCACGAGTTAATGATATTGATTTACTTATCTTCATATTGTCTGTTTTCCTCACTGAAATCGAAGGTCCAAAGCAGTTCCTGGTACATGGTTGGTCTCCGTTTGTATAGGTTAGATAAATGAGTGCCCAAAGGAAAACACGATACTTTCTGGCTAAACCCTGAAATGTCCATTATTAATAGCCAATTATTTTTGCTCGTGTAACCCATCTGCTGTGTTATCTCTTTTGTCTTTTATCTGTTGAGTCGAAACTGAAGAAAAGTTGATTTAACATTCCTCTGACTATTTCCTAGTTATTTTTCATTTTCCTCTCTTAGATATAAATTTGTCTTTTTGTTCTGCTAAAGAAAAAGTCCTTAAGGTTATTTTTACTCTCTCGAATGGATTTTCTTAAAAATTAAAAGCTCCCCCCCCCCCGGAAAAAAATTAAAAGTCCCATTGTCAGTGCAGTCATCTTGGGTCTGTTACATCTTAGGGCTTCATAATTGCTTTTCCTAGATGTTCTCCCTTTTCTGCTTTATCTTGCCTATCTGCTTTCTTAGAATGAGAACAAATGTGGCCCCAGTTTCGTTTTCCATAAACATCAGCCAAAACCTCCTCTCTAATATCACTCCTCTTCCTTGTCTGTCCAGCCAAATCTTGGGCTTGCTTTGAGACCCCGTGCAAAACCCAGGCTCTCCCTCGAGGTTTTGCTGGCCTGCCCACCCCTGAGACGATCCCTCCTTCTTTTGCATCATTGCTGCTTCTAGAGCCTGTGCCATGCACTCATCCCGTGTAGACAGCCTGGGGCGGTCCCTCCAAACGCACTCTAGGCAAAGAAAAGACAGCCTCAGGTTGTTTGCTCATCATTCTAGATGTGTGTTTCTGGTCTCTTCTGGAAGAATAAGCTCTTTGAGAGTCAAGATGCTTCCTTCTCCTCGCTTCCCTTTGTTGCTCGTCAGGGCACTTAGATGAACCAAATTTCATCCCTTCATCTTTTTTTTTTTAAGATTTTATTTATTTATTTTGAGAGAGTGTGTGTGCCTGCACACACGGGGGGAGGGGCAGGGGGAGACGCAGAAGCAGACTCTACGCTGAGCGCGGAGCCCCACATGGGGCTCGATCCCACAACCCTGAGATCATGACCTGAGCAGAAACCAAGGGTCGAAGGCTTAACTGACTGAGCCACCCAGGCGCCCCTCATGCCTTCATCTTGATTCAGTGATTACTCACTTATGTATCTGTAATCAAAACAGCTAATGACTAACATTTATCCTTTTCATTTTGCCTTGTAACAAATCTGTTAGACTTGTGTAACAAATCTGTTAGAATATGTCCTCTGTCACTCATCCCCTCATTCATCTGTTCATTTATTCCATAAGTTTTTGCTGAGTGGCCTCTATGCTGGATGCTGAGGCTCAAGCCTGAGGAACCAACTTGACTCTTCCTCTTAGAAAGCATATGGTCTTGTTAGGGGTGGGAGAGAGAGATGACAGACAAGTAAACCAACACAACTGTGTCACTACAAATTTGGGAGAGTGCCATGAAGATAGTGAACTGGGTACTGTGATACAGAATAATAAAGGGATATGTTTCTGGGATGGGGTGATCGGGAAAGTCCTGCCTGTCGAACATTAAAGCCGGGAACTTGGGCGCCTGGGTGGCTCAGTCGGTTAAGTATCTGACTTTGACTCAGGTCATGATCTCAGAGTCCTGGGATCAAGCCCTGCGTTGGGCTCTGCACTCAGTGTGGAGTCTGCTTGAGATTCTCTGTCCTCCCTCTGCCCCGCCCCCATTCTCTCTCTCTCAAATAAATAAATAAAATCTTAAAAAAAAAAAAAAAAAGCCAGGAACTAAAACATCAAGTGTAAGCAGGTAGGAGCCACAACTTCCAGGCAGTGGAAATGGTATGTGGCAAAGGTCCAGGTGGGGAACGGCTTGTCATTTCTGGGAACTGAAGGGAAGCCGGTGGGGCCAGCTCCCAGAGAAAGAGGGGTCACTGAGTCAGTGTCATCCTGTCACAGTATGCAGGGCTTATTGCCCATGGAGGGGAAGCCCACATTTTATTCTAAGAGCAATGGGAAGCGATGCTAATATTCACATTTAAAGAAAATATTCTTATTACGGTTTGGAAAACTGGTTGTAGGGGTAAAACAGAATTGGGACTCTCATCAGAGGAAACTGTTGTAAAGACAAGGAGAGAAATAATTGGGGCTTTGACTGGAGTGGTGGCAGCAGAGATCAGTGTTTGGGGTCAGGAAGTATTTTGAAGATAGAGTCGATTAATATCCATGGATTTGTCAGACATGGGCTTAGGGGAGAGGAAGCAATCAGGTCTGTAAACCATTTGCCGAGCCAGTGAAATGACGGGTTAAGATTTTAAGTAACGCTGGATTCCGTCCTCCCTCTTGCTAAGACTGCAGAGACTGCTCCTGCCTCCATAGCTTTCTAGGTAGAGTGACTTCATGGTCTTGCAACTTAAAATGATCCAGGAGTGTTTTCTTTTGGTTTCAAAGGTCTGATTTCCACAATGTGTCTATCTCAAGGGTGTTGACTTCTTTATTTACGTAACAAATGCTCAGCAGGCAGAGTCATGTAAATATTGGCTCAAATACGGAATTCGAAGCAATGGTCAACTAGCTAAATTATAGTTTTGCATTAGCCCCTCTTTCCTTAGATTTCTTGCGTAGTTCTGTCGTGTTTACTTTCATTTTAATCCTTTAATCTTTCATCCTTCTCTAAACTTTCCCCTTGTTGCAGTGAGTTGTTTGAAATGTCTTGACTGCTGGCATTGTTTCTATGTGTTTGAGTTTTTCTCTGGGGCTATTGTGTTTTCTTTCCAGCATTTTCTAATGTCTATCATAGGAAGTTTGTATGACTTGGAAGAGACCACTGCAAACAAGAAACACCACTATCTTCATCATTCTCTCTGCACCTTTTGATTAACATTATTAAATAATTTTTTTATTTTCTGCCCTTCAAGTAGGATTATAAACCCAAATATATTTGCTCATTAGGTTCCAGTTGGGATCACATATTTATTTCTCCAGTGTAGTTAATCTTTTAATTTTTTAGTCAGTTCAGAAACACTATTATTATTGTTATTTTTTTAATTACAGTACGATATTCCACAAAGCAGCATTCTGTTTGTTCTCCATGTTTTGGAGTCTGAATGTATCCATGAATGTGGCTGAATCCAAGAATGTTAAATTTTGTTTTCCAGTCCTCTTGCTTTGGCCACCATAACTAATTTGGTTTGCATATTCTGCAAGAGGAATTTTCCAGAACATTTGCCTTAAGTGATCATTACTGATAGATTGACTTGTCAAAGGTCTGAAAGCGTTATGTTAATAGAAAGTGAAACTTTACCAAAGGCTATCTAAGATAATTGCTTTTACAGTTATAACGTGATGGAGGAACAGGAAAAAGCCTAGAGGTTCCTAGGATTGAATGTGGAGTTTGAAATTCTTTGTACGTAATGTATGTTGAGAGAAAGTGGGGAGAGGGGGAGGGAGATGCAGAGGAGAAAACAGGACAATCAAAATCTTGGTACATTTTTAGAATGGTTCTTGGAAACATGTTTCTTGGAAAGATGAAATGTGCTGGCTGAGTCTCAGCTACAGATGACCCCAAGGCCTCTCCTACCTTGTCCTGTAAGATACCTTTCTCCCAGCACTCACAGAACTGCACTGCACTGTTCACACAGAAGTGCACTGACAGTAAACTTTGCCTTAGCTTTGAGTCACAGACTTCTATATTTTTACACAGAGAAATCAGACTCCTATAGCACAGCCTCTGTTTGGGGGATCACTTACATCTACTCATTTATAGATCTAGAAATTGAATGCACATGGTTTCTTCCCTGGGCTATAGTTTAGTTTTTGACACTCCATTCAGGTAACATTCAAGCTTTCTGTGATCAGTATCGTGTTTACAAGCCAGCTTTGAGTCAGAATTTCAAGAACTTATACATTCACACCCGTGTAACGTGTATTGTGGCAAGAGCCATAAACTAGCCAACATCTGGCCTTGATCAGCAGATGGGGAGGCCAGGCCTGCATTGGTTGGCATCTTGGCTCCAAATCTGATATTGGGCTTATTTTAAAGATGACTTCTGGTTTTATAAGGAGTTGTTAGTACATGTGATATGTTTATTCCTTAGAACTCAAGTTTCATGATGGTATTTTTAAAATATTCTCCATGTGATACTGGAAATACTGAGAAGCAGCGAGGCCCAGGGCATTTCAAATGCACAGAGTTCAAAATTTATAATTGCTAAGGGATCTCCATGTTCTAAAGCTATCTTAAATTTAAAAAGTTAGGATACTGTTGGGTTTAATCTGGCTGTAATTTCTTTTGCTTGCATGGCACCTTCAGCTTTTCAAGTGCTTTGAGACAAACTCGCTTATGGGAGGCAGCCCAGCATGGGGCTTAAGAACATAGACGTGGAGTCATACAGACCTCATTTTGACTCTTGCTTTCCTCACTTACCAACTGATGTCCCTGGACTAGTTCTCTGATATATAATCTCTAAGCCTTCTTTTGTAAAAGTGGATAATAGTAGACTCTAACTGAGCCAGTGGTTGTGATAAATCAAAGCAATAGGTGCCAATTGCTTAATGTAGTGTCTGGTATATAATAAGAACTCAGTATTTGCTATTACTTTTAACACCGATTCCTCTTCCTTTTCCTCTATTAGTATAACTATTTGATTTATACAGCTGTCTTATCATCTCTATTTTTAACAAATGAGGAAGCTAAGACATCAAAGAGCTAGTTATTTGATTGCACTGGCATGGTTTATCAATCAGAATTTGGGTTAGTTGCAAACAACAGACACCCCAAATAACTGTAGCTTTATCCCAAGTTTAGAAGTCAGCTAACATAGGGGCACCTGGGTGGCTCAGTAGGTTAAGTGTCTGCCTTCAGCTCAGGTCATGATCCCAGGGTCCTGAGATCCAGCCCCGCTGGGGCTCCATGCTCAGCAGGGAGTCCGCTCCCCCTTCTCCTTCTGCCCCTCTGCCCCTCCCCCTTCGCCCTCTGCCTCTCCCCACCACTCACGCGTGCTTGTGAGCATGTATGCGCTCTCTCAAAAAAAAAAAAAAAAGTCAGCGAGGGTAAGTCCTCCAAATTTGTCTTTTTTTTTCTTTTTTCAATGTTGTTTTGGGTTTTCTAGGTTCCTTGCATGTCGATATAAATTAGAGAGTCACCTTGTCAATTTTGTACAAAAAAAAAAATCATTTCCTTTGGTTTATTCTCTTAGAGGAGACTATCCATTATTTCACCATTAAATGTGAGGTTACCTGCAAGTTTTTTGTTTATGCCCTGTCTGATGGAGGAAATGGCCACTGTATTAGTTTGCTGACAATCCCCCCCTTCAAAAATAATAAATGGATATTGATCTTTGTCAAACAATTTTCTCACATCTATCGAAATGACTAACTTGTTTCATGTGCATGTGTAAAGAATTTGTGTTCTGAGTCTTTGGGTGTAGTTTTATATTAATATTAATTAGGTCAAGATGGTTCAATAGTGTTTTGAAATATTGTAGACATGAGCTCATTCTGTCAGGTAATAAGAAAGAGGTCCTTCTCTGATGGGGTCCATTTCTCCCTCTGGCAGTTTTTTTTTTCATATATTTTGAAGTTCTCTTATTAGGTGTCTGCACATTTAGGGTTGTTGTATCTTCTTGATAGATTGCCCACTTTTTCATGTTAAATGGCCCTCCTCACCTCTGATAATACTCATGGTCTTAAAGTCCATCTTTTCTGACATAATATTGCCACACTAGGTTTCTTACACTTTTTTTCCTGTAGTGTATCTTTTCCCATCAATATTTATGTCTTTTTATTTAAAATGGGTTTCTCTGAGAGAGCATGTAATTCAGCCCGCTTTTTTTGTTCAGTCTTACAATCTCTGCATTGTTAGTATTTACTTTCAATGTAATTCTGGATAGGACTGGATGCTGTTTTCTCTTCGTCTCCTATGTTCTTTGTTTTATTCTTCCTTTCCTTCCTTCTTTTGGGAAAATCGAATATTTAGAAAATTTTTTTCTCTTCAGTTGGCTTTTTAAGGATATCTTTGTTTTCTGCTGTTGTTTCAGTTCTTAAGTTTTTGTTTTTATTTAGTGGTTGCTCTGGGCATTACAGTATTGAATGATAGTATAATTCTATCAACTACCCCCCCTTATTCTTTGTTCTATTGTTGTCATGTACTTTCTAAGTACGTTATAACATTATAATTCAGTGTTGTTAATTTTGCTTCAAATATCCAGTTAAGGAGCACCTGAGTGGCTCAGTTGGTTGGGCATCTGACTTTCGATTTCGGCTCAGGCTGTGATCTCAGGGTTGTGAGATTGAGCCCTGCATCGGGCTCCATGCTCAGCGGGGAGTCTGCTTTAGATTCTTTCTCCCTCTTCCTCTGTCCCTCCCCCCCCCACTCACCTTTGCACTCTCTCTCAATAAATAAATAAATAAATAAATAAATAAGATATTTAAATAGCTAGTTGTTTTTAAAGAAAAGAAAAAAACTTATCTCCAAATGTACCATTTTCAGTGTTCTTCATATCCTCCTATAAACTTGAGTTTCCATCCATATTATTATTTACATTCTGTTTTAATAACACGCTTTAATGTTTTTGTAGTAAGGTAGGTATGTTGGCAACAAATTCTCTTAGCTGTTCTTAGAAAATGTCTTAATTTAGCCTCATTATTTAAAGTTATTTTCCCTGGAAATAGAATTCTTGGAGATAGGTTTATTCTTTCAGGACCTTAAAGAGGTAATTTTGTTGTCTTTTGCCTCCATAGATCCAAATGAAAAGTCATCTGTAATTCTTTTCATTGTTCAATGTATGTATTTTGTCTTTTTCTTCTGGATACTTTTAATATTTTTTTCTAGTTTTTGGTGCTCAGTATTTTGACTATGAGGTACTTGTTTGTTTTCTTTGAATGTATCTTTCCTGGGGTTCACTGAGCACTATTGTCAATGGGTTATTTTCTACCAAATCGGGGCAAAAAAAAAACTCAGCCATGATCTCTATGGTCCAGACGGTAGAGTGAATGAAGGGATAAAATAAAACAGGGCAAAAGGTGCATGCTAACTCTCTTTTAAGGAAGTTTCTCAGAAACAACCTCAAGAGATTTCCATTTATATCCCATTGCCCAGAATTTCGTCGCTTACATCGGGCCACAGAGGAGACTGGCAAATGTAGCCATTATTCTGTGCAGCTAGGTGACCAGATGTTCTCCTGTGGTGAAAGCAGAGGAGACAGATATCAGAGAGGACGTGCCCTTTCTGCAACACATAGCCAGCAAGTGACAGAGCTCTGACAGATCCTGGATTACCTGTTTTCACATTCGCGGCCCTTCTGCTACACCCCAGGCATCAAGTGTTAAGGACAGGAAGTACTGGTTAGAAGCTTGGATTTGGGAGTCAGACTGCCTGCGTTCGAACCCCATCCTTGCCATTTACTAGCTGTGTAACCTTGGGCAAGTTACTTGATCTTCCTGTGCCTCTGTTAACCCATCTGAAAAGGAAATAGTATACTTAGCTCATAGAACCGAGACTAGGTTTAAATGAGTTAATATAGCCAGACCACTGGGAGCAGTGCTCAGTATGGACAAGTGTTTGCCGTTAACAGATACTGTTTCAGTGTCTTGTCCTTTTGAGCCTGTGCGGAAATGCTGCCAGAGACACCCCTGCCTGTCACCTCTTCCCACCACTGCTTGCTCTGGGACCCCACCTCCATTTGTCAGCCTCGCTGGATCACCCAATAACTGTGCACGTGTTTAGAGGACAGTGTGTGAGCACCACCTGATTCCAAAACACTCCCCCTTAGATATCTCCCGGGACTCCATCCCCAAGGATTCACGAACATATGAAATTTGATGACGTTCCAGAGATTGGCTGACAGGCCCGCCTCTCTCCTGTTGCCCTAACCACAAACTCTGGGTGTACAGGCAACCTGGAATTTCCCCAGAACTACTGCTTAAAGGAAGGAGCATCCAACATGTACTGAGCACCACCTGCCATCTTGTTTCATCCGACAGGGCAGGGGTCACCCTCATTTTATATGCAAGAAAATGAAAGCACAAAATGATTAAGTACTTTGCCCAAGGTCACACAGCCAGCCAGAAGATCCAAACTTTCATTTTCTGGCCTTGCCTTCTTTGTGTTTTAAAACTTTGTCCCTTTCTCTCTCTGGAAGGTCATTTAAGAGGTGGCTATGGAAGGTGTGAATCATTTACAGAGGATGTCCCATTAATAAGAGGATAACAATTGCTTGGGTGATGGAAATAGAGAATTTGCTGGTCACAGCAGTTGTGTCTTAGCTCGGGCTTCCATGACAGAATGTCATGGATGGTTGGCTTAAACAACAGACATTGCTTTCTCACAGGAATGGAGGCTGAGAAATCTGAGATCAGGGGACCAGCATGGTCAGGTTCTAGTGAGGACTGTCTTCCAGACACTTGCCTCAAGTATTAGCATCCACACCTGTGAATCTGATTCTCATCCATATGCGTCTCACCCCCAGCCCATGTCCTCTCCTTCACATCTCTTTCCTGAGACCAGATCTGCCTAGTTAACTGACTCCTAAGCAACCACAGAAGTACCTCAAGCCAACATGTACAAAACTGAGCTCATCATTCTGCCCTGGAAATCTCCTCCTCTGTTGATCCTTGTTGGTAACAACACCATCCACATTGTACCCTAGTCTGGAAAAGCACAATTATAACTTTCTTACTGAATGCTTGCTATTTGCCAGTCACTGTGCCAAATGGTTTCCAGAGTTTTTCATTTAAGTTTCGCAAAAACCATGTGCTGTCGGCATCATCGTGCCTATTCCATGAACGCAGAGACATAAGGTCAAGATGATTAAGGACTTGCTCAAGGTCTCGCGGTTACCTGTGGTCAGTAACTCCCACTTTGGCTCCAAAGCCCGTGGTTCACATTAAGTCACACAGAGAAAGCATACACACAGTGACCACAGATGTGTTTTAGTTACCAGAGAAGTGACTTATCAACATTTTAAACTAGGAGGGGTTCAAACAAGAATCCAGATTTCAGATATTTCTTGACAATTCAGAAGATTTGGCAAGGGGAACCACCTTCCAAATGGCAGCAGTGGGCTGCAGGTGGGCGGCAGCCACCCCCTTTGGAATGCATTCTGGGGGCATGCATTCTCCAGCCCGGGGCAGTCCCTACCACTCCCTGCTGTCTTGCCACTGGCCCACGTCCGTCGTCAGCGCTGCCTGCCTGACTTTCTGGTATTGGAGTTTAAGGCTCCTGTTGCCTTGTGTCCGTAGGCTCTCCCCTCTCTTTCATTCTTCCACCATCTAATGGGTCCCTGAACTGACAGTGTTGCTTGTGCAGTCATTTACTGTCTGTCTCACATTCTTCATCCCTAATGCTACAAATTGTTCCTCCTAACCTCTCACCCCAGTTACGCTAGTAAACACCTGCTTTCCTGCTTCCAGTCTTGATAGCCATTAATTCATTCTCCACACTGCTTACAATTAGGGATATATATAAAAAAAAACAAAACAAAACAGGAATAGATGATGTCCAGGGGCTTCAGAATGAAATGTAGACTCCTTACAGAGGCTTACAAAACTGTTCATGATCTGGCCTCTGACCAGGGGCCTCATTTATGTTCACTTTCCACTCTCCCCTTGACCTTATTGAAATATGGGCTCTCCCCTTCACATCTCCTTGCATATTTACTCATCTTTCTCTCTTACTTGGAATATGCTATGTGGATTATGTGAATATTTGTAATGGAGTCTATCAACATGAGTCTAGAGTGATTGCCTTTCTAAAATTTGTATTTTTTTAAAATTTTGACTGGATGGATGAGTCTTCGATTTCTTTTTCCACTCAGTTACAAACAGGATAGAAACATGAGTCCCGGTTATGTTTATACATCTTAACACCTTAACTGTCCCATCACTGACTTCTCTTCTGTGCCGTATTGCAGAGTAGCAAGAGATTGGGCTTAGTATCCCCGCTCTGCCATCTACTAGCTATGTAGACTTCAACAGGCTACTTTATGTATGTTTCTGTGTCATCTGTTAAGTAGAGCTACTAAGGGTTCTTTTATCATACAATTACAGTGGGGTTTGGAGAAATAATGCATGGAAAGGCTTAGAACCATCTGGTGCACACCAGCCCCCAGGGGATGTCCACTATTTTTGTTACTCTTACCATTCTAATTTAATTCACTTATTCAGCATTGGATCAGGAGCTCTTTCAGGAATTTTGCTATGTATCTTTTTAGAACCCACAACAACTTTATGAAGAAAATAATTTCAGCTCTTTTCTGGCTGAGGCAGCAGATTAGAGCGGTCGGGGCTTGCCTTGGTCGCTGTTTGTCCCATGGTAATAAGTATTTAAGTATCTCCTTTTCAGTCAGAGTAAAATGGAACACATCTCATGAAAGATGGAATTATATTCCATTCCAGGCCGTGAAGGGATTCATTGGCGAATTCAAGTGTTATTAAAACTGATGTGGGACATTTTTAGTATGATTTCTAAAATTTAAAAACTACCATGAACTCTATAAAATGTTGAATAGAATTGGATTTTGAAAAGATTTTCTATTTCTGGGTGGAAAAATACCAAGTTGATTATGCCAATTTATGAGGGATGCTTCAGACAATTAAGTCTGGGAGCTATTTTTGTTTGTTTTATATATTCACTGTGTCCTTAACAGTAACAACAGAAATTGCCAATATTGTCAGGAGTTCTGTGTGAAGATGGGTAAATACAAACTTAAATGTAGACAAGAAGGGGCGCCTGGGTGGCTCAGTCAGTTGAGCGTCTGCCTTCGGCTCAGGTCGTGATCTCGGGCTCCTGGGATTGAGTCCCTCATCAGGTTCCTTGCTCAGTGGGGAGTCTGCTTCTCCCTCTGCCCCCCCCCCACCCCCCCACTCGTGCTTTTTCTCTCTCTCAAATAAATAAATAAAATCTTTAAGAAACGTAGACAAGAAAAGTTGAAGAGAATATTGGAATAAAAACTATTAGTAAAATTATTTCACTTTGTTTCTAAAATTTGAACCACCTTCATTTCATTTTCAAGCTGCTCTTATACTGTGAAAAGAATAGGTTTTACTAAAGCATTTGAAATCCCTACATGGGTACACAAACCTACAGACCCCCATATACGTATGTACACATTTTAAAATTGAGAAATACTGAAACACATATACAGAAAACAAAATAAATATCACCTACACAATTAGCACATTTAATATATTTTTTAAATTGTACCTTAGTAAGAGGTACAATTTAGATATCAATTTCATTCATTTTAGGTACATAACTCAGTGCTTTTTGTAAACGTATCACCACGATGCAATATTAGACCATTTATGTCGACCCCAAAGACTGCTCATGGCCATTCAAGGTCAGTCCCTCTTCCTACCCGGCCCCAGGCAAGCACCAATCTATTTTCTATATTTATAGATTTGCTTTTTCTGGACATTTCTTTTTTTTTTTTAAGATTTTATTTATTTATTTTGAGAGAGAGAGAATGAGAGACAGAGAGCATGAGAGGGAAGAGGGTCAGAGGGAGAAGCAGACTCCCTGCTGAGAGGGAGTCTGATGTGGGACTCGATCCCGGGTCTCCAGGATCATGACCTGAGCCGAAGGCAGTCGCTTAACCAACTGAGCCACCCAGGCGCCCCTCTGGACATTTCTTATAAGTAGAATCACAATATGTGTTGTTTTTTAACTGCTTTCTTTCAGTAGCGTAATTTTTTGGGGTGCATCCACAATGTAGCATGAGTGAGAACGTAGATCCCTTTTATTGCTGGGTAGTATTCCATTATATAGACACACCATAGTTTGTTTATCCATTACAGTAACCAACTTAAAAAGTATATATTTAAGAAACCGCTAACAGTGGCTCTTCTAGAGAGAAGAATGAGGTGTAAGGGATTTGGGTGGGAGATCTTTTCATTGTTTACTATTTTATATGGGTTTATTTTTTAAATTCAAGATATATTTTTTTGAAGCAAAGGTAAAGAATGCCTTTCCTCCAGCAAAATGTATAAAATAAGAGGACAAAGCCCTCCACTGACCCCAATCCCCCCTTCCTGAACGTAATCACCATTAATTTATTTTTGGCATCTTTCTAGACTGTATGCGCGCACACATACATAATAAGCACATGTACACCTATAAATATACTCATGTCCCTGTATGTCTGTACATCTAAGTGGTCATATATCTTACATTTCAACAAATTGGAACCCCAGGGCTTAATATTTTAACCCCCAGTTCCCAAAGCTAAGAAGACCTGCCTTCCCCCTATCGTTGGGTTGTCTGTATCTGAAAACTGTTAAATGAGTTAATCACTTCACAGTGAGGAACATTTAAGAATGGATCCAGTTTATTTATTTATTTTTAAAGATTTTGTTTATTTGAGAGAGAGAGGGAGAGCACAGAGGGAGAGTGAGAAGCAGACTTCCTGCTGAACAGAAAGCCCCATGCTGGGCTCGATCCCAGGACCCTGAGATGACCTGAGCTGAAGGCAGGTGCTTAACCATCTGAGCCACCCAAATGCCCCATGGACCAAGTTTATTAGCTATGATGTGTGAACACGGTTTAATTTATTTTTTACCCGTCCCCCTGTCTGTGTTTTCTGGCAGGATACTTCGGCGCTGCCTGCGAGGAAAAGGTGGACCCCTGTGCCTCGTCCCCATGCCAGAACAACGGGACCTGCCACGTGGACGGCGTGCATTTCAGCTGCAGCTGCAGCGCGGGCTTCACGGGGCCAGCGTGCGCCCAGCTCGTGGACTTCTGCGCGCTCAGCCCCTGCGCGCACGGCACCTGCCACAGCATGGGCACCAGCTATAAATGCCTCTGTGACCCAGGTTGGTACAGTCATGGAATGCAAATCCTTGCTCTCTTCAGTCTCAGACTTTGACCTTTTGTTTTGCATCTGGGCAGATGTTGGCTCCCCAAATGCGTTCGCTTGTCCATAGGCATGCAGCCCACTCATTCATGACATCCTTTCTCTTTAGACTTACTCTTGGCAGGGTTTTAAAAACACCCTTTCCCCTCTCTGTGAGCAGGTCACAGTCATTATGACAAAATAAGAAAAATACAAGTAAGCAAAATAAGAAAATTAAAAACAGGCTTAATCTCCGAACAGCTTAATTATTTTTTAACGATTTACTAGAGGTCATTCCCCAGCTTTTACTGGATTGTATATCTTTTAATACCATGTTCTTAGGTTAATGGAGTATGTTTTTCTTTTTTAATGGGCATAAAAAGCAAGACGTAATCCATTTAGAATTTTCTCATCTATTAAAATTCTTACTCTGTGCACTGTATGTGTTATCGGACCTATGACGCCCTCTGCAAATGTTCAGAAGTTCCATCATTTATTTTCCAAAGGTCTTCTGCATTGTACTGATTTTTTTATTGTGTAAATTTTGAGACTCAGAAGTCACAGTGATTTCTAGTCAAAATTTGTGCCGGTGCAACCTACCTGTGTGGTCCTGAAAAGAACACACATGGGTGACTCTTTCTGGTCGCTTCTCTTCTGCCTCTGTCTCTCCTTCCTTGCACGAACTAGCCTTTCAGAATGCATTGAAGTGCGACTCCTCACATGTGTGCCTGACCCGTCCGCACGGAGGCCAGTTCCCTGGTTTTGCTGGAGTCCCAGGTCTGCTCGTGCAATGCCTTCCACCTGGGTGCCTGCTCCCCTGTCACCCCGTTTCACCTGCAGGCTTCTCCTTCTGGGCCCAACACACTTTCCTCCCTCTGAATTCCACAGTCACCCTCAATATCACTTGCCTGGTCTTTAAAACATTATATTAATTGTCTTTCTCCCCATTGGGGGTAGGAGGAAGTGTATTTTATTAGTAACCTTTGTGTAACCATAATAACCCCAGACCACCATTTAGCGAGCATGAATCTTTCTAGGTTTTGAGGTGGGTGCTTCACATCTCTGGTCCTTACGGTGCCCTCCCTGCAAGCTAGATATTGCCGAGCCACATTGATGAATTGTGTCATTCTTGCTTTAGTCATGTGCCTGCAGCCATACACCCAGGAGGGGGCTGAATGCAGGTGCCAACCCAGGTGCCGTGGTCCTAGAACTTTCAAGGGGCACATCTCATACTCATGATTCAATGAAGGAATTAGTAGGAAATCCAGCTAAGCACTGAGGGGTATTGAAAAACCTTTTCATGGAGACTCTTAATTTTCTGGTTTTATATATATATATGGAGGGGAGCCTGGGTGGCTCAGTCAGTTAAGCATCTGACTCTTGATTTCAGCTCAGGTCATGATTTCAGGGTTGTGAGATTGAGCCCCATGTCAGGCTCTGTGCTCAGCACAGAGTCTGCTTGTGCCTCTCCTTCTGCCCTTCCCCTGCCCATGCTCTCGCTCTCTCTTAAATAAATAAATAAAATCTAAAAAAAAGATATATATATCTATATGAAGAGAGAAATATTGGAAGAGATTGATTTTAAGGAATTGGCTCATGTAATTGTGAGAATGGGCAAGTTCTCAATCTATAGTGCAAGATGGCAGGCTGGAAACTCAGGCAGGGTTTCCTTGTTACAGTTTTGAGACTGAATTCCTTCTTAAGAAACCTCACTCTTTGCTCTTAGGCCTTCAACTGATTGGATGAGGCCTACCCACATTTTGGAGGATAATCACTTTGCTCAAAGCCTACTGCTTTAAAAATGAATCTCATCTAAAAAATACCTTCACAGCAACATCTAGACTAGCGTTGGACAACATATCTGGGTGCTGTGGCTTAGCCAAGTTAGCACATGAAATTAACGCTCACAGTAACATTTTTGGGTTTCCCATTAAACCTTGAGGTGAAGAAGTTTCTCCACCTCTCCGTCTGCCATGAGATACTTTCCTGTGCTTACCCCCCATCCTCTCCTGTCAGAGCCACGGTGCAAATGGGAATGGCTTCCCCCCTGGAAGCCCAGTTTTCCACCATGCGTGGGGCAGTGTGGGTGCCATGGAGCTGGGCATGCTGAGGCGGAGGCAGCGCAGGGCGGTACCCTTGCCTGTTGGGAATGTGGAACACGAAGACCACTGTGTCTGCAAATGAAGCAAGCTGCAGTGGTGCTGGGGAGAACACAGTCTCACCCATGTCATGACTCATGAGTGCGTGGCTCCCAGAGCTCTGCGTGTCATACGTGTGGCATCATCCCCCAGCCCCCCGGCAGCCATCGGAGGCAAAATGGTTCTGTCAGGAACTTCCTCCCTACTTGGATACAAGACTCCTGAGAGTGCTGCTTCCATCAGTGAAGGCCCACCCAAGGAAAAATCAAATATCATAAGACCAGAAGGGAGCTCTGTTTTCTCCTCAGATTTTCTTTCTTAATCATACTTTTTCTTTCTAATTAGTTGGCTTATTTTTAAAACTTTAAATGGAATGTAGTTATTTAAAGGTAAATGTTACTTTGTGTGGCTGACTATTATGAAAATGTTGCTTAATACTATGAGTTTATCAACAGGTAAGAGCAGGCTTACATGGGTCCTACATAGAAAATGTGTCTCCTACTCTTTCTTTGCACACTGGGAGGTGAGAACCGACCTGTGAGATCCCATCCCGTTGACTAACACCATAGGAAACTTACAGGACTTCTCTGGACCTCAGTTTTTATATTTTTATGAAGAACATCTTAGATACTTGTCAATTCAGCGGTAGTTGGTGTCACAGCCTAGACTGGGACAAGTTGCTGACCGTGGTCTGCTGTGTGTGAGACGTTAAATGTGGCATGTGGCACGTTTCCAGGCATGGAGTAGTAAGAGCTATTGCCCTTTCTTTCCATCCACGGACAGTCCAGCATCTCTTTTCTTTCTTTCTTTTCTTTCTTTCTTTCTTTCTTTCTTTCTTTCTTTCTTTCTTTCTTTCTTTCTTTCTTTCTTTCTTTCTTTCTTTCTTTCTCTCTCTCTCTCTCTCTCTCTCTCTCTTTCTTTCTTTCTTTTTTCTTTCTTCCATCCTTCCTTTCTTTCGTCCTTCCTTCCTTCCTTTTTTTAAGATTTTATTTATTTGAGAGGCAGAGAGAGAGCACCAGTAGGAGGAGGGGTAGAGGGAGACGGAAAAGCAGACTCCCTGCTGAGCAGGGACCCCCCCCCCCCCCCGCCCCGATGTGGGACTTGATCCCAGGACTCTGGGATCATGACCTGAGCCAAAGGCAGCCGCTTAACCACCTGAGCCACCTAGGTGCCCCCCAGCATTTCTTCTTAAGCTGTAGAAGGGTAAAGTATCTCTTGTTTAAATACTACTTTCTCCTCCAGCTGGTCTCTACTCAAACTTCAGTCCTGGCCCACTGGAGCATTTAGCTTGGTAATAGTCAAATGTCCAGTCACTAAGTAGCCTTAAAAAGCCTGAAGAAACATGTATTCCCTCCCATGATTCCTTCATTTATTAGGTGGTCTCTCCCCCGGACAGAGCCTTGGAGTTCTGTCAGAGTTCTCTAATCGAATTTGGGAGATAAAATTGCTTTCAGAGGGGTTGCTTCCTCAGATCATTAGGTAACATTGTGTGAAATAAAAAAGGTATCTTAACATCTGGGAAGAATTTACATTTTAAGAGGTGAAAATGACAATTCTCTGAATATGAAATTTTTAGTCTTAATCTTTTGGAGCATGTAATTGCTTTACCACTAGTTTGCATAATAGAAGAATCTCACAAGAATAGGTGAAATTGGGTGTCTGGTTGAAGAGTGGCAAGCCTGATCATCTTTACAGAGAGCAAACCAATCCCATTTCTTAAAATGACAGCAGATTGAAATCATGTCAGGTTGATAATTAGTTCCCATCAGACAAAATGCCATTTGGATGACTACAAATCAGATTTGCCAGGTGCTTTATTTTCAAACCTCATTTTTAGCTTATCAGGCTAGGGATTTCTGATGGGATTTTAATATTAAATAATAAAATGTCAGCACTGAGTAATCACTGAAATATTATCTTTCAGTGACAGTGTTAAGTGATAGGCTACAAATATGCCAAAAAAGAAATGGCAAATTGAAATCTCCCCAAGACTAGAGAAAGTGAGAATTTGGAGCCTTGTAAGCATTGTAGGGTGGAGTGCCAAAGTGCGAGGAACTTGCCGGGGGTGGAGGGGGCATGCTTGCTGGTGGAAGCCATGGTGTTTCATGCGCTCTCAGTACAACAGTAGCATCTGCAGGTGTCGTTTGGATGATGACCAATACTGGAAGGAATCCCTGGTTGGAGATGGTTTGCCTGAGTTCACTGGTCTTGGCCCCTGCCTAACGCAATTGAATCATTACTCTGACCTTGTTTGTTGAATTGAATTAACCACACCATTATAGAATGTGCCTTAAGTTCCTATTTAAAGGATTTAAAATATAAGACATCAGAGGATTTTTACATGGCTATACAAATACCAGGTTTTGTCTTTGTGAATAACCTTAGATGCTCATTGGTTGTCACCAGTGAGACCTGGGGCAAGTTGCCAATCATGTGTCTCTGCTGATTCTTCTCCACCAGAGGGTCAGTAACTCATTTAGATCCTCCAGGCTATAAAAGAAAAAAAATCTAGACTTTTTCCGAAGAACATCGTTTTAAAGGAAGCTATAGGAATTTCAGATACTTTTTACATACGCCCTACGTGCGGGCTGCACCTCTGGTCTCTGAGGCCGGAAAGGTAGCCATCATTGCTGCCTTCAAACTCAGACTTGGCAATATCAGCACTCTGATAATGTCTTCTGGAAACACAATCTAAGATAAAACTTACTGCTTTGGATTTCAGTAGCAATTCAACAGCCAAAAAGAAAAAAGCTACACCTACAAGATACGAAGCCATTTAGCTTGCTAATGAATGCTTAATTGCATTTAGATTCTTGGATATGTACAGTGGACAGCTTTCATCTTTTATGAACCAGAAAACTTTCTTTACTAGGTTCACTAAGATGGAGACAATTCTTATGTTTAACAAGCTCTAAGGGGTTCCTGATCTACATGGCGCAGTATCCCTAAGAATTATAGATTGTATACAATATATTGTCTTTTCCCACATCCCAACTCTATTACCATGCCCTTATTTTTTTTATATTGCAAAATATGATATCTGTCCTCACCATGGGGATCCCAAATAGAGTCCTGTCTACCTAGCTAACAGCTGTTAGCTCCTGTTGGACACAGGGACATAAACAATCCCACAGAAACTGACACCAGACATGGTCACTCCTAGGCCATGATAGTGAGACAAACAAGACCATTTCATAATTCTAAGTACAGACAAAACCAAGGTCACCATGCAACCGACACAAGGCCACACTTCCCCCTCCCTCACAAATAAATTGAGGGCCAGCTGCTTCTTTACCAGTTACAGCTTTGACCTTGAGCTAGCTTGCCCTTGCTATAGATAAGATTTTTTGAGATACTAAAGCATAGAGCTGCTTCTGCTTTCTGACCCCCCACTCTAGAGTGAATCATGCCCAGATCATCCAGCTGGAGTTCAAATCCTGTAAGTAGCGTCTAACCCCCTTTTACAGAGACACCTCCTGGTTCCCATGATGTGTGATCTCCCTTGCTGCAGTGAGTGATAAACCCGACTTGTTCAACTCTAGGTGTATCCCTGGTAGCCTTTAGTTGGAGAGCATTGACTGGACTTAACTGATTGAAATACTCAAAATATTGAAAGTTCAATCAATTGAAGTTTTGTATTAACAACAGCCCAGTCAGAATTTCCAATGAGCTGGACAGGGAAATATTGTGGATTTATACACGGGGGAAGGACGCTATGGAACAAAAGTCCTGGGTGAGGGTGGGAGGGGGAGGAGAAGGGAGGTCCAGAGAACAGTAGATGCAGTTGGCTGCAGAGTAAGTTGCCCTGCGTGCCGTAATGAATGGTAAGGCTGAAATGCTCACTGGGGCACGCTGGGGAGACTCTAGATGCTGAGTTTGCAAAATGAAGACTTGGGGACATTTTGCATTGTATGGGAACTGATCTGTGTTTTATTTATTTTTTTTTAAAGATATTATTTATTTATTTGACAGAGAGAGACACAGAGAGAGGGGGAACACAAGCAGAGGGAGTTGGAGAGGGAGAAGCAGGCTTCCGGCTGAGCAGGGAGCCCAATGTGGGGCTCGATCCCAGGACCCTGGGATCATGACCTGAGCCAAAGGCAGGCGCTTAACCCGCTAAGCCACCCAGGCTCCCCTGATCTGTGTTTTGGAAAGATTGTTCTGATAGAATTGGGAGATTTCTAGGAAGAATGAGTGATTCTAGGAAGAATGGGGAAGAAAGATTATCCTGGTAGAATTAGATATTACAGATCGATCGAATTACAGTCAAGAAGAGAAGGTAAAACAGCAGAGGAGTCGGGAAGCTCAGGCAGCTGGCAGTGAGGGCTTGAACCTATGGCAGTGGGAATGAAAGGTTGGACCTAAAATCTAACCGACAGGTGGAATCATCAGAGTTGTCAGCTGAATGCAGGGAATAGGGTCAGAATGGAGCCGAAGGTACCTCTCCAGCTTTAACTTGGGAAACTCAGAGAAATAGGAGAATGTGCAGAAGGAGCCTTAAGCCTCCCACAGCACGGGACGCAGAGGAGTCTGCCCCAGTGGTGTCCATACCTGCTGCCATGGCCATACTTCATCACCATTTTGTTTTTATTCTAATTTGGGGGGCATTCGGGGAGAATTAGTGATATCTGCCTTCTTTAGGCTGGTGACCCGAGGGGTTGATAGAAGGGGAGAAAGGACACCAGTAATGAGGGAAGGGCACTTGCTGGTGGAGCATATGGAGTTTTTATGAGAGTCTTGATGTTAAAATCTATTCACGAGCCTGCTTTTTAACCTCGCTTTAAATGGCTAATCCGCATGTTTGAAAGTGTTGATGAACCGGCCTTTAATTACGGAGGATCTCTGTTCCTTCTTCTCCCACCACTCCGCTTAAAATTCAAGTGGTTGAGAGCTCATTCGTGGCTGAACTATTGTTGAAAAGGAATGGAGGTTTACGTTTACCTGCTCGCCGTAGGTTTTAGAAATCATCTGTGAAGACAGAAGAAAGCATTTGACATCCCCTTACCTGAATGCAGGCCAGGGATGGCAGCTGATAATAGCTTGCTTCACTACGCTGTGCATTTCTGAGGATGGCTCTATGTGAGACACTGCCATCACATAATTGCAGGAACTTCTCATGAAGTTCATGGCTGTGAAGGTCAGATGGGGACATATTTGAAACTCTTTTACAACTAAGCCCTTGACTCTTACTTTGTTTTGTGGTGGGGACTTAATTACGATCGCTAGTGTTTTTCAGCTTTGCTGAGAGTCTGGGCATCTGGAATTGAGAACTCAAAGTCATCATCCTTGCCTCTCTTCCCAGCTGTGAGGGAAAGGGGTCTGGCTGAGAGTTGAGCAGAGCCCAACTCAAGTCTCTGCTTTGTCACTGAGCAGCTGTGCGGTTGGCCTCTGGCAGCCTTAGTTTCCTCTTCTACGAAATGGGGATGAACCATAAAGCTCAAATGAGATGATGCATGTGGTCTTGCGCTTTGAAATCTATAAAACATGAAGCAGTTGTGCAGATGTCAGCTCTGCTTTTCCCTGGGGAAGATCAGTGAGGAATAATTAAATCTGTGCCCCGATTCTTTTCATATGAGGTTCAAGGCTAGAGTTGGAGTGGAGGTGGGATCCGTCTTCATGGCCGTAGTGGGTACAGGTCCACCTTCTTACAGGATTAAGTGATTGCTTGCTGCCTGGGCTCTTGGTGGCTTCAGGGATAAATATTTAAGAGCCTGGTGCTGGGTGGAGCTCTTTTAAGTGCAATGGGTCCTCGGATCGCCACAGTCCTTAAGTAGGGGGACCATGGTTGTTGCCGTTTCTGAGCCCAAGACTACAGAGCTAGTTAAGGATGAAGCCAGGATTGAACCCCAGGCATTTGGGATCCAGAGCCTCTGTTATTTCAGAATAAACAGGAAATGGGTTCAAACTGTGGCTTTGACTCACTAGTGATAAGTAAAAGACTGAAAAATGAAATATTTTAACCAGATTTCCTAAGCAGTAGTTGTCTTAATAGCTACCTCAGAAGAACACATTAAATTGGGGTTCATCAGGACCTTGTATATATCCAGGTAATGCTCTTCATCCAGGCAGCTTTGCCTAAGTAGCTCGCATCTATAAGAACTGCCTATGTCCGGACTCTGTGCCAGTCACTTGACAAAATTCTCTCTTACTTAACCCCAGGTTGTAGTATTCCCATTTTTTTAATTCTTGGATGAAGAAGTTGAGGCAGTGAGAGTATGAACAGTAGGAGGCGGCGGTGACAGAGCCCCAAATTTAACTGGGTTTGCCTAGCACTGAAGTTCTTGACCAATAGGTAGACTCTCAGCAGAAGCCTACTTGTGCCCCCCTCCCCCCAGTTATGTGGGAACCTGGGCACTCACATATGTTTGAGCCAATCACAAGAAGAAGCTTCTAGACTCCTCTTGTCTCAGCACAGCTCCTGAGACGAGGCTTGAAAAGCGGCCTTGGTTGTGGTCCAGTGAGTGGCCCCTGGTTCCTTCCTTCCCAGCACAGAGAAACGCAATTCTGACTTGCAAAGAGATTGAGCTGCTCGTGGGGAGGGGGACCCCTTCCACTTTTATTACACCACAGATTCAGCTCCTTCAAAATTGTTGCTGGGGGCTACCTGGGACTGAAACTTAGGACCGCATCTCATCTGGTGCGTGCTGCTTACACCTGCTTAAATAGACTGCTCTCCTGTGACTCAGATGAGAAATACAGACATGGCCACAAGACAGATGTGTCACCCTTCAGCTGAAGTGGTCTCTCTCTTGAGGGGTGGTGCTTCTCACTCCTCGGGGCCCCAATGCCTAGAAGACATACAACCTTTTTTCTTACCACTGCAATCTGAAAGTCCAGACCACAAGGCAGTACACATTCCTTAGTCCACACTTCCTTTCAGTTGGGCTTATCCCATCTAAAGACATACTTTTACTAATGAATTAAACCTCGGACATTCGCTCTGATCTGTAGCATCAGAAACCATCTGGTATTGAAAAAAATGAAACATGATCCGGATCACCATCAACATATCATTAAGACTTCAGTCCAAACAGCTAACGATCTCTCCAGGCAACTCCTCTAAAGCCACATGGGATTTTAGATGGAGCACTGTGGTATTGCATAAGGAAGCAGCTGATGACACGGGAGAGGACAGGCTTCTCCACAAAATCGGTAAGTGCTTTTGAGTTGACAATGTGCTGGAATAAAAAAAGAGGTCATGTATCACTCTGCTGCAGGCACACCTAGGGGCTCAGAATCTTCATTAAAATGGGAGCAATTTTGTAAAAGCACTCAACATAAGCAGCAGCTTCCATCATGTGCCCTTAAATTGAAAATTAATGACGGTGATAGAAAACCAACGGAACAAATGCAGGGCATTGTCCACAGGTTTTTAGACAAATCCAAATCAATAAAGAATTTAAAAGCGCAGTGAAGCTAAAAGGCCAGGGGAAAAAAAGTAGAACATGCAAGCAAGTCTCCTTTGGGGTTGTCTATTTGGGACTCGGGATGCAGGCTGCCGTCGGTCACCCTATATCTCAGACCGTCCCCTACAACAGCACATTGTCACAGGGGCCCCAGCCCTGAGGTTCTGGGGCCTAGCTGTGCCTCCACTACGGACAGTGACGACAGACCACTGCCCCCGAGCCACTCCGTGGGAAGGGGTAGGACATCCAAGCTCTCTCCAGGCAAAGAACGAAAAAACAAAAGCCAACTGTGAAGAGGAAAGAACATTTCAGGGACATTCCCAGAGCCAGATGAAAAGGAATGGCCTCGAAGGCATCCGGGGCATATGGGCAGTCCGTGCTCACGCACGTGTCTGGCGCATGGCTGGAATGATGGGGGCCTCTGGGCGACATGTTGCTCATTCAGCAGACCAGTCTGGGCTCGTTCACATGGCAGCTGGGTTGCAAAAGCAGCAAGAGAGGACAGGCCCAATGCATAAACGCTCTTTAAAGCTTCTTCTTCTGTTGTGTTTGCCAATGTCTCACTGGCAGGGGCATATCATAGGTCAAGTCCATAGACTCCTTCTTCCAGTGGGAGGAGCTACAGAGAATCTGTGGCCATTTTTTTTTTGTAATCTACCATAATCTTAAACCTACATATGTGAGGAATGTGAATGACTTTCATATATTTATAAAGCAGATTTGAGGAGGATAGTTGAAAAATAAATGCAGCGTGCAGGTATGATGGTTTGAGGTCCCAGTGAACTTGCCTACCCAAGGGATAAGGAGTGTTTGCAAGACAATTGCTTTCCTTATTTCAGAATTTCTTCACGAGTCTATAGATGGAGCTGGTCTTTGCTTTATGTCAAGGAAATTTTATTTTCTACTTTTGATTATTTATATTCATACTCTACTAGGATCTATACTTCTGATTTTTCACTGCTTCCGTAACCTCTTAAATGAGTAAGTGCCCTATATTTAGGCATCTTAATGATCACTTAGTAGAAGCCATAGGAACAGAACTCAGGATTGACTCAAATAATTGAGTTCTGATTCCAGTTGATTTGCATTTAGAAATTTATAATCCAGTTGCCTCAAGGTACAGTTCTGGTGGTTCCTTTTCTCCACAAAGTTCTTTTTCCCCCCCTTAATTAATAACTATTTTATGTGTGTCTGTTTCTCATTTTGAATTTCTAATGTGAGAAAGTGCAAGGGATAATATATAAAACTGTAGCCATTACATATTTTTTAAAAGTTTTGATTTAAATTCCAGTTAGTTAACATACAGTGTAATATTAGCTTCAGGTGTACCGTATAGTGATTCAACACTTCCCCACATCACCTGGTGCTCGTGACAACAAGTGTCCTCCTTAATCCCCATCACCTATTTCACCCATCCCTCCCCCCATCTCCCCATTGGCAACCATCAGTTTGTCCTCTATAGTTAAGAGTCTGTTTCTTGGTTTGCTTTTCTCTCTCTTTTTTCCCTTTGCTCCTTTTTCTGTTTCTTAAATTCCACATATGAGTGAAATCGTATGGTATTAGTCTTTCTCTGACTGACATATTTTACCTAGCATAATACTCTCTAGCTCCATCCGTGTCATTGCAAATGGCAAGATTTCATTCTTTTTTATGGCTGAATAATATTCCATTGTGTATATATATATACACCACATCTTCTTTGTCCATTCATCAGTTGATGGACACTTGGGCTGTTGCCATAATTTGGCTAGTATGGGTAATGCTATCAACATCAGGGTGCATGTATCCCTTTGAGTTAGTATCTTTGCATTATTTGGGTAAATACTTAGTAGTGCAATTGCTGGGTCGTACAGTAGTTCTATTTTTAACTTTTTGAGGACCCTCCATATTCTTTTCCAGAGTGGCTGCACCAGTTTGCATTCCCACCAACAGTGCAGGAGGGTTCCCCTTTCTCTGCATCCTCGCCAACATCTGTCGTTTCCTGACTTGTTAATTTTAGCCATTCTGACTGGTGTGAGGTGGTATCTCACTGTAATAAAAGAATATGCAAAGGGAAAAAGACAGTCTCTTCAAAAAAATGGTGCTGTGAAAACATACAAAAGAATGAAGCTGGACCACTTTCTTACACCATACACAAAGATAAATTCAAAATGGATTAAAGACCTTAATGTGAGACATGAAACCATAAAAATCCCAGAAAAGAACACAGGCAGTAACGTCTTTGACATCGGCCATAGCAATTTCTTTCTAACTATGTCTCCAGAGGCAAGGGAAACAAAAGCAAAAATAAGCTATTGGGACTTTATCAAAATAAAGCTTCTGCACAGAAAGAAACAATCAACAAAACTAGAAAGTAACCTATTGGAAGGGAAAAGATATTAGCAAATGACATATCTGATAAAGGGTTAGTATCCAAAATGTACAAAGAACTTAGAAAACTCAACACCCCAAAATGAATAATCCAATTAAAAAATGGACAGAAGACATGAATAGACACTTTTTCAAAGAAGACATACAGATGGCCAACAGACACATGAAAAGATGCTCAACATCACTGATCATCAGGGAAATGCAAATCAAAACCACAAAGAGATATCTCCATGAAGTTCTTCAGCTGAAATCATAACTGTAAGTGTCAGCTTCAGCCCTTATGAATGTACAGCCTGTAGGGATGGTGGCCAAGTGGGAAGTGTGTGCTTCTAAAAATGTTTATGAATGACTATGAGAAATTTCCTTGGTGTTTAACAGTCTTAAGGATTCAGCATATTTACTTGAGAATGACAGTGACTAAGAGGGAGGCTTGAGGATTGCTTTGTATTGTGCCTTTGAATGTCCTCAGTGATAGGAGAGGGAACGCAAATATACCTGGAGAAAAATCTACATCTGCATTGTGGATTCCATGCACCAGAATTTTCTGGAATAGTCTTGATCACAGTGTTTTGTTTTCCATCACACATCTACTTTGGTACTAAACTATGTATCCATGAGACCCCCTTTTATCATCGGAAACAGCATAACTTAGATCATGTTTCTCAAGTTTTGGTTGTAAAAATTATTATTGTAGATTGTCTGCCATTTTTGCTTTTCTTTTTAATCAAAAAAATTTTCCCCAGACTTAGTGAAATATAATTGACATATAATGTTGTGTAAATTTAGGATGTACAATGTGTTTATTTGATACACTTATATATTGCAAAGCGATTACCACCATAGCATAGTTTACATCATCATGTCACTGAATTACCAGTTCTTTTTTGTGGTAAGAACATTCGAGATCAACTTTCCTAGCAATTTTCAAATATGTAATACAGCATTATTAATTAATCACCATGCTGTACATTAGATCCCCAGAACTTGTTAATCTTATAACTGGAAGTTTGTACCCTTTGACCCCCATCTCCTTAGCCCCAGGAAACTACCCTTCTACTCTCTGTTTCTATGAGCTCTGTCTACCATTTTCTGATGGTATTCTCTTATCGAAAATGTTCTTTCTATGGGTTTAGGAAGCTGGGTCAGAGATGTGGGGAAAAACTGCACTCAATAATCTAAATTTAGACTTGTTTCTCCACATTCTGATTAGGTATATATGACTCCAAGTCCTACAGGGAGAAATAAATGTTTGCCCACTTCTATACCCTTATCACCTTCCCTCATTTTAGCTTCCCCCCAACGCCAAATTTGGCATTTGCTGTCAGTTTGGAATTCCTTTGAATTGTTTTCTTCCCTTGAGCAAATCAGGGAACCATGCGTCTATGGTTGGTAGGTCATCTGACCACATTTCACTGTTGGTTTATTTATATGGCTGTGACTGGTACATGTTCTGACCATACGCTTTGTGGTGGGTTTTTTGATAGGATGAGGGGAAGCCACAGATATTAAAAAATATTATCGTGCCTTATCTGGCACCTGTCATAGATAACTCCTACCGCTTCCTGCCCTTCTGAGAATCAGAAGTTGTGCGAGGTGTGTGCTTTGTAAAGCTTAGTGGCTCTCAGACTTCACTGTGCATTAGAATCACATAAAGGGCTTATGAAATCAGAGTTCTGGGCTCCACCCACAGAGTTTCTGAGTGAGTAGGTCTTGGTTGGGGCCTGAGACCTTGCATTTTTCGAGTTTCCAGGTGATGCTGATGCTGTTGATCTTAGGACCGCATGGCAAGAACCACTGGTATAGTGTGATGAACAGACACAAGCCCTTTCGAGGGCAAACACCTCCAAAGAATATTTGGTGATAATTAAGTAAATTAAAATCAAATTTAAGCAATTTGTGAAATAAATTAAAAGGAATGAAGCATTTAAAAAACTTTCCTGTACTTTTCACCTTTAGAAATTCTTCTTTGTTCATTAACATACTTGCATGAAAATGATCATCTAAGATTCATTTTCTCTCCAAAGTACTGTCAGAAGACCTTAATCTTTGATTTCCCCCCAACACTTCCCTATTGCCCGTGCGGGGTCCTGTGTCGGCCTGGGTGCATTCCATACTGAACAACCTCTAGAATGTGAGGGCTTTGAGCCTACCTTTTCTTTTCCAAATCTCTTCATCATTCTCCTCATCTCAAGAATAAACCACACCATTTTTACGTGTATTTATGAACTAGTGCTAGTCAGATGAGGTCATAGGAATATTTCATTAAAACATTTTATTTATGGGGCGCCTGGGTGGCTCAGTCAGTTAAGCCTTTGGCTCAGGTCATGATTCCGGGGTCCTGGGATCGAGCCCCGTGTCGGGCTCCCTGCTCGGTGGAGAGTCTGCTTCTCCCTCTCCCTCTGCCTCCCCCACTGGTGTTCTCTCTCTCTCTAAATAAATAAAATCTTTAAAAAAAACCCCAAAACCAAAAAACAGAAAAAAAAAACATTTTATTTGTTGTTTATAAGGAAACACGCACCACAATGATCTTTAAAATCAAAGTTGTAAAATATTATTTTGTCATTACATTTAATCTTGGATCTTAGTGCTTTAATCATAGTGTCAGAAGAATTTGTATTTAAAAAATTACCTTCTATAGGGAGTTAGTAAGAAAAACGGGCTACTTTATAAAGGCTAATTTTAACCGTAGCTACCATATGTTTAGAGGGCATACTGGCAAGTTTGTAAGCTGCAAAGAAATATATGAATATTAAGCTTTATTAGTAAAGGAGATGATATTTCTTCTTTACATATTTGCATCCCCTTGTGCATGCATTTCCCTTTTGTAAAACATTTCTTTAAGTTGCTCCTCCTTTGTTAAACTCCTGAGTAACGTTTTTTTCTTCTTTCAGCTGGTGTAGATCATAGGTAGAATCCACCCTCTAGTGGCCAAAAGCATCATGAAAAAAAGGACATAAAGACAAAGCTAAAAAATTATGAAGACGTTGATTTTTTCATGTGACTAGTTTGTGACCTAGTTCCGAAGGCAAATCCAAGAGAAGACTTCTAGAAACACTTAGACAACATAGAAAAATCCGCAGGATGATGGACAGGTTCAAGCGTTAGTTTGCAGTTGCTGCTATCTAGGCAGGCTCACTGTTGAGTTCTTGAGCATCGTCACGATCCAGCTGTGTCATCTACAATATATTCTTTCATTTGTCCTGAAATGTGTGTTTGGAGGAGAATGCTAACTATTTGTAAGGATGGAACTCAGGACAGTGGTGGTTTGCTTTTCTACCGTATATTTAAGGCACTTTTTTCCTTTGCCTGTGAATTAATGATGATTTACACTCTATTCATAAACCTAGAGATGTTTCAGAATTTTTAACATCTCCAAAGGTTTTCTTTTTTTACTTGTTAAAAGACGCAATGCTCCTTTAAAAAAGAGTTTCATTTATTGGCAGTGCACCTTATTGTGATGGTTTTTCCTCGTGTCTTAAAAAGTCTTCTCTTCTAATAAGACTGGATCTTTTCCCTCCATACACCCCTCCACCTAAAAATTACCCGTAATAAAGTCAGCCTTTTCTTAATGCTACCAGTTATCCTTTTGCCCAAACAACTGTAGGCACAGAGCATGGGTATTATTTCCCTTGGTAATCAGCAACGTGATTTGGAGTTGTGACAATACAAGTAAAATACCTATAAAAGCATCTGTGATATTTTTCTTTTTGTGTTACACAATATATACACATTTTCAGTGTGGGAAATTAGAAAATTTGAATATGCACACTTAAAATATAAATATAAAAAAGAATCCTTTGATTTCTCTGCCTGACAAAAACTGTCAATTTTGGGAGACCTACTCCCAGGCATTTTTATTATTTGTCCAAATCAGACATTTGCTAAGAAAAGAACTCTTGCTGCAAATATTTATGCAAAGGTTATTTTGCACTGTGATTCCATCCTCCTAGCAAATTCAGTTCACTCACTGTGACTGAGCATCTTCTATATTCACCAACCTGTGTACTAAGGAGGGGGGGAAGAGAACGGACCCGTTGTTAAAGAGAAAATACAGAATTTGGGGTCAAAGTTTGGGCCGAAGGTCAAGGTATTACTGCCTGGCAGGAAGCCGGATCCAGTGCAGAGGAGAGTTTCAGGGCATGGGGCTGAGGGAAGGCGAAGGGATAGGTTTTTAAAAAGCCAAATATAAACAGACTCTGTTTCATATTAGAAAAATCCAGGTATTTGAGCATCTGACTGGGAAATCTGGGCTCTACGGGTTGTGGAATTGCAGAGCTGTTACCGTTCTTGTTTTTCCAGGAAGTGGGCTTTGCTCAGGATGCAGGTGCCCTTCAGGGTTGTGGTGCTTTAGTGCCTTTGTGGCATATTTGAGGCGGGCACCTCTTTCAGAATTCCAGTACCTTCGTTGTCTTTTAAAATCCGGTTTGCGCGGTGGTCAGCTGACCTGGGGGACACATGCCATTGTTGGTAGGTATTCGGTAGGTATCATATGCCAGGCATGGTGCTGGATGGTGTTGCCACTTCAGGTGAAACGTCAAGTGCGCGTCCTCCTGGGGCTGGGGCAGGGGCCCTCCTTTTATAACGACTGAGTGGCTTCTGTTGCCACAGGCGCCCCTGAGTTACCTGGATGGAAGATGTCACGTGAAAGCAGTTGAGCCAGTGACCCCTGGATGGCCCCGAGCTCCCCACCTGTAAACACTTAACACTGGGTTGCAAAAAGAGGTTCGTGGAAGGAAAGTGGTGTCAAATCCATTTTATTAGAATAAAAGATAACTTGAGAGGCGAGAATCCCTTCACTCAAATGTTCAAATCACTCCCCCCTCCGGCGCCCCACTGTCTCGGTGACTCTTGAAAGCAGTGCCCGCGTTAGGTCCCTCAGTGGTTACAGCAGGTGGCGGTGTGGCTCCACAGGGGACCCACAACCATCCCGTCTCCACCAGTTTCTCTTTCTCTCTGCCTTTTAAGGAGTTCTTTCTCTGTGTCTCTCCCCGCCCCCCCCCCCCCCCCGTTTCCCCCTTGATATTCTGGGTCCCTGTCTTCCTCCCTCTTCCACTCTCTCTTCCACTTCCTCCTTCTCTTTCTGCTTCCTCCCTCCCCCAGCTTCTTGCATCTTCTGACCCCAAACCTTTCTTTTTTAGCTACCATGCAATAGATCCCCCCCAGTACCTACCTAGCTCAGTCCTGGTCAATATGGTCAGAATTCCGCTGATGATCGTTAAAATGAGCTGATGTTTTTTCTTCATATTGCTTCCGTTTCCCTGGGAGAAACTCTTAATTCCCTTTGTTTGATTAAGATCTACTTCTAGAAAGTGGTTTTACCGGCTTTCCATTCCCATCCCCTGCTCCAGCCCCACCATGTGAATGGGATTCTGTTGTATTGGCAAGTGCCTAGAACGGAAACTGGCCGCTGGAAGGAGGTTCAGTAAATGTCAGCAGCATCTCTGGCTAAGACAAGCCAGGAGGCTGGGACTCACCTTCGTCCTCGCCCTTTCTCACCCTCCACATCCCACTTCTTACAAGTATTGCTGTTTTCCTTTTTAAATGGCTCTTGACATTTCCTCTCTAGCTGGCCCTGCCGCCACCCTCCACTCTGATCCCGGCCGTGTTTTCCCTGGGATGACTGCCATACCTCTTCACTGATTTCCCCACATGGATTCTTGCGGGTCTTGCCCCCATTCGCCAACAGAGTGATCTTTCTGAGAGGCGCACCTGAGTTTTCACGCCCTGTCCCCCACTCTGTTGAAGGTATCACCTGGTCTGGTGGCTGCCTGCCTGTTTGTTCTCTGCCCTCTGCTCTTCCGTAGACCTCAGCCTATCTCTGGAAGGAGCCATAGCAGGCTGGCCCCCCCACCGTGGGACTTCTGCACACCCTGCCTCTCCTGCCTTGAACTTCCCGGTGCGCCTCCCACTGTGTGTTGCTACCCTCACACGACCCACCTCTCAGCTCTCTGTCCCTTCCTGAGGGCAGCCTCCCTGGGGCTCAGCTACGGCCAGTTCTCCCGCTTCTCCTTCCCCCTGGCACTCCAGATGCCCCCCTCCCGCCAGCTCACACTCAGCCAGTTATGGTTTCACATTTATTTGGATGATTGTTCGGTGCCTGTCTCCTTTAAATGCCCCTAGTAGAGGTGTTACATCTATTTTCACACCGTGCCTAGCACATGGGAGGCACTTAATAGCTGTAGGTTGCATTAAAGAATGAATCAACCAAAGAGGCAAACAGGAGACCCGGAACATGGCCAGCCTTCACCAAATGCCTGGGAGAGGCACTGGCAGCCTGCAGGGATGGGAAGACAAACTCACTGCATGAACTGTTAGGATATGACTTATAGCCGGCTTTCCATTATCCATCTTTCTTGGAAGCCCAGGGAGGGACATGCAAATCTGCAGATGGCTCAGCAGCGTATATATAATAGGGAGGCTGGAGAGTCTAAAACTAATTCAGCCTCTACGTATGGTCCTTCCAATTTAATGTTTATAAGAACCACAGCCGTGGAAACATTGATTGATTTGGGCCTTCTCGCATCTATTTTCTCCCTGGCTCAGGTGCCTCCAACACTGAAAGGATGAGAAATTAGGGAATAAAGAAAGAAGCCGTACCAGCAGCCACTGTGTTCCACACGCCAGCGAGGCTCCGTCTCCTTACACAGCTTCCTCCCGTTTACAGACATTTTCCGTGTGTGTGTGTGTGTGTGTGTGTGTGTGTGTGTGTGTGACAGGAATGTAATTCCTCCATGGAAGTCTGTACAGATGCGAACATCAGCACATCTATTTAGAACAGAACATTGGAACATCCGATAAGATTAATGTGAGCAGGGATTCATACCTATATTTTTTCCTGTTCTTAAAAAGATTCCTATTGTGATCGTATCAGCAGAGAGTGATATAGTGCACATGCACACACTCCCCCTGAAACCAAGCTCTCAGCACAGTAAAATGATTACATTGCCCATCACTCCGTGGTGCCGAAGGGACTCTCTGGCGATCAGTGAGTTTAGTGAGAATTTGAAAGCTCACAGACGATCATATTAATGCAATAGGATTGTTTTCCTTTTTGCCCACATTTTTAACTACCATGAGAGAATGTTTGGAAGATTTGACTCTCAGGAAGTGGTCTAGACTTGAATCAGGGGATCTTGGGCTTCCACATTTTATCATTCAATGTGAAATGAGAGGAAACATCCTCTGAGTTGCAACATGCCCTTAAAGGAACCACTCCCCTTCTACCCCACTCACTTCAGTCTGACCTTAAAGTAAAACAAAAAAAAAACCCAAACAAAACCGCAGACACTTCAAGTTCGCTCTCACCTTGAATTTCGCCTGCACTGAGTGAGCAGTGCAGTGAGCAGTGTGGCCTCCCTGGTGTTCTGAACACATCACCATTGGTTTTTGGAGGAGCTCTTTGCTTTTTCTGAGGCAGCGGGGAGCACAGGTAGCCCAGCAGGGTTGGTATCCATGGGGGAGTTGCCTCAATTTGTTATACAGAGTGTGGATGCCATCTGGTTACAACTAGAGCCCCCAGTTCGGGATTTTTCAGAGTGAGCTGTGATGGGCAAGGGGAGAAAAGAGCTGTTGATTAGACACAGTGTGGGGCCAGAGCCTCTCTTCTGTTAGGATGAATATTTAAGTGATGTTGTCTTGGGACAATGTTGAGAGAGCAGAAAAAGAAAAGGCAGCAGAAAGCCTTGCCTTTCAATGGACAGAATAAAACCTGGAGGTGGCTGTTGTATTCTAGAACAGGTCAGACCCCGGGGAGTAGAATCTTGCCTCACTGTGCCTTTGCTAAGTCAGTCAATAGTATAGGACCTTGGTCTTCACAGGAGGACACAGAGGAGTTCCAACCCAATGGCAGAACATTCAACAGGGTTCTCAGTAGCTCGAAAAATTACCAGGTGGGGCTCCTTTCCATCTATCTACCCACCCACCTACCTACCTACCTACCTATCTAATCTATCTCTCTCATTACTTATTTATTTTTATTGAGATGTAATTAACATGCAATGTTACATTAATTTCAGGGGTACAACATAGTGATTTGACAAGTCTATATATTATGCTGTGCTCACCACAAATATAGCTATCATTGGTCACCATATAACCCTATTATAGTATCACTGACTATATTCCCTGTGCTGTACCTCTCACCCCTGTGACTTACTCAGTCCATAACTGAAGCCTACACCTCCTACTCTTCTCTCGTCTCTTTATTCCATTCATTTGGTATTTGAATCTGGGTAGCCCCAGATGAACTGAGCGTCCGTATTCTCTATGGCTGGAGGAAGTCACCCAGGGGCTGGTATTATATTAAACCCATAGTCACAGATGGACCCCTCAGTTCTGCCCCCCAAATCCTTTTTCTCAATGAATTTACTCTCTTCACAGTGAAAAATTCAAACCTACACATTCTCAAATCTCCTCAAGTTGTTCTCATGTTATAAAAAGGATCTAGGACGTTGGTTCTCAAAGGGGGTTTATGTTCTCCAGGGGCCATATGGCAATGTCTGGAGACCTTTTTGGTTGTCACAACTGGGGAGAGGTGGGTTGCTGGAATCTAGTGGGTAGAGGCCAGGGATTCTGCTCAACATCCTACAATGTACCGGACAGCTCCCAACCATGAAGAATGAAAACTCAAAGCTCTGATGCGAAATGTCAAGACCGTCGTGGTCGAGAAACCCTGATTTTGGGTGTTATAACTGAATTTTGTCTCTCCCAAATTCATATGTTGAAGGCCTAACTGTGCCCCCCACCCCCACCCCCGTGCAACTGTATTTAGAGATAGTGCCTTCAAAGAGGTAATTAAGGTTCAATGAGGTCCTAAGGATGGGGCTATAAACCAATATAACTGGTTTTCCATAACTGTCTGAGACACCAGGGAGATGTGCCTACAGAGACAAGGCCGGCCACATGGAAAGAAGACACAGGGAGAAGGTGGCCATCCACAAGCTAAGGAGAGAAACCAAATCTTCTGACAACTTGATCTAGGATTTCCAGCTTCCAGAACTGTGAGAAAATAAATTTCTGTCATTCAACGCCCCCAGGCTGTGGTGTTTGGTTTTGGTGGCCCTAGCAGATTGGTACACTAGGTAATGCATTCTGGGGACATTCTTGGGAAACTAGGAAGAACACAGGGTTGATTGTGTGTCCTTGGGCAAGTTTCTTTATTTCTTTGACTCTTAATTCCTCACCTACATGTTGGGACTAGTCATGCCCATCATTCTGGGTTGTCAGGAGGATTAAACCAGTTAGCACATGTGAAGGGGCTGATATAAAGCAATGGCACTAACATGCTATTAGATTGTAAGCTTCTTGCAGGTAGAGACCTGCTGTTTAGCTTTGTACCCACGGTACCTGGAAGCTCCTGGCACATCGTAGGCACATCTTAAATGTGTGTTGGCTTAATCAGTGGCAGTTTGGGTGCTGATTCAACAGCTATTTTGAGCATCTTTTCTGTGCCAGGCACAGTGGGTACAGCTGTGAATACTGCAATCATAGCCTCAAGCTAATATTCTAGTGGAGGAAGAGAAATAATAATCAAGAATAGAAGCTGAAATATGATTTCAGACAGTTATAAGTGTTGCCATGAAATCAACTAAGTGTTATGATGAGTAACTGGTGGGAGAAGCTTTAGCTAGTGTTGTCAGAAAATTATCTGAAGCAGGGATTTTTGCCTTGTTTTGTTTTGTTTACTGATACTGGTGTGCTTTGTTGGTGATTTAAGCTCTTCAAGAGCTATTGCTCTTGTGAAGTGATTTTCCAAAGTGGTGAACAACTCATGGTACAATCTTCTCTTGATTTACCCAGTAGTTACATTCCAGGAAAACTCAGCATATCTTAAAAACTATAAATGCAAATGTACATGTAAAGCTATTAGGTTCTAGGCCTGAAAGGTTACAAACAGGGTTTTCACTTCCATGAATTTCTGATGGGACAGACAGAAGTCATGAGGGATGCTAGGGCATCCTTGGTTGTGCAGGGGTATCCTAGACATTACAAGATGGTTAATATCTCTGGCCTCTACCCACTAAATTCCAGTCGAATCCTCCAATCAGTGTGAAAAGCAATCCCTCCCCTCCCCCCAACTTTCAAAACAACCTCTAAAGGGCAGTTTACCTCCCATTTAGAGTTATGATTTTTTAATAAAGATTTTATTCACTTATTTGAGAGAGAGCGCCCAAGCAGAGGAGGGGCAGAGGGACAAGCAGACTCTCCACTGAGCGCAGAGCCTGATTCAGAGCTCGATCCCAGGACCCTGAGATCATGACCTGAGCCAAAGGCAGACGCTTAACCGACTGAGCCGCCCAGGCGCCCCTCCAGTGACTTTCTAATCTTCTAACCCAGCTGTCATTTTTCAGTCTTTAGAGCCTTTGAGCAGCCCTCCTTGATTTCCTTCCCTCCCCTGGCTCCCATGACATTGCTCTCCTTGGCCTTTCCTCCTCTCCTTTGCCTTATCCCTAGCCAGGGTCCTGATCTGGTTTCTTCGCCACCTGCCTATCCATGTTGATCTGATCTCGATCCCTTCTTTTTTCTTCTCCAAAGTTTTTCTTTGATGAAACTTCAGCACCACTTCAGGGCCACAAATTCCCAAGATGCTGTTTCTACACTATTTAAGTCTATTTTTCTAGCTGCCACCCGGACCTCCCTAAGTGAGCCCTAAGTTAAACAAAATCCAACTGGTCAACTTTCTGAAAAACCTGATATTCCTTTGGTTGTGTTAATGGCGACATCATCCATTCACTCGGCCTAAACATGGTGGCCATCTTGACCACTCTCACTCCTTACGTCCAGTTGATCACTGTGTTCTGTCAATTTAAGGAATATTGGAGTCGAATATTCAGGAGCAAGTCATGCAAAGATGGGAGTGGTGGTGATGAAGATCGGTGCCCTGGAAAGGGCCACTCTGATCTCACCCTTCTGATCTTTTGTTTTATTTAAAAAAGTTCTGTGGACTAGCCTAATTTTCCTAGACCCTGGGCATACTGCCCTGAGCTAATTTGTTTGCCCGAATTAATTACTAGCAGGGGGTGGCAGCCTCATTTTCACAGAAGCCTTCTCTTTTGGAAGGAATGCCTTTTTATTCAAAGAGTCCAATTTAGGTTCTTTGGTACCCAGTGTAAGGAGTGCCTTGACATTTCCATAAAGATGTTGAAATGTTACCATCCCTGAAGAAACAGTTTCAGAATATGAAACCTTTATCTTTTTCTTTTCCCCCAAGGAAGAAAAACATCACCAGCTTAATTATCTCTGTAAAATAACTTCCTTATTTGCTTTTCATGTTACTCGTGGAAGAAGAGAATGATACAGTTTGTAAAGAATGAAAACAATGACAAATGATTTCATGAAATTTGCTTTTGATTTTTGTCCGTGTAAATAACACCCCAATTGCGAGGTCAAAGGTGCTTGTAGGGTTATCTGTTGTTCTTCCAACTGATTTTTAAAAGATCTGTTAGGAGAGCAAATACAGTTGGAAAGATGTTCCTTGCGATTGTTGCTCCACACTGAGAAGCCGAAAGACAATGAACTTGTTATGTAGGTAATATATGAAAAAAATTTTAATTGTGAGAAAAATCACATAACATGAAATCTACCCTGTTTACAAATTTTTAAGGGTACAGTACAGTTTTATTAATGATATGCACATTGTCATGCAGCAGATCTCTAGAACATTTTCATTTTGCAAAACTGGAACTCTATATCCATTGACAGCAACTCTCCATTTTCCCCTACCCCCAAGCCCCTGACAGCCACCATTCTACTCTCCTTCTGTGAGTTTCACTACTTCAGATGCCTCATATAACTGGAATCATGAAATATTTGTCCTTCTGTGACTGGCTTATTTCACTTAGCTTATAGTCTCAAGGTTCATCCATGTTATAGCATATGACAAGATTTCTTTCCTTTTTTAAGGGCTAAATAATATTCCATCATATGTATAAACTGCATTTTCTTTATCCATTCATCCGCTGATTGACATTTTGGTTGACTCTACCTCTTGGCTATTGTGAATAATGCTGCAATGAATATGGGGATGCAAATACCTCTTCGAGATCCTGTTTTCCATTATTTTGGATAAATCCCACAAATGCCATTATAATTCATATAATAGTTCTATTTTTAATTTTGGGGGGATTCTCTGTATTGTTTTCCCTAGCGCTTGCACCATTTCACATTTCCACCAGCAGTGTACAAGGGTTCCCATTTCTCCATATCCTTGCCAACACTTACTGTTTTCTCTCTGTGTGTGTGTGTGTGTGTGTGTGTGTGTGTGTGTGTGTGTGTGTCTGTGTGTTTATAATGTCTGTTCTAACAGGTGTGATGTGATATCTCATCGTGGTCTTGATTTGCATTTCCTTGCTGATTGGTGGTGTTGAGCATCTTCTAACCTCTTGGCTACTTGTATTCTCTTACACCTTCCACAAAAAACAACTCAAAATGGATTAAAGACTTAAATGTAAGACCTGAAACTGTAACACTCCTAGAAGAAAACATAGGGGGAAAATCTTCATAATATTGGTCTTGGCAATGATTTATTGGATATGACAACAAAAGCACAGACAACAAAAGCAAAAATAGACAAGTGGGGCTAAAACTAAAAAACAACACAGCAGAGGAAGCAATAAATAAATTGCTTAATGAAAGCCAACTATGGAATGGGAGAAAATGCTTGCAAGCCATCTATTTGATAAAGAGTTAATGTCCAAAACTCATAAAAAGAAAGATTTTCTGTTGAACCCAGATCGGGAGTCAGCAAACTTGTTCTCTAAGAGGCCAGCTAGTAAGGATTTTGGGCTTCACGGGCCATATGGTCTCTGTTGCAACTACTCAGGCTGCTGTTGTAGTGGGAACACGGCCATAGACAATACATAAATGGATGAGTGTGACTGTGTCTCAATAAAACTTTATTTACAAAACCAGACTGGGATGGATTTGGCCTGTGAGCCAGAGTTTGCTGATCCTTAAACTAGAGCAGGGTTCTCCATCTGACTCTGTTAGCATTTTAGCTGGGTCTTTTTTTGGGGGGGAGTGGTCATGGAGGGCTGGCCCATGCCTCCCAGGATGTTTAGTAGCATCCTGATGCTAGATACCAGTGGCAGGCTCCTTCCCCTCCACCCTAGTTGTGACAACCAAAAGTGTCTCCAAACATTGCCAAATTCTGGGGGCAAAATTGCTGTCAGTTGAGAAACTCTCATCTAGATGATCAAAATACTGATGAAGGGAAATAAAAAATATTTCCCTAAAATTACAAAAAGTAGGGTAAGATGGAAGAATTGAAAACCATGGCTTGTTTGTCTCCGGTAGGTCAAGGTCTCCTCAGAGGGGCCATTATCACTGTCTAATTTTGGAAAGCAGTTCAGAAACAACTGAAATGGCAACAAACTTGAAAAAAGTACTCTGTTAATACTGCAGATAGGAGCTTAACCTACTTTTGCGATAGGCACGAGAAAGAAAACAGTTCGACACATTAGCATGTACTAATGGAACTTTCTGAGTTTGAGGGTTGGCTATGAGTTGGAAAGCTGGAAAAAAAAAAACTAGTAGTTCTAGTTCTCATTTGAGCAAGGGTTTATTTTTTCTGCTTATCTGAATTCAGAACTGACACAGGCAGGGTGATTTTTGAAAGCACTCACGTGTTTCTCATTGTTTGGACAGGGCCAGAAAAAAAAAATGGCTTGGTTTCACTGCAAATTGGCACTGACGCATGTTTTTGAAAGTTAAAAACAGTATAACATTCATGAGTGAATCTCAAAGAATGTTGTCTTCTTGTCCTTTAGAATAAACACCTGTGTTGCAAACGGAGTAAAAGCCATCTTTGTTGGGAAGCTGTTGGTTTCTTTTTCTTCATTGCTCTTATTTTATTTTTAACAACTAGAATTTTAAAGTACAATTTAAAATATTGTAATTGAGATAATAGTTCTTTTATGTTTTTAAAGATTTTATTTATGTATTTGAGAGAGTGAGCAGAGAGAGAGGGACAAGCAGATGCCCCGTGGAGCACAGAGCCCATTGCGAGGCTCGATCCCAGGATCCTGAGATCATGACCTGAGCTGAAATCAGGTGTTCAACCAACTGAGCCACCCAGATGCCCCAAGCAAATCACAATTTTAAATTAAAAAGAATTACCCCACATTTTATCAGGAATTTCAGTGAAGCCTTTTTAGCTGACTTTCTTCTTGACCTGAAGAGCAAAGGAAATAATGGATCCCTTTCTCTTTTAATAAAATTCTCTTTAGTTGCTAGATATGGCTTTCTGATTGGAGGAGGAGTGGTCCACATCTTTGAAAGGAGCTGTTGCTTCCATGCTGTCACCCCACTGGGATCATCCCTGTCTCCTGTGGCCACAGCCGATGCACTCCGTGACCCCGGTCTCCGGGTCACTACTAATGTAGTAATGAGACCATCTGGTGGATAAATGGGATCATTCCTTTTATACTTGGGATCCTGAAGAAAGGTGATGAGAATGCATTCTTCCTAGCCTTCCCAGAAAGCCACATTTCAATTATACCCCAGGGGACCCAACTCCTGAAATCCCGTCTGTCTGTCCCGCTCTTCCCATGCCGACCCCGCCACCTTTCTTGTAAGCTGTCCGGCGTGCGTTTAAATGGAACCCATTTGACCACAGGCCTTTCTCTCTGCCCTTCAGGTTACCACGGCCTCTACTGTGAGGAGGAATATAACGAGTGCCTCTCTGCCCCTTGCCTGAACGCCGCCACCTGCAGGGACCTCGTTAACGGCTATGAGTGCGTGTGCCTGGCGGAATACAAAGGTGAGCACCTCTCAGCCTTCTTATGCCCGAGTGGCCTAAATGACGTCACGGATTTCTCAACTCAAATGCATAAACCTCTAATTGGAGCTTTACATTATTCAGGGTAAAACCCAAATGCTGGAGATGCGAAGATTTATGGGACCAAAGAGAGCAATGAGCAAGTCTGGGGTTTCCTCTGGATAAACTGAAAAATCTCTCTCCTGCCCTTTCCTTCTTCCTCTATCCTCGCTCTTTTCTCTGTTGAATGTGTACAAAGCCGATGGTAAGAAGTGAGCCTAAGTGCCCCGTCAGACATTGATCGAAGGACAGGGCTGTGGGGCTCGCTGGGCAGAGACAGGATATTGCGCTGTTGGTGGAGGACGCAGGTGGAATCTCACATGTTGGAAAAAAGTTAATTCTCATTAAATGAGTCAGTTGCAAGGGAAATGTTAGCTCATTGGAGTGGATGCATGTCAAAGTCACTCTGGAAAAACAGCCGACATCGACAGAGTGTTTATAGTGTGCAGACCTTGTTCTAAGCCCTCGTGTGCATGAACTCACACAGTCCTCCCAATAACCCTGTGAGGTGGCAGTGGTGTCCCTCAGAAGCCCGGCCAGCGTGTCCCTAATGCCCTTTCTTCTGCCTCCCCAGTGGGCTCAATGGTGTGGCTCCATTCTAAGCCCAGACACCCTTGGACGGCACCACGCCAGGAAATCGTGTTTATCAGCTGCTGCGCACATTTCTCTAAGCCACAACTTCAGGGCTGGGTTTAGATTTTTGTAATGCCTCTGTGGGCTCTATTTATAGCCATTTCATTTAACCTCTGGCTCCCAGCACTGCTTACTTGATACCATCCATCTGCCTGGTAACCTGGCCTTGCAGCTGCTGCTCTTTCTCATTGGATGGACCCACCGTTATTTAGTGGTCTTTTTGGTGGGCCTTCAGGGTGTGTAGGCCACATGGATGAACTTGATCTGGTCTCTCTGGCTGGAAGGGATGAGGCTGGGCCAAGTGTTTGCTTTATGTTCAGTAGATCTGCTTCTTCTCTCCCAGTGTGATGCCCATTTAGAGCCAAAGTCCACCATTTCTGCAAGGGCAGATGGGCTGGCTTCATTCATGTGGATTTCATTCCAGGGTTTTCAGAGTATTGAGAAATAGGGAGTCTGATCAATTCTGGAAAGAAGAATAAAGGAGCAGTGAGTCAGGAGACCTAAGTAGCTCAGCCTAATCGTGCCACGGGCTTCCTGCTGAGCTGGGAGTAAACTCTTAAGCTGACCAGTCTTTATTTTGTCAGTATAAAGCAAAGACAGTGATGTTTACTGACATTTTGAAATTCTTCAATGACAAAATTAGTAGTGGATGTGCTTCGAAAATTAAAAATTCCGAGTTCTTCAGTTGATGATACAATTTTCCTATCTTTGAGGCATTGCTCAGGCTCTCGTGCCTAAGCAGTAACAAATACAATTACACACCATGAGCCACAGATACATATGTTGATCCTTCTATATATACTCTAAATTCCGCCCCTTCTGTCTTTCTGGGACTTGCCTCCATCAGTTACTGACTCTCTGTGAGGGATGACCCAAGAAGGAAAGTGACTCTGGAGGATATCCCAACATACCAGAGGATATGGATTCTCAAGGAGAGGATGCAGGTGTTGGGAGCCTTTGCACACCACAAGGTTAGGGGAGAACCGAATCAATGGCTAGCAGAGCTCCAAGCACCCTCAGTTTACAAAGAGGAAGTATATGCTGTGAATGTGCTCCATGTGACCTAATGAGCTGGGGGGTGGGGTAGCTACAGATCTCATGGAGACTGGCTGCCCTCTAATATAACTGCACAGGTGGGCTGAGCCGGTCCTTTATTTTCTGTATGGCTGAGAGAAAATGGTCTCTATTCATTCCTGGAGAGCCCTGAGCCTCCCAAACTGGGAGGCCTCCACTCTGTGCCCTAGTATACAGGGTTACCAGTTGGCCGGCCTGTCTAGCACTGGAGGGGAGTCTCCAGCGGCATCTGTCTCTGCCTGACGTTGGCAACCTTCACCCTGGCCAGTACGGGGAGCCTGTCTCAGCAAATCAAAAAGGGAAAATAATCTAGAAAATAAAAATGAAATTGCAACAATAACCAACAACTCCAACCACTCCAGGGAGGGAGTGAAAAAAGTAATATATATTACCCAAACTTGAATCTGGATCTGGAAAAGCCAAAAGAGGAACTATTTTGTGGTGGAAGTGAAAATATGAGGAAAGGGAAATCCTGACTGACAAGATAGGAAATGTGGGGAGAAGATCCAGGAGCTCTGTTTCCGTCTGGATGGTGGATGCTCAGAGGAAGAAGGAACACATGGAAATAAAACCAGAATCAACTAATTACTGGAAGGAGAAGTCTATGAGCTGGAGAAAACTGGTTTTCAAATAGAATGAATAGGGCTTGCAGAACGCTAGAGGGGTTAATGAAAGAGATGATACACCATTTGAGATTTCCTAGTAAAATTTCTAAATCTAAGGATGAAGAGAAGTCTTTTTGTTCATAAGAGTCTTCAACAGGGAGTGCAAGTTACATACAAAAGAAAGAGTCAAATCCGCACTGACCTTCTCCTCTCTGTAATGAAACTAAGCAATAGTGGAGCACTGTTTCAGGCTCCTCAGTGCAAAGGACAGGTAGTCTTTACATTTGAGGGCAAAAGAAAGACATTTCGCACATTTAAGGATACAGAAAACATAACACCATGTCCCCTTTCCAAGAAAATCATTTTAAAAAGTATTCTCACTCAGCTGGACCTAAATCAGAACAAATATAACTAGATAGGGGAAGATAGAGAACAGGAAGAGCGTTGAACAGACTCCTTTAAATGCAGGGATAAACCTAAATAGATGATATTAAAGTGATTGTGGACGGTAATTTAATGGTGAAGAGAAGTCTTCTGAAAACAAGTTACACCTGCTTTACCAATTAGTTCTGCTGTGTGATGAATCACTACGAAGTGGTGGCTTGAAATGATACCCTTTTAGTTGCTAACGGTTCCTTTGGTCCAGGCATGTCTTCGTGGACTCCCTGCTTGGGGTTCCACAAGGCTGGAATCAGGATGTTGGCTGAACTGAGTTCTCATCTGAGGCTTGAATAGGAAAGGGTCAACCTCTGTGTTCCCTCCAGTTGTTGGCAGAATTCATAACCTTGTGGCTGTAGAATTCATGGCAGCTTGCTCCTTGAAAGGTAGCAGTGAAAGGGATGTGAAAGAGAGCTTGTGCTGTTTCATGTCTCTCACTTCAGGAGAGAAGACTGCACCCACTAAAAATATCACCTAATTAGGTCTGGCCCACCTGAGATCAACACAAATTGAACTGATTAGGGACGTTAACTGCACCTTCAAAATCGCTTAACTTTTGCTGGATGCTCTTGGTTCAAAGCTCACACGCAAGGGAAGGGTGTGAGTCATCGAGGGTCCCCCTAGGGTGTGTCCATCATACCCATTCTTAAGGAAAAATTTAAATGACCACATTCAAGTTTCCTATCATCTTAACTAAATCCATGAGTTGAAGGGGGTGGGAATGGGAAGGGTTGGAAGACATACCCATCTGTTAAAGATCTCATCCCAGTGGGCAGATAAAGTGATCATTTAATTTGGGTATATGTGTAGAGACCTTTAGGTTTAGATTTAAAGTAAGACCCCTGAAGGCAAAGCCTAGCAGCGTAAATGGTCAGACTTCTAAAGTAAGAGTGGTGGGGAGGGAGTGTTGTTGGGTGGTAGAAGGAAGTAAGAGAGAGGTGGAGGGAGCTAAGACATGCCCTCCAATCTCTCCTTGGGGGATGGACATTTGGAAGCATTTCCCCGAACATATATTTACATGTAGGTTGTGGGCATAAACTCGGGAACCTACCAGACAGGTGGGCAGCAAGTCCTGACTAGTACTTACCTCTGGAGTTAGAACTTAGGTGGGTGGTGTGTTGAGGGTGGGAGTTGAGACTTGAACCTCTTACTTTACATATACATTTTTTTAAGTGGTGGTCTTTACTGTTTTATGTTAAAATAGAACTTAAATAAGTGAATATGACTTTCTAAAAAGAATGTGCGTAATAGGAGGTCAGGCAAGTATCGCTAAGAACATTTTGAAAAAGGAGAGCAAGGGGGGGGAGCTTTTGCCAGGTGTTTTATTATTATTTGTTTATTATTACTACATTCAGGTGTTATGGGTGCAAGAATGGACAGCTAACCAAAACTGAATAATGGCCCAGAAACCATCATCTGTAATAATGTATGACTCTTAAGGAGAAATTGCTATAAATGGGGAGGAATTGTTTTGTTTTGTTTTGTTTTTCATAAATGGTGTTGGAGAGATTGGGCTGCTAAGTAGTAGAGAAAAGAAATGTTTTTAAACTTCTAAATACATTCCATGTAAATTGGAAAAAAACACTTTTCATTGGCTCTGTCTTCCTCTACTTACTTCCTCTCTCTTCCTCTTTATTTTACAAGCAAGTTTCCCTAGAGTTGCTATAGATAGCATCTCAATTTGTAACATTTTTATTCTTTTCTTTTTTTTTTTAAGATTTTATTTATTTATTTGACAGAGAGAGACACAGCGAGAGAGGGAACACCAGCAGGGGGAGTGGGAGAGGGAGAAGCAGGCTTCCCGCCGAGCAGGGAGCCCGATGCGGGGCTCGATCCCAGGACCCTGGGATCATGACCTGAGCCGAAGGCAGACGCTCAACGACTGAGCCACCCAGGCTCCCTATTCTTTTCTTAATCCTCTTCAGTTTGGATCTTGTCCACACCATTCTGCTAAAATGGATCTCGCGGTGACCTAACTGAAGCCTTTTTTCAGTGAGATCCCGGAGCCTACCCCTCCAGCTTCTGACTCCCAGTTCCTGGGTTCCTGCTTCCTGCTTCCTTGCCCCGTTGACCGCTGGCTCCCTCTTGAAACTCACTCTGCTTTAGCTTCCTCCTGCGGCTCCGTTCCTGTGCCCTGACTCTTGTCTCCGTGCCCTCACCGAATCCTTGCCCTCCGGACACCATAAATGTCATTGGTCCCCAGGGTTTCCTTGTCCCCTCCTTCTCCCCCCGACTCTTTGCCGTCACCCAGCCCTGCATCCACTGCCTGCAGTGTTGGGTCCCCGAGCATGTGACACCTCCCTCCTTGACCTCTCCCAACCTTGTCTCTGTATTTGCTGTGACACTGATGGTCAACCTTGTAGAAATTCCTTCTTTCTTAGGCTAAATCATCATCTCCTGAAAGGCGGAGACTATATAAATTTCTTTTTTTCCTCCCATTAATTCTCTGCAGCTCTTGATGTGGTGGCTTGCACAAAGGCAAGTGCTCCACAGCCATCTTCAGTTGGATTGAAATTGCTGCTTAACACACTGATTAAATAAAGGAAACCAACGTGAATGTTTTCCCAGAAAATTTCCACTGTAGATCATGAAATTGTTAGAAGCAAAATGCGTGGAGGGACTTGGAGTGACCTCCCTTTGGACATAGCGAAATGCTCATCCCTCCTCCAAATTAGCTCAGAGCTAGTTCATGGCAAGACTTTTAAGACCTTGGTTAGTTCACAACTTCATATTGTCAAAAAGTCAAGTTTCCCCATATGCTGTTGACTTTTATTTTAGTAGGACAAACTACATGATCAACAGCATACTAATTTGGAATTTTTGGTGCCAAAGTTATAAAGAAAATATTTCAATTTTTAATTATGGAAACAGTGCAACAATAATACAATTTTTGGAAAGGAGAAAATTTGAGATATCTCATAGTTTTCAACAGAATACAAGAGCAGTAAGCATCTCTGTTGTTTCCGTCCTTTTTAAATATCCATGTTTTCACAGATACAATGGACTATACCTATAATTTTTATATTGTTCTTCCCATACCTTCCTTTTGTAGTATGTTTGATTTAGATTTTACTAGGAAGTCTTACTAGTTCTATATTAAATGGCTATGTAATATTCCCCTAGGGGAATATTTATCCATTCCCTTGTGGCATCTGATGTGAGGCTGTTATAAACAGTTCTGAAATGAACATCTTTATGCATATAATTTTTATACTTTCTGAATTTGGGGGGGTGGGATTGGGTTTCAGAAATGAGATCACTGGGTTATAGGTTCGATCACATTGTACCTAATTGTTTATTTTAAAAGTCTACAGAAATTTGTAATTGAAGATGAGAACACTTTGTTTGCCCAAATTGCTTTTTTCTGTGTAACCAGTGAACAAGAATTTCTGGATATTTTGTGTATGTAGCCCTTCTCCAATAGTGGGATAGATACAAAAATGGATAAGTCAGGGTTTCTTCCTTTTTTGGGCTATTATTTAGCCAGAGGAGCGGACTGAGACTGGCACACACAAAAGAAGTAGTGAGGCCAAGGTCGAGATGTCAGTTGTCATTTCTGAGGGGAAGGAAGTTTAGAAGGGGTTGGCCTCTGTGATGGTTGAAATACTGGGAAAGTTTTTGTGGAGGAAATAAGCTTGAATAAAATAAGATGGTGTCTTAAAATGAATGTTAAGTTCAAAGAACATATAGAGTTAATTTCTTTACCTGATTTAATTTTCCTGGAGCTAAAATAGTGACTTTCGGTTTTCAAAACACTAATCACGACTAAGTTGTGATGGCAACAAAGATTTACAATTGGTGTGCTCCTCTTTGAATTTTTGCTCATTTTAATTCTAAAATTAACTTCTATACAGAGCCCTGTTGGAATAGAGGTCTTTTCAGAAACATTGCCTCTCTATCCCTTAATATGAAAAGTATGAATTTTTATTAGTTTTGACTGAATTACAGTTTATTTTTGCTTGAGACTAAACATAAATTTCATAATAGTGCGTGCTACGTCCTTTGCCAATGGGTGATGCATGTGTCGTTCCACGGACTTAATTTGAAGTGTGGACCTGGTTTTCCCTGACAAAATAGGGTGTTTTTGAGGCAGATTTGGAATGGCTTCTCACTCCTCTGGCAGTCCTACCTGTGTGTCAGCCAAAGTACACGGACCGTCGCCCCTCCTGAAAAGACAGGATTCTGGTGATACACCCAGAATTTCTTCCATGCATTAAATCATGGCCTCTACTCTAAGGGACCTCAGAGATTTGTTGGGGGAGGGGAGATGGATCAGACAGGAGAACAGATAAGTCATGCTTTGACACAGTGAACTCTGTACACAGTGCGAATCTCAGCATGCTCTCAACGCACAATGGTGGAAAAATGGAGCTCTGTCTTGGGAGACTCAGGTTCAGCTTTCCAGAGAAAGAGCATTTGAGTTAGGCTTTGACAGATAGAATGTGCCAGGGGGAGACCAGCCTGGGCAGAAGGAAAGGAAGGCATTCTTGTCAGAGGAAATGGACGCCTAACACTCAGCGGGGTGCCAGTGTTCAGGGCCCCTGGGGAAGGGGGCCCGAGAAGGAGGGTTTGAGAGGAGGCTCCTTGGCACATCAGTAGTGTTCATGACTCTCTATTCTCTGTATTCAAGGTTTCCAGTTCGTGGTTGTTCAGCTCTTAAGACAAGCTGAGCAGGGGCACCTGGGTGTGACTCAGTTGGTTACGCGACTGCCTTCGGCTCAGGTCATGATCCTGGAGTCCCGGGATCGAGTCCCGCATCGGGCTCCCTGCTCAGCAGGGAGTCTGCTTCTCCCTCTGACCCTCCCCCCTCTCATGTGTTTTCTCTCTCTCAAACAAATAAATAAAATCTTAAAAAAAAAAGACAAGCTGAGCGATATGACAAATAGTTTTTATATAGGGATTAGCAAGGCTTGGCATATAGAAACCAAGTGCTCACTGGGGACTTTTAAGACCATCTTGCTTCATAGCCATCATGTTTCCATGAAGATGAGCTTTTGTCCGATCTTGCTGCCAGAAAATTCTCAATCTCAAGTGACCCAATATCTTTTGAAAAAGAGAAATAACAAGGGATAAAATTATTGCCAGAAACAAAACAAAAAACACCCAAAAGATCGAAATTGCTATTATCTTGGGTGTTTTCACCTAATCTATCTTATCAAAGTCTTTTAAGGTTAAGATGTTCGAATATTTAACCTACAATTTGCTTTTCTGCCTCATTTGAGAAATGTGGTCCTGTGTGTGTTAATATATTCATTGTATTAATATTATGCAGGCTTCATTGGCTAATGCATTACTAGAAACCCAGTAAAGATCATCTCTGGTCTTTCTTTCTTTAGATCTAATGGACATCTTTTTAGATTCCAGGCATCTCTGAACTTTGGTCATAGCTGTATTTCCCATTACATTTGAAAGCCTTTTCTGTCACCTGGTTTCCAGTGATCAGCCCCGTGGGAACTTGAAAATATGTAGATCTTTGTTTTTTGATAAACACTTTGAAGCAGAAAAGACTGTTTTGCATTTTATTCTTTTGGTTGAGCCCGTGCTACTTGGGAATCAGTGGGAAAATAGAAGCTTCTGGGTGAAAAGGCTGTACGCACCCAAGTGAGAAAACATTACCAGTTTTATGCACATCTTTAAATTAGTTTGATCTCATACATCACCTGGTTTGCCTGGGTTACTTAAGGACCGTGAAAGTCGGGGAGGCTCATTCCAGTCACTGGAGACAGGGAGGGAGCTTGGATGGGGCTTTAGGGGGCCACGTCCCAGCAGGCCCGAGGAGGTGGGATCGGGGTGGTAGGTGCAGGGAGAAAAGCCAGGCAAGGACCTAAAAGGCCCTTTGGGAAAATATCTGGCAGACTATTATTCATGGGATGGGCATGAGGGGCAAAGGATAAAATGGAATGAAAAACCATCCATTCTAAATGCTTTGCCAGGCTCAAAGAGGTTGTTAGTATGAATACAGATAGGCAGTTCTGTTTTTCTTTCCTCTTACACTTTTTTTCCTCCTTCTTGAGCCCGACTTCTTAAGACACTGAAAAAGAAATGATAGACAAAAATCCCAACAAGAATAATTTCAGTGACTAAATGATGAGTCACTGGGTGTGGCAGTCCTTTGCACCAGATGAGCTCAGTAATGAAGTGGAGAGCAAATTGAGTAAATACCATTCCGTTACTATTTGCTTTCTGCTTGTTTTTCATGAGGCTGTCAGGAAGGGTGAATGTATCCCTATACACATCCTTATACAGAATATAATATAATCTATCTTCCCCTCCAAAGGGCAAGGGATGAGAGAGAGAGAGAGGCGAGATTAATCCATTCATCTATCTTGACCTTCCAGAGAAACAACAGCAGAAATCTTACCTTTCAAATAACACTGGGTTTTTAAAGTTTTTTAGGAAATTATAAAGCAATAATTACTCATTGAAAAAAAATTCCACCAATACAGAAATCCCTGATGTGAAAGCCAAAATAATTCAGTCCCTCAGCCCTACGTTTCCATACACACAGTCATACATAAACTTTTTTTTTTTTTTTTTACACCCATGGGAAACTGCTTTTGCTGTAAAGATTTGTAAAATGCCTACTTTTTGTGAAATGGGTGCTGAGCTCTGTGGAATTTCGTACATTTCCACAGCCAGTCTGAGCTCATTCTCAGCAAACTACTTAGCAAGCACAGACTCAGATTCAGATAGCTGGTGGTTTTAAATCCCAGCTGCGCCCCTCCCCCAGCCTTGTGACCTCACGTGCTTTTTCTTGGTCTCCTCATCTGTAAAATGGGGGTGGGGGAGGAATAAGGCTATTTGTCTCCTAGTGTTGTTGCCAAGATCCAGTGAGATGCAAAGCCCGGTGCGGGGGTCTGGGACAAAGCTAGTGCACAACACGTTAACTTTGGTACGTGATGATCGGATTTGGTCTTTTAGAATAAAGTCTAAGTACCCCGTGGCTCCCTTTCTGCTCTGCAGTTCCCCAAAGTAGAAGCAGAGCTCATTTCAATATCTGACTCCTCAGCTTTCCCATCAGGAGGCTGCTTATTAATTATATCGATATCTTATAAAGGATGTCTGGCTATTTTCTGTTTCTTCTGGAGACTTTGAAAACATTCTGATAAATATTATCTCTCGGGCTTCTAACTTGCTGTTCCCCAGACTTTGGGACAGGTTGCCAGAGAAAGTACAGATAAATGACAATGGTGGGACCTAAAAGCGGAGAATGGATTTGTTGTGTCCTCATAAGGCTTGTCCTCACGACAGTCAAGAGTGGGCACACGGGTGTGCACACACACACACTCACGCACACACGTGTGCCTCTGGGAACCTGCCTTCACACAGTTGTTGGGCTGTCCCAACACTTGGCTTTTAAAGGCCATGGGGGCTGGAGATCCCTTAACGAGTGACCCCTTTTGCGTCTGTTTCTCCGCAGGAATACACTGTGAGTCGTACAAGGACCCCTGCGCTAACGTCAGCTGTCTGAACGGAGGCACCTGTGACGGCGAGGGCCTAAATGGCACCTGTGTCTGCGCACCCGGGTTTACAGGCAAGTGAGCTGGGAGCTGAGTTTTCAAATCTACCCCCAAATCCCGAAGATGGCAGCTGTTAAGAACAAAACAGACACACAAACAAAAACAAAACAAAAACAAAAAACCTCAGAAATCTCTATGCATACATTATTGCAAAATACGAAAACGGTTGCAAAATGCGACTAGGCACCGCTTGGACAAAAATCTATAAAACAATTGGCTGTGTTGTCATTGCAGGAGGTTCTTCTGAAGCCAGCATTTGGTACAGAGATTTGCTGAGATGGTCATTGCTATACGTTTCCAGAACCGCAGCTTTGAAACACAAGCAATGAGCCATTACGCCAGCAGCTGAGAAATTTAAGTGTTCACTGAAGGGGAAAGGAAGGATCAAATGCATCTTTTCTAGAAATTGCACTGGGTGACCACATTTATTTTTACGGAAAGATGCAACAGCGGCAGGATACTGAAAGATGAAGGCAGGTGGTGGTGGGCAGTGAGGGAGTGACTCCAGCGTCAGCGGTGCTTGTTAGTGAAGGTACAGACGCTGGAGGTGTGGGGGATGGGGAGAGAAAACTGCCAAGAGCGCAGTAGATTGGGAGGGCAGGGGGAAGGGGGCAGGGCTGCTTGCAAGAGAAGCCCTGGTGGCCCCTGAGCTCTGAGTGGGAAGAGTCATTTCTAGACTAGGGATCCTTCTAGATCACCTGCTACGCTGTGGGCTTCAGGGAGGTTTTGAATCCCTGAAATTGGATGTGAAACATTGTATGGGTGTGTATCTGTTGAGAGGAGGTTCCCATTTTTGTTGTATTCTCAGAAGGAACCATGAACCACTGGGGTAGAAAAGGTCGATCCTTTGCTTTTCCATCAGAACCCAAGAGTCCTGAAATGTAGAGCGTAGGACAAGTCGAGGTTTCCAGGGCTTGCTCAACCAACAGAAGCATCTGGGTCACTCTGGCTTGCGAGTTGGGAAAGGTTGACATATAGAGTGCTCACAGAAGAAGGTGGGGACTTAGCTGCAGGAGAGCACCTTGCCCGCTCCCGGATCCCTGCTCCCCTCTCCCCTGCCGAGCTGCTGCGCTCCCCCCCACCAAACCCTGGCGGATTTCACTGGGGAAGATGCCAACAGTCAAGATGTGGGAGAAGCAACGTCTGATCTTCCCTCTATTTATCTGTGTCACATCCTGTGTTTTTCCTTTTGGGTCTTCCTGGGACTGAGAAGTGGGCTCATTCCAGAAAATAATTCGCAGATGGTTTTGTTTTGCTGACTAGTTTATAAACACACACAGACGTTTATACTCATCAATGGATGCAAAAATAATATTGGGGAAGCTTTCTGGGTGTTTCCCCCCACCCAGACATTTTTATCTCACAAATCATAAAAAGCATGGAGGGAAGATTAGAAAATATAAGACCATAGGAAAAACCCCCACCGCTTAGCACTGCACCGCTCAGAGGCAGCCCTCGTTAATATCTTGATACATATATCCAGAGATTTTCCTGAAGGTCTGTGTGTATAACATACAGCATATAGTGTGTACGTGTGTATACTTGAATTCAAAAAGGAATTGTATTGCTCCTACTATATTGTAACCTACTTCTCACTTAAAAATACATGTATATCATAAATGTTTTATCATTTTTACTGGCTGCCCTATAGGCCATTATATAAAATGTTTTTTGTCCTAACACATGGCCAATTCAGCTTTTGGGGGAGTTGAGAACTTTTCCCTATTGTAAACAACATTGCTATGAGTATTCTTGTATGTACATCTTTGTGGACTTGTCTGATTATTTCTTTGAGCTAATTTCCCGGAGTCCCAGGGTCCAGGAAAATAGGTACATATTTCCATATTGCTCTTCAGAAAAAACACTGTACCAAATTCACTCCTACCGAGAGTGTACAGGGACACCTGTTTCCTTGACTTCATAGAGATGCTGAGAATTGTCATTTTGGTGGCCAAAAATACCCTTTAAGTGTTGTCTTGGTTTGTAGGTCTTTGATATTCCTAGTGAGGTTGAATACTTTCAAAATAAGTGTGTGGTCATTTGTCTCTCTTCTTTTATAAACTCCCTATTCATATACCCTCTTTGCTTTTCTACCATTTATGTTAACCGGCCTTCCTACCTTCCTTCCTTTCTTTTACTTTAAATTTTTATTTTAATCCCAGTTAACGAACACTTATGTTAATCTTTATTCTTGATTTGAAATAGCCCTTTTTAGTAAGGATATGACATTTTATATTCCGTAGGTTGAAAATACTTTTCTACTGTCATTTGCCTTCTAAATGTATAGGAGTGTTTTGTTTTCCTATATTTTATTTTTGTACAATTAAATCTTGATATTTTCTTTTGCTTTCTTTTCTTGTAGTTTCATGCTAGAAAAACCCTACACATCAAGATTTTATAAACATTCTCCTATATTATCCTAATAACATAGGAGTTAATTTTGTGCATGCAACTCTTTAATCCATTTGAAATTTATCTTGGTATCTTATGGGAGGTAAAATGCAATCTTTTCTCCAGAATATTTACCAAATCTCCAACTTCCTAATCAGCATTCGCTCTTGGGTATCTCTCAAAGATACCTGGAGGTATAGATTTTCTTCTCCCTTCCTTTTTTTTTTTTTAAGATTTATTTATTTATTTTAGAGAGAGAGAGGGTGGGGAGGGGCACGGGCAGAGGGAGAGAATCTCAAGCAGACTCCCTGAATGAGCGCAGAGCCCTACTTGAGTCTTGGTCCCGGGACCCTGAGATCATGGCCTGAGCTGAAACCAAGAGCGGGATGTGGGGTGCTCAACTGACGAAGCCACCCAAGTGTCCCCTCCCTTCCTTCCTGAAATGTTTGCTAGCTCAATAAATGGTATTACTAGCACCTCAAGTTGTTCTGGCCAGAAACCAGGGACTCATTTTGTCCTCTCGTCTTTTTCTCCCTTACATGCATCCAACCACCGAAGAATCCTAGAACCTCTTAGTTGCTGTCATTTCCTGGAGCCAATACTGGGCTGCCTTTATGTCCTGCCCACACGAGTGCAGCGCCTCTAACTGGTCTCCCCACACCCCTTCGCCTTCACCCCTAACGCATTCCCCACACTGCGGAGACCTTATGAAATGAATCTCTAATCCCGTTGCTTGCTGCTTAAACATTGCTTATTGGTATTTCATTGTTTTCAAGAAAAAGATCAAAGCCCTCATCATGATTGTTGAGACCCCAGCCGTCTGGCCCCATCCAGCATTTCCAGCCTTGCCCTGGCTGGTTCCTGAACACCCCGAGTCAGGATCTTCTCAGTAATGTTCTTCCCTCCATCTCCTGCCTCCTGGTCTCCTCTGCTCCCCCACCCCATCCCTAGGCATCTCTTCCGCGGTACTCACCCTAATTGGAGGGAGAGGTCGGACTCCTCCGTGAAGCAGATTCTAACCTCACTCTAAACTGGTCTTTGAAAACAACAGATGTCTCTTTCTCTTCAGCCCTGGTAACTGTTCTGGCTGCAGAGGACCACAGAACAGTTCCCAAAGTTGTTTTGGAGATCTGTGCTGTTAATATGTTTTACAGAACACTGATCCCATGAGATGCTTCTTGGAAAAAGCATCTTTGGCCAAATAAATTTGGGGCATGGTACCATGTGGAGATTCATAAAGGGTGTCTGGGAACTGCAGGCTCTGAGAGGTCGTACAGCAGAGAATTTTATTTGCCTTTGTTTATTTTCCAAATATTTTTGATCATAGAACCTTTCTTCCCCCCTTAAGAAGAACCTAGAGTATTCTGAGAGTTAGCAGGCATGGAAGAGTCTGGTAAAATATTCACTTCCACCACGTAAGGAATGATGCTGCCTGTCCTCCTTGAATTGCTACCTTGGTACCAAATACTCTTTCACTTTACCTAAGAGTTAGCAAAACTTACTCTTGGCCAACTATTAAGCACTCAAAAGCTCCCTAATTGACTAAGTGGAGTGAATTAGGCCAATCATTGTCAGATAATTAGACACTCAATCCAATGGCACATTTACCTCATGAGATTCGCTTTTTCAGCTTAGGTTGATTTTGCTCTTCTTCTAGGTTGTTTAGGTGACACCTTAGATTATTGATTTGGGGCTCTTCCCTATTTCTCATGTATAAAATTTGGTGCCACAAATTCACCCTTCAACAATTCTTTGGCTGTGGGGGCACCTGGGTGGCTCTTGGTTTCAGCTCAGGTCATGATCTCAGGGTCCTGGGATTGTGCACCATGTTGGGCTCTGCACTCATCATGGAGCCTGCTTGGGATTCTCTCTTCTCTCTCTCCCTAGAGTAAATAAATAAAATCTTAAAGAAAACAATTCTTTGGCTGTGTCCCACAAATTTTATGTCATATTTTCATTTTCATTCAATTTTGTTTAGGTTCCTTTAGACTTTCTCTTTGATCCATGGAGTATTTGTAAATGTGTTATGCAGTTGGGGCTTTTTTCTTTCTTTCTTTCTTTTTCCCATGTACTTTTGGGCACTCCTGGGTTGCTGGTTTCTCCAGCATCTGGTCTGGAACATAAGAAGCCAGAAGAAAACTCAGGAGCTCACCGCCACATTGTTCCATGGGTCATGAGTTTCCCTGCCAGTCTGTCTCCTCCTGACCCCTCAGAGTCTTCTCATGTTTGTTTTCTGTATAATGTCGAGAGTTTCTGCTTATAGGAGGAGTAGGAAACATATTTCTGTTGCACCGTTTTGGAAGCAGAGATTTCATTCTGGCTGCTTTTAGGATTTTTCCTTGATTACTGGCTCTTAACAAATTGATCACGATGTTCCTTGGTGTGATTTTGTTGGTGTTTATCCTGCTTGGGATTTGGTGTAATTCTTGGATCTGTGGTTTTATAGTTTCATCAAATTTGGAAAATTTTTAGCCATTATTCCACCAAATATTATTTTATGCCTCACTCCCCTTTCCTGGGACTTCAATTACATCTGTTAGACTACTTAGAATTGTACAACAGGTCACTGAGTCTCTGTTGAGTTTAAAACAATTTTTTTTCCTGAGCCTCCATGTGTTTAGCTTCTATGGCTGTTGTCAAGTTTACTGATTTATTCTGCAGAATCTAGTCTGCTGTGAAAATCATCCAGTATTGTTTTTAATTTCAGATATTGTATTTTTCATATCTAGAAGTTCCATTTGGTTCTTTTCTATATCTTTCCTTTCTATCCTCACTTTGTTCGTGTTTTCCTTCACATTTTGAGCAAGCAGATTCCTTGTTTACTCACCATCATCTGTGATTTCTGCATCTGTGTCTTTGGACTGATACTTCTTTTGGTTATGGGCCACATATTCCTATTTCTTTGCACAGCTAATGGTCCTTGTGTGGATGGACCGTCATTGTGAGTTGAGTTATTGAGTGATTGGGTTTCTTGTGTTCCTTTTTTTAAGTGCTGCCCCTCCTTCCCCTCCACCCCCCGGCAGGTAGGTGAGTTACTTGCTGGCCTGACTGATCCTTCCAAGGTTTGTTTTTATATTTTGGGGAGTGGGTCTGTGCTTGCCTTTTCTCTAGGGATAGAGATGCCCTAGTACTGAGGTGCCACCTTTTCCCACCGAAGCACTGGGTGACCAATGAAATATCTGCACTCTGACTTGTGAGACTTTGAACACGGTCCTCTAGGAGCTCGGGGAACTGCTCATCCTTCGTGGTGTTTGCCAAGCCCATGGAGTTCCAACGTACTCACACGTAGGATTTAGCAACAAACTCAAGGGGATGCAGCACATTTCTGCTTCTCTTTTTCTGACCGGCTCTATCTTCCTTGGGAGCCTGTCCCACACACGTTGCAGCTACCGCGTCCCCCACAAAGTCCGCTTGTCCTTGGTTCAGGGAGACACTGTGTTCTCATTTGGCTGCAGGCAGGAAGCCAGGACGATCACGGCACTCAGCTGTGCTGCTTTCCTTCTCTTGGGTGAGCTGCCTGTTGTCTAATGTCTCAAAAGTGTCTTTCCTTAAATATGTATTTCATCCGCTTTACCATGGAAGGCCAAGAGAGCTTTCTGTCACTCCATCGCAGCAGAAGAAGTTCCAGATCATTTTTAACATTCATTTCATCTGGAATAAAATACCTGAGAAGCATGAAGGAGGTATAGTTAAAGTACCCAGTCCAGCGCCTGGCACACAGTAGCTCTATATTTAATACTCAGTATTCTAAATATAATGATTTTCCTTGACAGTGTGGGCTGTGTTAATTGAAGGGTTTACTCACAACAGTGACTTTTTAATTTTTTTCCATTTTAATGTATTTGAGTAAAGCATACAGAATTAAAGGGCACACTGGTAAACTTGCATAAATACTATCAAATTTGATACCTACTCTACGTATTACCTCTTAGAAAGTAGTAGATTGAAAAGCAATTGTAAAAGATTTAAAGCTCAGACTCTGATTTCCAGCCTTAGTCAAGTAGAAATTTCATTATGTATTCTCTTTACAAATGTTATTCAAGCACAACAGTGATTTAAAAGTAATTGATTTTTCCCCAACTCAAATTAAAAAAAAAAAAAAAGTAAACGAGTCAACAAAAAAGTCATCTGGCTCAAGCCAGCAAAAGCATAAAGATTTATTAAGTCAGCTCTGAGTAAGGCACGGTGATATAATCTACTAAGAACTCTTCTAAAATAAGCCAGAATGCATGTTGCTTGAGTGGAATGGTGGGGTGCTGAGGCACTTACAAAAACGTAATACTCTTACTGTGGGAAACTCGAAATGAATTTACATGCAAATGAATGTACATACAACAAAGTTGCTCTCTATAATTCATAATAAATCTTCAAATACTTTGCGTAAGACTGATGTCAGAAAGCATATCATTGTAAGGCAGAGAAGAGTGGTTGTGTTTGGGAGTCTTCTGGTTGAAAGTTTTCCTCCAGGGGCTCCATCATCAGAATCACCCCATGTCCATATTCATTCCTACCGCCAGCTTAGGGCACGGTGAAGGCCTAGAACTGAGAGCCAGGTGGCGGATAAGCGATTCAACCAGAGGTGCAGGAGCCTCAGTCTGTAAGATAGGCCATTAGAGTAATCCAAGGGTCGCTGTGCCCCATGCGTCACCCCTGGGATCAGCCAGAGCACCTGTGCTATGGAATTAGCTGCTGGCTGTTTGGGACCCAGAGTTTATATCGTTAGCTAGTGTCATTTGATCCATCTCCAGTATGGCTCTAAGAACACAGTGGTGAAGATATCCAGACGTGGATGGGCTTGGGACTCTCTCTGGTCCCCAGTCCTTTAGATCCTGAGTCTTGGTAAGTTTATCCATACCTACAAGTTCATTCTATTTCCCCCTGTCATTCTCTATTCCGATCAAATCCTTTCAGTCTGGGGGGGCCCGGGAGGAGACAAACCTACGGACCGCAGACTTTTCCCAACTACATTAGTGCCCCTTGGAGATCCAAGAACCAATACATGCATTAGGGCTAGTCTGGACCCTGGATTGGGCATTTACCTCGCTGGTCCAAAAAGCTCTGGACCAGAGCAGGAATGGATGGGCTGGACTAGCTCTAGGACTGCCCAGAATTTAGGGGATTAGAGGGGTTTGACGCTGACACTGGATTTGCGGAGCAAAGTGGAGCTTCTGAGTTTTGCCGGGCGGTGGAAGCACAGAGAAGTCAGGCTGTTTCTCCAACTTTGGCTGCAAAGGTAACAGGGCGTCTTATTGTAGAACTTGCAGTTTTCACATGGCCAGCTGAGGACAGCCACTGTCCAATAAAGACCTCAATTAAGTTTGTCTTCCCAAATGGTTGGAAAGTAGTACAGATGTGTATGTATTTGCCAAGGCCTTTGATTTAGTCCTTTTAATGTTTCTCAGCACGTTCTTGTTTATATGTCTCCTCAACTAGTCTACCATGTAATGCCGGCTGTAATAGTTTACTCTGTGCCCTTTTACACTCAGAGCGATTGCCCCATTAATAGCAAGACAACCTTTGAATTAGGTTAGTGAGAGGAAATCAATTTCATGTCTTTCCCATTGAGGTAAATGACTATTTACATTTACTATTTAATTATTGCGGGAAGCACATTCACTTAGACACTACTGAATTACAATCAACCTAGTAGGGCCTCCAAGGAGTAAATGTTTTATTCGACAGATTTCACTTAGTTAAAAATAAAATAGACGCCAGGTAAGAAACAAGTGTGAAATGAAACAGGCACGAAATATTTCAGCGTGAGATTCCTGCTCTAAAATGGGCTGGGAGCGACATATGGTGGTTTCATAAAGGCGAGGTAAACCACTAGCAGATTAGAAAGTCCTTTAATACTAATTAAGTAAGCCTGGAAGTAACTATCCGCGTGTACACTGAAACATCGCCTTTGAAAACGGACAAAATATTTGATTTTGCGCCTTTGCTTTGGTTGATGACTGTAGCAGTGCTAGGAGTTTTTTGGTTTGTTCTGTTTTTTAAGTATCACTTTTTACATGTATCTAAGCAGATAAAAATTTCTTTTTCTCATTCTCAAACTCTTAAGAGAAATTGCCTCAATTTGAAGTATCCTGTTCCATTCATTTGATGGGATGCCTTTCGGTTTGAGACGCATACCCATCTTGTATTGACTCATAGTATGGCTTAAAGTCAGTGAAGGTCACTTTGTTTGTGTAACTTGTGATAACGAGCTATTTCCTGTAAGTTGGTGTTTGGACCACCATGACATTGGCCCATGGTCTGGTTTGTTAGTTTAAGCCAGGCTCTCTCCGGTGGGGGCAGGGATGCCCCAAAATGTTGGGTCTAGGCAGGGTCAAGAGCTCTCTTTTTCATCATGGGGGAAGGACAGGCTGGAGTGAACGTGAGCTTCCCCGGGGTCATAGTTTCCCAGGGGAGACTGAGTCAGAGCTAGGCTAACCCTAGACCTCAGAACTGTCTTTTCGTGTGGGAGGGGGAGTTGCTGATGCTCTTCCTGTGCATTTCCATCTTTCCCAGAAACATATCCAGGGATTTGGAACGTGAAGTAAATGTTCATAATTGACTCTGGCTAGGCACACAGCTGTGCCCTAGAACTATCCAGAAAATAGTCAAATATCCAACACTTGGCCACAAAAAAAATCATAAACTGTGAGTTTTGGCTTTCTGGAGTTTCAGAAAAATAAGAAGATTCAGTGGATGAAATTCAAAATAAAATAGACTTTTTAAATAAAATCAGGAACCCCGGTTCGCTTTTCCCATCAACCTCAAAAGGTTTATTCAGACGTGAGAATCAGCCTCAGTTAACTATTTGACTCGACTAAAGGAGATTCTTTTGACCAGTGCCATTTTTTTTTTCACTTTTAGTTTTACTTCAGCAAAAGATCCCTTGTCTGGCACTTTGGGGAGAGTTCCCCACTTCATGTAAACAGCCAATTGGGCTCCATTGCTGGAGACCGTGACCCCAGCCTCGGATCTCCGCTTGGCCGGAGCAGTGATGGGTGACAGCGCCGCTGTTAAAGCCAACTGTCATCACTGCGTTTCTTTATCTCTGTAGGTGACGAGTGTGACATCGACATCAACGAATGTGACAGTAACCCGTGCCATCATGCCGGCACCTGCCTGGACCAGCCCAATGGTTACACCTGCCACTGCCCTCATGGCTGGGTGGGTGCAAACTGCGAGATCCGTAAGTATTATGCTGTTGTTTAACCTCATATTTTCATTCAATGAGAAGAGGACACTGAGCGTGCCCAGGTGGCCCCTGTCAGCGACAGATGGGCAGTGGGGCCAGAGGGCTAACCTGAGTCACCCGTGCCTCCCGAGTCCCAGAGGAGTACCTTTGCTCTCTGCTCTGTGCCCCTCCCCCTCCTTCCTGAGTCTGAAGCCAGCCTTTCTACTGGGATGAGCATGTGCAGATGTCATCCAGAGTTCACTGCTCCTAAGACAGCCAAAACTGTGCCGAACAGAGAAGCATTAGAATCGTATCACAAAATAGAGTCTTTGTGTTAAAAACATGAAAAAGCACACAGAATATAAACTCGCTTTGCATTTATGTCTTCAAGCGTCTTCAAACGTATTAGGTTCCACCCGTGGCCTTGAGAACAGTCCAGCAAGGATGAGGGTAAAAGAAAATTGGAAAAACATTACAAGCTGCGGAGAGCAAAGTGTTCTCTCTTAGAGATGAGCCCACAGAAGTTTGAAAATGTCATCATCAAGATTTCATGTATAAAAAGGGTGGGTCTGCCAGGATGGAGGTGAAAGTGAGAACCGACACGGAGTTCGGTGTTCTAGTTGTTTGGGAAACTGGGAAAAAATTCAACCGTGAAAGGGGTTTTCTTTTCACTCAAGTTCGTTCAGGGCAGGGGATCTTCCATAAGGGCCCCCCTCCTGGGCTCTCTCAGCCCTCCCCTACTTTTCGTCAGGTAGAGACGGCTCATCTGCTGTGCGAGTTTGGAAGGAGGCAAATACGTACGCAGAGCCCCGTCTGTCTGTCTCCTTCTGGAGGAGACAGCTGCCCCCACTCCTCTGTTCTTTGTTTCAAGAACGACCTCCCACGGATGGTCCGGCAGTGCCTATGGAGCCCTGGGCCTGTCTCCTTCCCAGCGTGGGCCTGAGGTAGGGGCCACCTTCTCCAACATCTGTTTGACCAGTAATGCTCTCTGGGCTCCTCCCCGCTTATCCTTTGTCTTTTTGCTCTGGTCTCGGAGCTTGAGAGGGGAATAAGGTCGTTATTTTCCGGGCTCCCCATCATCGACTTTCCTAAACACCCGTGGACAGAGTGGTCGTAGCACCAACTGGCCTTGCTGAAGATGGGCAAGAAGTGTTGTCGTGTTGAAGAAAGATACTGAAAGGGATTCCATGGTCAAAGGGCAATGGCTATGAGCCGGTGTAGGATGTTAAGTCCATTCGGGGTCTGTTGGCAGAAAGCATCCCAGACTTGGCTCAGCAGGACCTTGGTTCTTCCCCTGGAGGGACACTCATTGTGTGGCTGCATTGAATTGTGCCGAGCCTCAGTTTACTTACCCATAAAATGAGACCAGTTTTCATCCTACAATTTGGCAATGCTGTTGGAAATGACAAAGTTTGTGCCTTGGGGCAGAGTAATATCTATTTATAACTTTTAGATCTTAATTATGAAGATAAATGTATAGGAGGGTATGGTTAAGAAGTCAGGAATACACAAGAGGCCCTTAGGAAGTTTTTAAGTGAAGTGCCATAATTATAAAAAATTGAAATTTTACTTCCTTCCAGTGATGATGATATAGACAAAAGATATACAAAGATGGAATAATAGAAAGGGTAAAAGTTGGCTTCAAATTCTGGCTCCATCATGTGACCTGGACAAACAAATATACCTCTCGGGGCCTTGTCATCCTCACTTATAAGATGGTGATGGGAAGGTGCCGTGAGGCAAACATGTGCACACTTCTGCTATGCAGTAGGCACTAAATAAATGCTGATTTACTGTGGCTTATATATATATACCATGAGCTACTCCCTGGGAGGACCAACCTTCGGCAGCTGTCTTTTTAGATGTTGCATGCCCAGGGCATGGGCCACACTGAGTGGCCAGGTGTGAGGGGGGGCCCATCACAAAATTTTTTGGTCTACACTCAGGCTGTTTCCCTGCAATAGCACTTTCCATTTGATGACCTCATTTGCATCTCTCCATTGGGCCAAAGGCACTAAAATCAATGTCATCACAGATTAAGCTCTGCTAGGTTCCAGTGTTGGATGCTTCCACCCTTGACCTGAGTGTAAAAATGGAGAATGTGCAGGTGAGGTCTGCTATGACGCGTAGCTGGAACTGGTGGCCAGCATCTAGAGAACTGGATCTGAATCAAATGGGATGGATCTAGGGACCAAGAGAGGAGAGTGCCTGGGGGGTACAAGGTCAGGTGGGTCGATCCCAGCAGGAAGGCTCAGATGTACACAGAGAACTGTAGCCCACATAGCTACATAGCACAGAGGCCTCCAGGGTGGTCAAAAGTGGTAAAGGAGCCTCCCATCAGCCTGACCTCTGCCTCCAGAGGCCACATTGCCTGCCTCCCTCTCTTGCTTAGCAGTCTGCTTCAGCCAAAACATTGTCCTATTTTCTCTTCCGTGGACAGATCAAGTTTGTTCCTGCCTTCAGGGCCTTTGCCTGTGCACTGCACTATGTCTGGAGTTTTTAGATTTTAGCACAGCTGTCTTCTTCTCTGCACATTGACTAACCCAATAGTCAATGTTTCTTAGAAATTTGCCCTTTTAGAGTTATTTATCTGTTCCCCGTCAGTAATAAGGAGCAAAAATCTAGCAGACCATAAAGATTTACCAAAGCCACCCAGAACATTGATCCAGAACTATCTAAAAGGATCATTTAAATAGCTTTAGTGTTTTATAATTACTCTGAAACAAATGCAAACCCCAGGTCTTGGAAAGTAACAAAACAACCTGGTGAAAGTTTAACTATCTCTCATCCATTCTTACCAACTTGGGACTGACAACAATTTTGGTCGGGGGTTTTAATAAAAATTTTGCCTTCCTAGAGTCAAGGTCTAACATGTACAATTCCTGTATATGTTTATGTAGTGTTGTTTTGTACCATCTGTGTAGGAGCTGTGAGGTTTATACAGGTAGAGTTACAGTCAATCTTGCTGACCAAGAACACTTGGTCAGTTAAGGACATTGAACAGTTGAATCTATGGTTAAACTATTAAATTCATGATATTTTGCAGTTGACAAATAGGTGAATAGGTGATTTATAATTCAGCCAATAATCAAGGGCCTCCTCCTATCAAACATTGAACACTAGGCCCAGGATATAAAGGTTAATGAAGCAGCCCCTGCTTTTAGGAGCTCATAATCCATGGGTAGGTCATGATATGTGGTGGGGTTGCTGTAGGTTTTCTGCAGGCTGCTCTAGGAACCCAGGGAAGGGGCCCAGAAAGAGTCTACATGGATGTCTTGGGACTCTCCTCCCTAAAACGCACGGAATTTCATAATGGTTGAAGAAACCCATGACATGATTATGTTATATGAACACTCCTTATCGTACAAATTGGTTAGGTTCTTCAGTTCTCATTTTTGTATAAACTAGGATACTTTAATATATATATATTTTATGTATATATATACTTTAATATATAATAAAATAAAATTAATTAATCTTCCTCCTCCTCCAGACCTCCACTTCACTCCCCAAAGGTAGCAATCATTAGCCATTTATCGTGTATATTTCCAGATGTATCCAGTCAATTTTGTAAGTCCTCATTTTCTCTCATACAAATGGGACCATTCTATACGTCCTGTCCAGCATCTTGCTTTTCTGCTGAATAATATATAGAATGTGTATCCATGTTGGCTTATGCAGATCTCCCTCACTGCTGTAACACCCCATGGCTCCCAGTCTAGCCCCTCCAACCATTTCTTTATATGTGGCCAGAAGCATTTCTTATTTTCGTCTAGTTTTCTGAAAATATATGGTCTGTTTCTTTTTTAAAATTTTTTCCAGTTCTTTTTATTGTGGCAAAATACACATAACATGAAATTAACTATCTTAATCATTTTAAGTGTACGGTTCCGTGGTACTAAGTACATTCGTCTTGTGAGCAACCCTCACCACCGTCCATCTCTGTAACTCTTTGCATCTTGAAAAACCGAAACTCTGTCCCCATTAAATGATAACTCTCCGTGACCCCTTCCCTCAGCCCCTGGCAATCACCATTCTAGTTTCTTTCTTCCTGTTTTTAAATCTCCCCTTGTGCCTCATGCCCCAGCCTCTGGCACTCTGTTGCTATGAGTTTGGCTTTCTCTTTTTCTTTCGACTCCCCATACAAGTGAGCTCATGCAGTATTTCTCCTTCTGTACCTGACATGTTTCACTTCGTATCATGTCCTCGGGTTCCTCCACGGGGTTGCAACTGGTAGAGGCGTCTTTTCCAAGTGCAAATCTGAATACTCAGACCTCCTTCCCACCACTGTTTCCATCCCTGCCAGTGCCAAGCTTATATTGAAGACTAAAGACTGAAGGCCACACTTGAGCCTGTAGGACCTGTGAGAGAGAGCCCTTCCCCCCTCCACCAGCCTCTGGCTTGCTCCCGCTAGAGGCCACTCTGTTCCCCTTGCAGTCCGTTGTCCTGTTCCCCACCTCCTCCCAGGTCTTGGCCTGGGACTATGTTCCCTCGGCTCTCCCCTGTCCCTGGTTAATACCTACGTACCTGCAGAGCCCAGCTTCCTGCAGACTCTCACCACTGGAGCTCTCCTGATTTCCCCAGTGAAATGGAGCTTCCCTCTGTCCTTTCCGGTAGCACCGCAGAGGTGGCCCTTCATTGGCTCGGCACACTTGGATGTCTGCCGCTGCTTTGTGACCATTTTTTTGGGTCCCTGCACCCCTCAAAAGACTGGGGGCTCCAGAAGCCAACTGTCTCCTTTTCCTCACTCTATATCCCGGCACCCAGCACCATGCCTGGTACATAGTAGGTGCCAAATTAATGGTTGTTTAGGGAATGGATCCTACGAAGGAGGTGAGCTGTTCTTTCTATTCCTTTCTTCCTTTCCTATGCCTTCCTCTTCTGAAGATTAATGAGAGCTGTTAATATTTTCTAATCTCACTGACTGCCTTGCTTGTCCAGATAACTTTGAGCTAGAGAAAACAGAAGGTAATTTGAAATTCTTCCTCTCAAGTAGTCTAGCAGCAGATGGTCTCAAAAATTATCTAGCTGTCTGATGTCTACACATCACACACTCACTCTCTTTTTAAATCACGTAGCTGAACACATGAGCTAGTCTGGCTACATTCATGTAGGTAAATTAAAAACCAGATATAGGCAGTGTGTTTTAGAATGAAATTTGTAAGTCTAATGACAGCTCTTTTGGTGGGGTGGACCTTGTAGGTGGGTCTGGTTTTATTCTCAGCCTGGCCACGGATGGCCTCTTATCACCTTGAGCAGCTGCTCCAAGTCCAGCTTCTCTACCTAGCTCAAGGTGCTTTGTTTAGGGCCAATTGAAATGTAAATGTGAAAACACTTTGGAAAATACAAAACCTGAAACAAATTTAGTTGAAACCTAAATACAACTGGTCTAGCAGACCCATAAGTGTGACATTTTTCCTAGAAGAGTTTGTGTACATGTGTTCTGGGTCATGCACCAGCTGGAGCCGACGGCATCATTCCACCCAGCACACTCTGGTGCCCAGTTCCTCCCTGAGCTGTGCTGTAGCTGGCGTCGTAAGTGATTCATGCAACCAAACTCCTGGGATGCAGCAAAGCGGTATCTCATGAGGGTCTTATGACTTATGCCAGGACCGGGGGCGGCAGGTGCAGATACACTTGCCGCTTCCAGACGAAGGGTTGGATCTTTTCAGATCCAGCTCAATTCCAACCCGATTAGTGTGCCAAGCAGCCACACTCACTTCTATCAGAAAAGTTTTAGCTGACAGTAAGGTAGAAAAAAAAAAGAGCAGGGGTAGGGGAGGTAGGGGAGGAGGGGACAGAGTTTTTCAGGGGAATTTCGAGAAAGGTTTCCCAAAAGTTCCAGCAGCCTGGAAGGCAGAGTTTGGGGAAGTAGAACAGATGATCAGAAATGTAAGCAGTGTGGGCAGCTCAGGCCTGGGACACTCAGCGGCGCTGTCTTTCCATGGTAGTGGTCATTAATACGATGTATAGCTATTTATGTGAAGTTAGGCATCAACGATGAGGGCTCATCAAGAACTCGTGTGATCCTGCCACAGTGATCGGAGCAGAGCCCTCTACCGAGTTGGAGTAGAAACAGTGCTGGCTTTCCTTGTGTTGACGCTAGATGGGTGTTAGAGCATACTCTGAGCATTGGACTCCAGCCTACAACTGAATTTTTCAGAGAATGGTGAAATACTTGGAAATCAAGTGAGTCATGCTCCTCTTTCAGCCAGAAAAATGAGCGTCTCTCTCAGTGCGCACCAGGTATTGCCCAATGAAATGGCCGTGATCTGCAACTGAGGCTGAGTTCTAGCTTCACAAAAACACCTTCTCCCGTCCGTGGCGACCTTGCTGTGATTTATGCTGGTGCATCTGCCTGTCTGTGAGCTGGTTCGGATGGAGCAGTGAATGCGCTAATAGCTCACTGCTGCATGGGTTTCGTGAGCTTGGGCAGGCAGCCTCGGATGGCCAAACCAGCCTTCAGGGGTCTTGGTGAAAACTCGGGAGTCAGAAGATCTGGATGCGAACACACTTCATTCATCTCGTTCTTCAGGCTTGGGTCATGGGCCCTTTTCCCATTAGGCTTCTAGGAAAGGGCTCTGCATACTCGGCCCTTGTTTGGGGATCTACCCATGCTTTTCTTCCGATTGTCACTTTTCAAGGTAAAGAACTGGTTCTTGGATTCCGTGCACTGAGGATGTAGCTAAGAGGGGGGACCGAGTACCTGGAGATCACAAACCCTCTCACAGCATGCGGCATGGTGAGAAGAATCTGAGCATTTGGTGGGAAGACGGGCCCTTCCACACCCACCCCTGCGTCCCATTTCCAGGCATCTCGAGTCCTACCGTGCAAATGATGGTCTGGAGCTGGGGGCGCTGTGAGTCGAGTAGAGAAGGCATCCCTTTCCACATGAATTTCACTTCTCTCTTGTCTTACTGAGCCCTCTTTATTTTCAAAACTTCCTTTCAAATCCTGTTCACATCATCCAGAACATTCTGCGTGTGTGCAGGTTCTGCAAACAGGACATAATTTGGCACTCTTGGCCTGTTTCGGGCAGGAGATTATGTCACATTCTTCCATTTACTTTCCTGCTCAGACCGGTTGGTGTTTTTTGAAAGGGCACAGGGCAATGCTCAGTAATCCTGAGCTCACCGTGTGTGCTCCAGAGGACAATGTCTTCTTCCTCTTTAACCTTCATGCCTCTTCCACCACCACACCTGCTCCTTTTTAGGACTGCCCGCCACGTGCCCAGCAGCAGCCTTTCTTCCTATTCCTATTCTTTACATGTTCTCTAACTTATGCTCTCAGCGAGCCATGGGGTAGCTGTTGCTATTTTCATCTTGTAAATGAAGAAACCAAGTCTCAGGAAGGTCGAGTAAATGTCCCAGTGGGGATTGACAGCAAGGGTGGTGTGATCCCAAAGCCCATACTTCTTCTACTATTGTGTTGGAAGAAAATTCCATGGATGTTTTCTTCCAATAACTTACTGCTTATTTTAAAATATTTTTAAAAAAATTTTTTTAAAGATTTTATTTATTTATTCATGAAAGACAGAGAGAGAGAGAGAGAGAGAGAGGCAGAGGGAGAAGCAGGCTCCCAAGGAGCAGGGAGCCCGATGCGGGACTCGATCCCAGGACCCTGGGATCATGACCTGAGCTGAAGGCAGACGCTTAACCATCTGAGCCACCCAGGCGCCCCTTAAAATATTTTTATGAAAGGAATATTTTAGTCCTTTGAAAAAAGCTGGAAAAGACTGAGAGGTGGAATGAAAGAAATAAAAATGGCTTGTAATCCTGCCTCCCAGTGATCTCTGCTGTTCACGTGTGGCTGTGTGGGGCAGATGCTAAGGACTTGGATCTGCCCTTGAACTCACCCAGCCACTGATGCCGATTTCCCATAAAGTAGAGAGAGAAAATAATGCATCTTTGATTGGTCATAATGATTAAGTGAGATGTTTTCAAAGAGCTTAACATAGTAGGGAGGCAACAGATGTTCATCATTACTATCACTCTGTCCTGAGCTTTTCAGTGTGTGGATGGACACTTTGAGCTCACGTGTGACTGTACCATATGGCTAGGTCCTGTTTGGTCAACTGCTTTTGTTTTTTTGTTAGAACAGAACATCTCTCCAGCTCACTGAGAGCTGAATATTTAGGTGGTTTCCCATTTTTTTACCTTTTATAAATTGTTTTTCTGCTTGTGGGGTGGAAAAAGGGTATGGGGGCGGGGCCTCTAGCTGTGGCCGTAACATTTTCTTTCTTTAAAAAAAAATACCTGAAGAAAAGGTGAAGTGGAAATGGTCCAATATGAACTTTATTAACTTTGAACAGTGTTACCTTTGAGTGGTGAATACCTGGGAGTCGTGCTTATTTAATGAACCTTTTTAAAATGTGTAATAATTGATCAATTTAACATTTCAGAAATTGGGATGCTGAGATGAACATCCTTGTATGTAGGGCTTTAGGCATTTATAGGATCATTTCCCCAGCATAAATTCTAAAAATTGGAATTTCTGGGTCAAAAGATATTCCATTAAGTCTACACAAGGGCTGTGTATCAGTTCACACACCCTCATGTCTGCACCCATGTGACCTGTGGTTATCAAAAATTTTAAATAATATTTGGGAACCGATAGAAGAATTGCATTCTTCAAGAACCATGAAACTAAACACTTTTCTACTTGTATTTCTTTGGTGGATTCCTTTTTATATTCTTTGCCCATTTTTCTATGGTGTGTTCTTGGTGTATCTTAATGATTTGTAAGAGCCCCTTGTATATTAAGGACAGTAGCCTTTGATCTAGGTTATCCACAGAAAAGAATTCTTCCCGGTTTGGACAGCCCTTATATTTTATGTTGCCCAAGCAAGGACAGTGAAGACCCTCCCATTCCAAAGGTCATGGCTCACATCCAGTCCTTTGCTTATTTTTGCCTCAGACCTCCAGTGGAAGTCGGGTCACATGGCGGAGAGTCTCACCAACATGCCCCGGCACTCCCTGTACATCATCATCGGGGCCCTCTGTGTCGCCTTCATCCTGATGCTGATCATCCTCATTGTGGGCATTTGCCGCATCAGCCGCATCGAGTACCAGGGCTCTTCCAGGCCAGCCTACGAGGAGTTCTATAACTGTCGCAGCATCGACAGTGAGTTCAGCAATGCCATCGCCTCCATCCGGCATGCCAGGTGGGCTCTGGCGGGGGGAGGGGAGGCAGGGGAGGGAGGGGGCCATAAGGGAGAGCCTGCTCCCACCTGTGCACTCCTGGGACTGGGGTGATGTTATGAACAGGACTTCCCACCTGCAAAGAGGATTTCATACACCAAAGCATAGGTTCAAGGCCTACTGGGGACAGACAATTGAACTGCTTTATAAGCAACCCCTTTGCGTTTGCTGCTAGCTTTCTGTTTTCATTGAAGACATTCATTCATTTAATTTGTGTTTATCTGTGCTTTAAATAGCCGATTCTTAATCACGGTGTAGGAAACATTTCTTGATGACTGCTTTTTGGAATGTCTTTAGCGACATTCTTCAAACAGCCTGGATAGAAATAACATTTGATTTAGGGGTTTACTTAAGGAGAAACAAACAGCTATCATTCTGCTGTTAGCGTTTCATATCGTATAACTCGGTGTCCTTTTCTGGAGGAAAGACTCCTGGAGAGACAAGGAGTGAGTGTGGTACCACAGAGAGCGCGTGAGGCCCAACTACCCCATTACCTGACTCTATTTCACACAGACCAGTCAAACCTCCACAAATACTGTTCCCTCAGCTGAAAAAAAGACATAGGTCTCCCTGCTTAGAGAGTTAAGGCAATCAAATTAAATTACTAGTATTAAAGACCTGTGTAAGCAGATGACACCATATTTATTTCTCTCTTATCGAACACTAAAAAAAATCAGCTAACCTAACATTTTGTTGACTTCTGCAAAGGATATCTACTACCAGAACGGTAACGACAGTGTTTGTTAAAGGAAAGCTATCTCTTCTTTTAACTGCTAGAACAGTCTAAAGCACGCAACTCAGAAAGAATGTATGGTAGCGAGGAGTGGGCTCAGCTTGGTGTCTTAAGGTTGGGGCTCACGAGACCTAGTGGATGCCTAACCTTTGCTGAGACATGGGGTACTGGTCTTGATCAAAACACACACAGATCCAAATTCTGTCCGAATGGCATAGAAGCTGAGAGGTTCAGAAAGTTTGCTTTCTTCGCGAGGAGGTCCCCAAACCCGAGACTCCAATCTGACTGTGACTTTGCCCCTCTAATGGAAGCAAAAGCCCAACCCTGGCCTTCAGGGAGAGGAGCCACTGGAAGGAAAGAAATTGGGAGACATGGAGAAGCTGCCCCGATGCCCAGGTGGGGCGAGGGTATCTTCTTTCTGAGAGCTGCATTCCCCCTTACTTCTAGAACTATGAAGGAGAAGGGGAAGGTGCATCCCCTTCCAAATCAGGCCCTGCACGGCTGCTCATCCTTGATCCTCCTTCCTTTCAGGGCTGAGCTTGCCAGCACAGCCTCCAGGCAGCCAGTCCCTGCCGGTCTTGTTAATTTGACTCCTCCACCGGCCTGTACATAAAGGGCCATTTTATTCCTGTCCTCAGTGGGTCCTGGCACATAGTAGCCCTGACTTCCCAGAATTTGAGGTCTGTAGTGAAAGGACAGTCTCTGTTAGGGCCTGGTGTAGGATGTCTTGACCTGCCTGACAGGTGGCTTCATCCTAGGGCAACAGGCCTCGTAAGTGGCCCGCAGGAGTGTTTGCAGTACTCAGAAGTCACGGGATGAGAGGTAGAAGGAGAGGTAGAAGGAAAGGAGAGGAGAGGCGATAAGCTGCTTTGTTGCTCAAGAGCCTTCTCTCTCCATTCCCGGGTGCTGAGTTCACCAGGAAGGAGCAGATTCAGGGGTGTTATACTAGGATGTATTGGGAGACCCAAGGAGTCAGGTTCCCTCTACCCCCAGAGGGACATCTGGCTAAGATTCTTTTGTGTTCAACAGGAGTATTTTATTTCAGCCCCAGAATGGTTTAGTAAGATAGATTCTTCTGAGCTTCCTGCTTATGTAGCCCACTTGGAAGATGTTTAACTGCGTAGTCTTGGAAGGAAAGAATAAACTTGAAAGCATTTACAAACCTGGTTCTTCTTTGGTGCCAATTTTTATCAAAAATATTTACCGCAGGATTCCCAACCAAAAAGCTCCTCCATGCACCAGTGACTGCAGATAAAACCATTGAAGTTAATATAATACCTTCCGAGATATCTGGAACATTCCCTCATAAATGTTGATTCAGCTCTGACCTGTGGTTTCTACAGCATGGCCGTCTCAAGGTCCTTGCTGGGTCTCTGGCTGGTTGGCCCCTTTGCACTCCCTTTTCCCGGAAACCCTAGAAAGGCATTGAAAAAAAAATTAACCCTTTTGATATTACCTCCTCCCTAGTTTCCAGGAGTGACCTAGAGCTAACGCCCATTTCACAGCCTGCCTCCCCGCTGGTGACACTGGATCAGAATAACTGCAGCTCAGTAGCCACACAGGACGAGTCCCGAGTGGGTCACCTGTGACATTCACGAGTGGCCGAGGAAGGGTCTGGTGATTCTGACGTCAGCGCTCAGTTGATGCTGGTGCTCCCTTCTCTCTCTTGTTAAGAGTCCTGTGTTCTGTGACCGCTTTGCTGACGCTCAGGCTGGAGAGAGTTTGCAAGTGACTAGTGGGAGCGAATGGGCCTTCCAGGCTCTGGAGCAAGGTCACGTCTCGGCTGCAGGTTGCTCACTGCTCCCCCAGCTCGAAGGGCCTGATCACAGAACACACACACAAAAAAACAGAACAGCTGTGAAAGAATCTGGTCACGTTTTCTCAAATAGCATCTCGGAGTTCTGGCTTTTCTCAAGGTCAGATCCACCTACATTCCCTGCGGTGGTGTTTTAGCTTTTGACTTTCAGGCGAGTATGAACTAGAAGAACGCACACTCTTTGATCTGCCTTGCAGTTGGTTGCAGTAGCTTGTAGTGGCTTAAGATGTACGAGACTTGTCACCGGGTGTGTTGGACGCGTCAGTGACTTTAATGCCGCTGATGCCACAACTTCCATTACTGCGTCTGATTTTGTTGCTTTGGCCACACACTGTGCTGGATCGTTCGGAGGGCGGCACTATAGGCGATTCTTAGTCTTCATCGAGGACCTGCAAAATATTTTAGACTTTACAGACCTTACGTTGTCTGGGTCTCTGTGACTATTTAGCTCTGCCTTTGTAGTGCAAAAGTAGCAAAGACGCATTATGAAGGGGCTCAACTGCGTTCCAATAAAACTTTATTTAAAAACAGGCAACAGGCTGTCATTGGCTTGCAGGCTATCTACATTGTTAACCCCTGGTCTCCAGTATAACTTTCTCTATTTTCCAGACTTGTTCTTTACATTTAAAACGTATCTTTGTGATAAGGGGAAAAAAAACCAAACAAAACCAATGTGTTACATAAAGGAACGGTCACATAAATACTCCTGCCATAACACAGCAAGCTCTTACACTGGTTTAGTGCCTGAGAGTTTAAATGGAACTCTATAGGTGTTGGCTTGTTTCTTAACACAAAGGAAATATAAAAAGCTGTTGGGATTAAACATTTAAGCAGGAATGCGTATTCATTTTTTTCACTACGTGTGAGCTTGCCATGGTGATAGGTGTAGGAGATTGAAGGAAAGTCTTGTTTCATTTTATTGTGTTTAAAGATTTTATTTATTCGTGAGAGAGAGAGAGAGAGAGAGCGCGAGCGAGCGATTGAGCAGAGGGAGAGGGACATGCAGACTCCGTGCTGAGCACGGAGCCCAGCGCATGGCTCTATCTTAGGACCCTGAGATCATGACCTGAGCTGAAGCCAAGAGTTGGCTGCTTAACCGACTGAGCCACCCAGGTGCCCCTCATTTTATTGTGTTTTAAAAGCCATTTTACTTCTACGTGGTGGATACTGCACTTTGGGTGGAGACCTCTGCATCTCACCTGAGGAATTTGGCTCGATAGGCTTCTCAGGAGCTAGTTAAGTCATAGGACAGGGATTCCAGCTCCAAGATAGCGCTGGAGCAGTTAGCCCTTTTAAAACCAGGTTACCTTAAAAAAAATAATAATAAAATAAAATAAAACCATGTTACCTTTATAACCAGCATTATGCTTTTTTTTTTTAAGTTTTATTTATTTATTTGACAGAGAGATAGCACAGATAGGCAGAGCGGCAGGCAGAGGGAGAAGCAGGCTCTCCGCTGAGCAGAAAGTCCGATGCGGGGCTCGATCCCAGGACCCTGGGATCATGACCTGAGCTGAAGGCAGACGCTTAACCGACTGAGCCACCCAGGCGCCCCACCAGCTTTATGCTTTATGACCCATTCTGGTTTGGAGTCATCTCATTAGCACTGTGCACACAGCCAGTGACTTCTCTAGATACGAAGCAAGGTTCTCGTTCTTCAGTTGATTCCATGTAAGTACAGTGACTGCGTGGCTGCTTCTGGCCGGTTTCAGCCCTTGCCTCGTTCTGCTCAGTGGATCCGAAACACCCATCCTCAAACCTGCCTTGTTGATATTCAGCCCCATGATGACAATTTAAGATGACAGCCCTTTGAATGATAGCTTGTTGGCAGATTGCATAACGTGGAGGCATTTAACTTCCTAGATTTTGGAGACACAGATTCTTCTTTAAACTATGAAGTCATATAAAAATAAAATGGATATCGTAAACACATATTCAACCTATTAAGTTGCTTAAATTTTTCCTCTTGGCCAACCAACTGATTAGTAGGCAATCTGTGATTTGCTGACCCTCCCATCAAAGTTTCCCCAGGAAACTATCCCACGGCACCTATGTGAGGACCTGGAGGGCTTTTCCCTGGAATTGCTTGACTTTTGAAATGAATCAATATTATTAGTGGTGTATTGTTACCAATGAATCTAGCTGTTTTATGAGAAATAGATTGTCAAAATATTTGTGCCTTAAAGTAGCTTCTAAAAGTTTCAGCCTTGGAAGAAAGTGTTCAGATCCAGTTGACTTTTACATGGTTGCCCTTTCCCTAGTCTCAGATGATGCAGGCCTTGCTCAGTTTAGATAAACAGACCACAGGCTGGAATCCAGCCCGCATGTAGGCAAGCACCAGTGAGACTTCACATTTTTAGACATGATTTTCTCAAAAGCTTTTTCATCTTATGGTAGCATCCTTGGATTTCTTGGTGGCAGAATGCATTAACTCTTTAAGTCTGCATTTTGCCTGGTACCCATCTGGCATGGTTTGTGCCTTGGTGCCCCCGAAGACCAGTAAATCTTGAGTGAATCAGAGCAAAAGATTGATGAATGTTTAAAAACAAAAGGTCCGATGAAGAATGCATCATTTTCTCCTTTCCCGCTCCGTTCTCCTTCTCCTTGCTGAATGTCAGAAGACCGCCTTTCCAAGAGAGCAGAGGGAAAAGGGGGAATGGGGGCTGGGGAGGTAGGCTGAAAGCCATGGAAAATAAGCCCCTTGAAGTCTTCAGGCCCCATCCCACCAGCCTTTTTAAAATGTACGGTACTTTACGTGTTTCTTTTTTTGAACCTTATTGAACTTGAAACGGTTAAAAAATGTGGTCTATCTGAGGGAGGAGGCGTGGTGGGTAAATGTGGAAGATTGTTTAAATCATATGGTACTCCAGGGACTTTAGGGAAGGTGAGGACTTCAATGGGAATAGACCACCCAGAAGTTGAATTGGCTTTATTTTAGTACTCTTCCATCTTAAGACTGGTTTGGCAGGAAGTCCTGAAATTGGATTTTGACACCCCTGGCTTCTGGGCGTCAGTCCTGTTGCTGAGGGGATTCTTATATACACAGATCTTTTGGGACAATGGCTTGTGCTCAGAGAAAAACAAACAATGGCTTGTGTGTACGTGGGGTGTGCGGAGGAATGGGTAGATGGGGTTGAATGATGGGCGCCGAGTACTATGGACAAACATCTCCTTATCAGAAGTCCTTTCTTCTCTCTGCGCTTCTCCTCATGTTGGGACCTCAGATGACCTCTGAGCCTTCCTAACCTTCCTGGAAGTCCCCAGGAAGACTAGCGTATGTTCCAGGCACTAAAATGGTTGTAAAATAAACTTGCCTCTCCAGATGGTTAACGGGTCTCAGAAGAAAAAGACAAATAGATACATGTTGTCTTAAAACCTATTATAGGGCTGTGGGGCCGACTGCTTTGCCAGGATTTAACCTGGAAGCTTCAGCACTCATTTGGACACCATGTTCCATGAAATCCTTTTTTTACCTCCTGCACTGGAGACTAACGTGCATACTCATTCAGCGCTGATAACCAGATCTCTTAAATTTCTGTGCTTGCTAGAGAATATCTTTCTTAGGGTATTTTTATTGTTCCATCTGATTCTTGAATTTAAGTTAATTCTCACCACTTGCCTTTCATAGGACTTGAGATCCACTGTTCATCTAACCGGGGTCCTCTCTCCCCTGTGGTTTCAGGTTTGGAAAGAAATCCCGGCCTGCGATGTACGACGTGACCCCCATTGCCTATGAGGACTACAGCCCCGATGACAAACCCCTGGTCACGCTGATTAAAACGAAAGATTTGTAATCTTTTTGGGGGGATTATTTTTCAAAAAGATGGGATACTACCCTCATTTAAATATTTTTAAGAAAATAAAAAGCTTAAGAAATTTGAAATGGTAGCTGCTCAAGAGTTTTCGGTAGAATATCGAAGAAATAATTTTCTGCAGCTTTTAGTTTGGAAAAAATATTTTAAAAAAACAAAATTTGTGAAATCCATAGACTACGTTTTAATGTACTTTCAGCTCTTTAAACTGTATGCTTCGACTAGTGTGTGCTCTTCCCATGGTAGATATCGTCATGAGACGCAGTTGGCTTTCTGTGGCTGTTACAGAGACTAAGTCCAATTGAGGAGAAGTTTCTATGTGACGTGTGAGTGCCGGCTTTCTGAGTAGTTAGAAAATACATGTAGAGTATGACCCATATAACAGTATACCCATTAATCTAAAACGAAGTCTGAGATGTTTATTTCGTGAATAAGAAACTAGTTGCATTTATTATTCCTAACCCGAATGAAATTAGCCTTTGCCTCATTCTGTGCATGGGTAAGTAACTTATTTCTGCACTGTTTCATTGAACCTTGCAGAAATGTTCTTTTGAGTTCGTTTTTGTCATTTCCATAACAGTCATCAAGCCAGGCCTTGAAATCATGCAGCAAAAGGGCCTCGTGAGGCAAATTATGATCACATTGAATCTATATTTCCTTTTAAAAGTCAAGGTTTTTATACTGTGAGTAAATTAAATTTACGTTGGAGTTGTTTGTTGCTAAGAGGTAGTCAATATAAGAGAGTACTAGTTCCTTCCGTAGTGAGTATTTCTCATAGTGCAACTTTATTTATATCCAGGACATGTTTGTGGCTGTATTGGATTGATATGTGCTTCTTCTGATTCTTGCTAATTTCACAGAATATTGAATAAATGTTACCAAGTCCAGGATGCGCTTGTCTCTCGTTCTTTTAAAATTATGGAGAACATTTTGGGTTTGATATTGCTTGTCAGTCTCCCTGTTTTTCACATCTTAATGCTGCCAAGGAGCCATTCCTTTTGCCTTCCTGATTTCCTAACTGCCAGGGGACCATCCCTACCGTCCTTTAAACATGAAAGATGGGGAAGAAAAATAACAAGAATTCTCCTTTTATTTTTTTCAAGATTTTATTTATTTTGAGAGAGAGAGAGAGAGAGAGTGTGTGCATGTGCACATGAGCAGGGGGGAGGGGCAGAGGGAGAGGGAGAAGCAGACTCGCCACTGAGCAGGGAGCCTGATGCGGGGCTCCATCCCAGGATCCCGGGATCATGAGTTGAGCCGAAGGCCACCCAGGTGCCCCTTAGAATTCTCCTTTTAGCATTTACGTCAGAGCCAGCCAGCGATGTGCAGGACACCTGCGGCCTCAGGAAATGTCTCATATATGCCGCTGTCCAGGGGAGGTCAAATGAAATTGCCTTAGCAAACAGCAATTTGGTCCTTAGAAACTTGAAAGCAGCTTGCAGCCAGCCACCCTATATTCAATTCTATTTTGCATCCAAATGCTGCACCGAAGGCCAAGTCTTTGTTTTTTTTTTTAATTCGTTTTATCTACACACGGGAACATTTGGTAAGGCCAGGGAGAAGGCCCTGAAACCAGGTGCCAGGGAGGGTTTCAGGCAAAAAGAAGGATTTAAGATGGGTTCCTTTCCCTCTCTTCCCTCAAACATCTGTCCCCAGTCCTACAAACGACATAGCAACACACCCACACTGTTGATTATTAAATGATATGTTAATATTTTTAGTTTGTATAAGCTCCTGGAGACGAATTTAGAACAAAATATGAACATGGTCAGTTGAACATCCGTGGGAACATCACAGACCTTGCTTATTTCCATCTCCTTGTGGGAGACAGTCGGTGACGCGGCACATGGACCCCTCCATCCACAGAAGAGGGGCCTAGGAACCTGGGTGGGAGTTCAATTCATTTTCCTCTTGACTCCCCTCCTCCACGCCCGAAGGCAATGTCCGGGCTGCTCTCTCTTCCTCTAGAAGCTGCTCCATCCCATCCTCTCAACCCTTCAAATTCTGAAATGCGTTGTGATGCCCCTTGAAGGACTTGCTTGGAAATCTTGTGTCAATCTCTATTGTAATTTGTAAGACGTCCCACTGAGCATTCGCTCTGCGTCAGGCAGCTGGTGACTGGTGATGAAAGGAACCGCAGGAAAGGGGCCCTGGCTCGCAAGGTCACAGCTTCTTGGCAACCAGCACCTCATCTAATCACCAAACAAATAATGGTAGCCCCCCCCTACTTTTGAGAGCCCGGTGAAGGTGAAGGAAAGGTAAACTCTGGGCTTTGTTATTTGGAAAATGGGGACAAAGACAGTGCCCCTTGGAGGATCATCAGGAGCATGACATTTCAGAATGTGTGTAAATCACTCAGCTCACCTCCAGCACACATTAATCATTCAGCAAGGTAGCTCTTGCTTTTGCTGCCGTGCTTACATTAGCTAGAGACCGTGTCCAAAGTTGTCAGTCGGCTCGCTCTGATGGCTGTGATCTGTAGTCAGTGCATCGTGGATGGTGGAGACCTCCGAAAGCATGGTGCCCTTTCTCTGAGTGTGCACCACACTCCCCCATTTTAAGTTTTTGCTTGGCATAATTTGTGAAAACAGCATTTGATGAGCCAGAGTACTTCACTTGTTGAACTGGTGATAGTCTCACACCACAGTGGAGTTGGAATTAGCTCTTTTCTAACACGGGTTTTCACAAGACGAGACAACTGTACGTGACAACAGGGACCCCCGCCATCAGAAGTGTTCCAGCTCGTTCTGTAGTTTTTACACAGTTCTTAATTCTTGCAAGGAAATGGCACGCACAGAGAAATTATTTCCAGTTGATTGTTAACAGTTGAGAGCTGGTTTCATGGACGTATGTACCAAACACGGTCCATCTCTGCTCCACACATGTTGGCACCTGCTGGCCCTGGATCACCAATTCTGACCGTACTCATTAGAACAGGGACCTACTTCTAATCTCTTGAGGAAACTCCCTACCGTTTTCCATAGTGGCACCAGTGGGAATGTGCTAAGATGATCTAATTCAACCTGTTGCCGGCCCATTTTGCCCCACCCGCCCCCCTCCAGTGGTCTCTGTGGGGATGGAGGAAAGATAAGAGTTCCACAGAGGACAATTTGAAAAACACTGGACCGGCTAATCCATCCCTAAGACTCTTCATTTCCCTATCAATCCACCCATCTGTCCAACAGGTGTTAATGGAGCACTTAGCATGTATGAGGCCTTTGCTGGGAAGTTTCTTTGATGTGTAACATCTAAGTTAGGACTTGAAGGATGGGTAGGAATTACCCAGGTGAAGGGAGAGGAAGGTAATGTGGAGCCTTAAAGAGTGAGAGTAGGCACTTCTGAGGAACTCACAAAAAAATGAGTCAGGCTGGATCATCACGTGCAAGGTCAAGATGAGCATGCCCCACTCTATGATCCAGCAAGTTCTCTCCAGGGTAAAGATCCAAGAGCAACCAAAACATGGGTTAAAAAAGTCTTCTACAGGAATGTTTATAACAACTTTTCCATGATAGTCTCCAGTATACTAGAAAACCATTAAAAAAAAAACAGAAAGAGGTACTGATATACGCAGCAACGTGTCTGAGTTTTGCAGGCGTAGGTGTTGAGGCAAAAAAGTCAGACACAGCAGAGGACATAATGCATGATTTCCATTTATGTGAGATTCCAGACTGGGCACAACCAATTCACTGTGCTAGAAATCCAAACATTTGTTGTCTGTGGGTGCAGAGAGCAGTGGAATGACGGGAAAGGGCCCAGAAGGACTTTCCTGGGATATGGAAATAGTCTGTATCTTGATTTGAGTGATAGTAACAAGAGAGTCTACGTTTGTCAAAAGTCATCAGACTATACACTGAAGATCTGTGCGTTTTATGGTATATAAATTTTCAAAAATCAATGAAGTTTTAAAAACTAAGATTTAAAAAAAAACGTGCAAGAGGGAGAGTGGGTAGAGTGAAGATGGAGAGGTGGGTAAGGATCAGAAGACTTCTGGGGTCAGGGGCAGACTTCCGTTGTGCTAGGATAGGGAGGAAGTGGAGGTCATGTGTCGGTGGCGGAGGATGGCCATGCTGCAGGGGTGCAAGGAGATAGGAAATTCAGTTAGTGCATTAGAAACCTCAGCTTCTGGATTGAATCAGCGGCTCCATGAGTTTGTAATGTAGGTTTTGCTAGGATGAATTTTTATGCTAGTTATTAAAATTTTCTAATCCACAGATTAAAATTTAACCCACAAACACATTCCCAGTCTGCTGTTTGGCAGTAGAAAAGGACAGACACCCGATTGTCATCTTTCTGGTGGCTTATTAGAAAATTTCCAAATTGTTCAAGAGGATGTTCACAAAATTGAAATGCTTTTATTGTTAGACTCGTCCATGTGGAAAATATTCCATGGATAAATTATTTTTTAATAAGGCAATTTCCTATTTACCCATGTCAAAATACCCCTTAACAATTTAAAATTCTTATATTGTGGTTTCCTTATACTTGAGTCAAGCAACTCTCGCAGTCTTTCAGAAATGTGACTTCCATGGAGATGCATGCAAATTGCAGTGAGATGCATGAAACTCCCTCAGGGACATACGGTGTAATAAACATACAAAGTGGTCCTTGGATCAAGCTGAGTTTTAGGCAGATCTACTCCAACAGACACACACACACACGCACACACACACACACACACACACACACACACACACAGACATTCTATGGAGGAAATTATTCTGTTCAAACCTCGCTCTACAGGGGAGCTGATGGAGGCCCAGGAGGAGTGGTAGATGACTTTCCCAAGGTCAGTGGGACATCAGTGCTATTAAGAAACAGAAGATAGGTTCATGGAGCTGGAAGGATGAGCAGCACAGTTCCCGGCACATTGCACACAAAAAATAGTAACTCATTATTCTTCCTAATGGGCTCTTGTCTGCATTGGCCATCCCGAGGTCCACTGTGTGCACAGAAGACTGGGGAGCGGGATGTAGAGAAATCAGGAGCTGACTTCAGGGGAAATTACTTCACGTACCTTTGCTCATTGGCCACATGAACACTTTACTACACCTCAATTTCCAGAAGACTCACGAGTGCTTCAGCTGTGAACTCAGGGGATGAAGTGTAGAAAGCTTTCAGGACAGATAATAATCGTGTGGCAAGGCTTCCTTCCCTCAAACCAGGCAGCTAGGGACATGACTCATGTGCTTTGTTCTTTATATGAATTTTAAGGTGTATTACAAGTAGACTACCCTTAGTTCTCAAATCGTCTCACATGCTAGTGATGAGAACTACTTGTGAAACTGAATAAGAACTGTAATTCAGTTTTAAATGTGGAACTGTCTAGTTTGGAGGCAGTGGGTAAGCCTGAGGCCTACGGCCGATGGTTTCTGAACAATAGGGCCAGCTGCTTTTCGAGTTCTGATTTTCAGGGTTCAGCAGACTCGACCTCTCGAAAGGCTACTACCACTCAGGTTCTCTCCATAAGGGGTGGGTGATCTCCGTGCCGTTCCTCATGGTACTTCTGAAGGCAGTCACCGCTTCATATGGACAGGATCAATTTCTGGCTACTTTCTTCCCAAGAAGACTCATTCCCAGATTCATTGCTTCCAAGGCACCAAACAGCTTTTCCTTCAGCCTCTTCTGTTTTGTTTCGGCATTTGCCCAACTAGATGGTATGATCCTTCGGCGAGGAGCTCCATCTTCTCTCCTTGTCCCACTCATCAAAGGTAACCACTCTTTGTAGAGTGGGTGTCCTTGCAAACCCCTCCTGGGCCCTTCCCGCCCCATCTCATCTGGGGTGTTTGAAGAACACCAGTGAGCCCTGATGCTCCCTTACCTGATTGCTTTATTTCCATTATTCCAAATGAATGTGGTTGTATCAAATCAGAGCTTCCTGAACTTGCCCAGTGACGGGAATTAGTGGCATGCGTATGAGAATAATGAACTCCATGACCTTCTTCAGTAGAGTAATTCAACAAACATCTGTCCTGGGCCTGCTTGGGGCCAAGTTCTAACAACTTAGGGTGAACAATAGGGACTCAGGTTGATGGTGTTCAAGGAAGAGCGGTTCGGGAGGAGGGTATGTTGAAAGCTTTGGATAGGAGGTGGGCAGAGGGTACAGAATGTTGAAGAGCCCAACCTGGCTCTCCATGTGCTCGAGTCTGGGCCTGCTGCATGGGCAGTGCCTGTGGGTCAGCTCAGAGTAGAGAGGCTTCTGTCTTGCAGGAGAGAGTGATAAATTATTGCTGGCTATTTCTGTTCCAGTCCTGACTGTTCTTTTAAAACTCTATGCATTAATTTGGCTACTGTCAAATGATTGGCACCAGAATTCATGCTGAGCAATTTACCCTCAGGGGCTGGGGCCCTCGGGCCATTTGTAAAGGCCCTTTCCCACTTGCAGTGAACTTGCAAATGCCAAGGACTAGGTTCAACCAAATGGAGAATTGTTTCAGCACAGTTGGGCATTTGACTCTCTTTGTGACAGAAAGTAGTCCTGATCTCCCAGTTTCCAAGGACCTCAGAATTTTAATTTGTAACTTTTCTGTTTATTTGTATTAAAAATAGATCTTTCTGCTCAAAACACTGTCAGACTGAAATCACTAATTTCAGATCCCTCTGTGGCAAAGGAAATGGGCCTGGGGAAGTTGGCAGACGTGAGGCTGCTTGGCTGGGTTTGCTTCTCCCAGGCTTTGGAGGTGCCCGTCAGGTGATTGTGGCTGGCTGCTCTATCCAGGGACATGAGGTTTAGAGGGGGAGAGGTCCTGGCAATGAGATGTGCCTTTGAACTCTGCTCTGCTTGGTCTCTCTGAGTCTTACACCTGAATTGGGTTAGTTCTTCTTGTTTTTGTTGTTGTCGTTTTTTGTTTTTTGTTTTTTTTTTTTAAAGATTTTATTTATCCATTTGACAGAGAGAGACACAGCGAGAGAGGAAACACAAGCAGGGGGAGAGGGAGGTGGAGAAGCAGGCTTCCCGCCGAGCAGGGAGCCCCATGCGGGGCTCGATCCCAGGACCCTGGGATCGTGACCTGAGCCGAAGGCAGACGCTTAACGACTGAGCCACCCAGGCGCCCCTGTTGTCGTTTTTTAAACAAGTTGGTTTTTAAGCTGCTCATTAAATAAAAGGCACTGGAGGCCATTGCTCTCCCTTCTTGCCTTTGTTCCACAGATAGAAGCATCTTCTTTGCTTTTAGAGAAATTCTCCTCCTTCCTGAACGGCGATGAGAAATGGACATGCTATGGGCACTCAGGTGGATCCCCCCAGCATCCAGCAGCGTCCCCAGAGAACGCCTCCAAGTAGGGGTGACTTCCAAAGTGCCATTTTCTTCCTGTTAGCCAGCAAGCTCTAACTTGTCCAAATAACCGTATTTACGGAGATGACCTTCTGTCTCACATGCATATTATCCAGCCATGTTAGTATATTTACAAAAGGCTCCTTCCTCAAAGTCAAGACACACGCCCTTCACCATGTGCAGGGCTTGAAATTTGTCCGAGGGGGCCTCAATTAGGGCTTCTGTTCTGTACTTAAGCCTCCACCGAACACCCTTCTGCTGGACAGTCCATCTGTTTCCAGTAGTGCTCTGTAAGAGCTATGGGTCTGCTTGGCTAATCTAAGGTTGCAAGGTATTTCCACCCTGGCAACAATACAAGCGTTTGAAGCCACGGAGGCCAGTCTGGTGTTTTCATGAGCATCCTGTTTTGAGGTTTTGTAGACAATGTAGAAGGCAGGAGCTACTATTGGGCCACTTCTCCCTTTTCATTTTGTTCAGCAAGGAGAGGTCGCAGTCGGTCGTACCAGAACTGTCCCTCCTTGGTGGGTGGTGGGGCACAGGACACACCGTCTCCCTGATTCTCAGACTCCTTCTCTGGAGAAGGAGGTGGCTCTTCGAGCCCTCCTGGACCTTGAACTCTAGGATTTGCTTTCCGTTTATCGTCCAAAATGTCCAGAAACTTCCTGCCATTGCCGGTTGATGCACGAGTACTTTACAAGAATTGCTTGCAACAAATATAGTTTCCAAATATATTTGTATTTTAACTGTTAGGTGATTTGTCTGTAAGATGCGGAAGACTTTATGTTTTACATGATAATTCTTCTCTCCCTTGGTGCCTTCTTCTGTTGCCCGACCTCTTGAATGTTCTTAGAGCACCGATAATATTCTTATTATATCCGAAGCTTACAAAAGTCAGTATGTAGAGTCCTGAAATTGAGCAGAGTAGGAAAGGACACAGATGATTTACAGAAGAAGTACATATGCTAAAAAGAAAAAGAAAAGAAAGAAAAGAAAAGAAGAGAAAAAATTTCGAATTCACCAGTATTGAATTTAGTGACATCTGAGGAGTGACATCTGAGGAATGACATCTCAGAGCTGTAAAGTCCACCCTCTTCCAGGCATAGGGGCAGCAACTGCCCTAAAATCTCCAGGTAGGAAGAACTAAGGTAGATGGAGGGCGAAGGGGGGGGGAATGGAACTTTGGGAAACGATCTGTGAAGTTAGATTGAGTTGGTATGTGTCCAAAGATTGAGCAGAAGACATTGATCAGCCAGCTTAAAGGACAATGACGAGAGGAGGCACTGGTTACCCCTCAGCCCCGCAAAAGAAGAAAGCCATCCTAGGGCACATCTGTGAGGAGGCACGTGAGTCGCACAATGTGGGGTCATGCGTCCAGAGCATAAGGTGGGGCCTCTGCCTGGTCGAGGGGTAAGAGCCAAACTTAGTGCCAGGTGTAAAGGGGAGCAGGGAAGGCCTCCAGGAGGGTGTGATTTGTGTGGGGGAAACCAAGGGATGGCTTTGGCGACTGGGGAGCCAGACGGGTGGGTGTACGGAAGGCAATGCATCACTCGCCCGGGCTTTGGTTCAGTTCATGCTGTGTGTGTGTGTGCGCCTGAGTACGTCTGTGTAGGTGTGTATAAGTGTGTGTAGGGTATACGTACTTTAAAAACAAAACTGCAATCGTACTGATTACTATTTTTTTAACCTTTTATTTTTTCAATTTAACATTCTTTCAGGAGCATTTTCCCTTCCTTAAGCATAGTCGTTTTTTTGTTTTTTAGTTTTTATTTATTTATTTATTTATATTTATATTTTATTTTATTCCAGTGAGCCGACAGTGTAGTATCAGTGGCAGGTATACCATATAATGATTCAGCACTTCCACACAACACCCGGTGCTCCTCACAAAGGATAGTTTTTAATGTCTCTGTTCAAATATTTCTTTCCCAGGAAGACCAGCCGTGACCGGTGTTAAAGAGAAGCCCCTGCCACTCCCTGAACACCCGTTCCACTTAATTTTCTCCTAGTCTCAATCGCTCCCAAATAGACAAACACACATGTAGGTCACGCTCCTCTGTAAGCTGTGGGAAGGTAAGATGCTCCTCTCTTTTGCTCACACCTGTCTCCTCCAGGGCTGGAACTTCGAACTCGCACAGAGTAGGTACTCCATGAATATTTGGTGCTCCCACTGTGTAGCATCGGGTCCAGAATCTGTCAGGAGCTCAAGAAATGTTTGGTGAATGAACCAACTAAGTAGCCAGCAGAGCCGTAGGGGCTTTTGTGCCCCAGGGGCCTGGGCGCCTGTCTCCTAAGCCCTCCAGGGACCGGGGCCAGGGGGGCCAGGTGGCCTCGCCCATGGGGGCCTGTGGGTGGATGGCTGCCACATGAGTCATCGTGGCTACTGAGAACGGCCGGGGAGCTCAGGCAGCCTAATGAAATGGGCTCTTTGCCCCAGGAAGCATTTTGTGGATTCCAGGGATCAGAGGGGACCTTAGTGAAGAAATGGGATTTCATAGTCTTAACCTCAGAGGCGACAAATGTCTTCAAGAGCTTTCTGGGCTGTAACTGATCATGTTGGGAGCAAGAGCACAGTAGCATCTGGCAGAGGACATCTGGAGCGCCGGGAGGGAGGAAGACCGGGCCTAACTGGTTATGTGTGTATCTGGTGGGAGGCTGAAATCTCTGAACCCTGGCTGGAAATCCCGGGGTTGGCAAAGCAGCTGCTCCCTCCCGGGCTGGGAGCCTGGGACGCCGGGCAGGAGAAAGCCGGCCTTCCTTCCCACTTCCTTCCCACGTGCTCTGCCGAAAGTCCCAGTCATTGCTATTTTCCCCGTCGCCCACACATTGCTTGTCTTGGATTTGGGGTCTGTTTGAATGGGAGTTGGTCTGGGTCTGAACGCCCAGAGCAGAGCCCCGTATTTTCCATGGGAACCATTTACCATCACCATGAGTAGCAAAATAGGAAAATGTGCGTTGGGAAGGCCTGTTCGTGGAAGTGTGAGGTTGGGTTACAGGACGTTAGCACTTTTACAAAGAGGGCAGCTTACAGGAATCGTTCCGTGTAAAAAAAATTCCTAGTTTGCAAATCACAAATGAGTCTAGAAGTTCTTGAGCTCTGGGAGGTTAAGCCTACCGGCTGACTTCCTTAGACCGTTTCTGCATGGCCACAGCTCCAATCCAGCCACCAGCTGGTGGCTCCTGGCTCCAAAAGCTTCCCGTGACTGCTTGGAAGCGTTTTACTGGCCACACAGGTCTCCCTGTTCCAGGAAGAAAGCTCCTGGGCACCCAGGCGGGCCTTTCTCTTTTCATCGTACTGGTGTTTGCTGCTCTGAACAGGACACAGGTTGTCTTGTTTCTTGCTGGTTTGGGTGCATTTTAAACCCTGAGGTAGACAGGGTTTCTCGGCTCCCCGTTCACCAGGTCTGGGAGACAGAAGCTGGTGGGAAGAAGTGGGGTTATGGCAAGAACCTACTTGTCACTTTCAGAAGATGCTCAGCTAGCTACTCCTGGCCCCAAGTGAAGGAAATCAGTGTTTATGGGAAGGAATTTGCTCCTGCTGGGAGCATTGAAGCCCTTGTCAGGATCTGGTCAGGAGCCTCTTTTACTCTTTTACACATTTACACATGTGTGTGGGTCCAGATAAAAGGATACTCTGGCAAACCGTAAGCGGAGCCTCACAAACCACTAGTTATCTACCACCTGCTTCACTTACCTTCCAATAAATAACATCTTGTTGCTCTCTTCAAATTGACAGTGAAAGTCATAAATGTCAGGCCCCAGGGCTTGATGATTCAAAAGATGTCACCTACCTGGTTCCTGAATCCTGTCTGAGACTGGGCATATTTGGGATCGAAGGTTACCAACCCGTGCACAGAGCTTGGCACCTTGACCTTGAATGGAGTCCCTACAGAGATTTTCCCTTAAGCCTGGCTCCTAAACTTGGCTGCACTAGGGGGGGACAGATGAAATTAAGGATGCCCAGTCAAATTTGAATTCAAATAAGCAACGAATAACTCTTTAGTGGAAGTATGTCTTATGCAGTGTTTGGGACATACTTCTACTAAAAAACGTATGTGTTCTCTGATATTCAAATTTCACTGGGCCTCTTATACTTTATTTGCTAGACTCGGAAATTGTTGGCTTAACGCTGGAATCATCTGGACGTTTTGGAAAATACTGATGTCTGGGTCTCACCCCCAAAATTCTAATTTAGTTGGTTTTGACTGGACCTGAACATAGGAGATTTTAACAGCTTCTCTACTGATTTTAATACGCAGAAAGAGTTGACTGCCACTGTGTTAACACAGTGGCTTCTAAACTGTTCTCAGCTTTGCAGGGGCACCTGGGTGGCTCCGTTGGTTAAGCATCTGTCTCTTAATTTTGGCTCAGGCCCTGATCTCAGGGTCCTGGGATGGAGCCTTGTGTGGGGCTCTGTATTCAGCAAGGAGTCTGCTTTTTTTTTTTTAAGATTTTATTTATTTATTTATTTATTTATTTGAGAGCGAGAGAGAATGAGAGTGAGCACAATCAGGGAGAGCGGCAGGCAGAGGGAGAAGCAGGCTCCCCACTGAGCAGGGAATCCAATACAGGACTCGATCCCATGACCCCGGGATCAGGACCCGATCCCACGACCCCGGGATCAGGACCCGAGCCGAAGGCAGACGCTTAACCAACTGAGCCACCCAGGCGCCCCGGGGAGTCTGTTTAAGGATTTCTCTCCCTCTGCCCCTCCCTCCCATTTGTGCTTTCCCTCTCGCATGTTCTCTCTCTCTCAAATAAATAAATAAATCTTAAAAAAAATTAAACTGTCTCAGCTTTACAAAGCTTCACACGTTTTTTTCATCTTAATGCTCTATGTTCCCTTAATAGTCTGCTTTACTTAATCCAATATTGTTGGCTAGTCAACCACCCTGAGCCTCAGTGCGCTCAGCTGTGAATAGGGGCATGGAACCAGGTTAACCCCTGACCCTCAACATTACCCATCAAGTGGCTCCTACGTGCAGAGAAGAAGGACCTGTATGTATCCGAAAAGACCTAAAGCCACTGGCCACCAGCAAGAAAACATTTTTGAGCTCTCATGATTTAATCTTCAAAATCCCTGTGAATTTTGTGTTTTCCTCTTTGTTAGATATCTGTGAGTCTTAATATAAAAATAACGAATTGTTTTCCCTTTACAACGTTCACGTAAGATCGACAGCAAAGGAAGGCGGATTCTGTTTACCCCACAATGTTGTGGGCCTCCTGGCTCACCAGCGAGATCTCCCAGAGTGAGCACATCCTGAGGTCATGCTCCTGTGTGCTATGGAGTCGGTTCACTGATTTCATCGAGACACAGTTACCACCTCTCCACACTTGGAGAAATACAGAACTGGGTGTTAGGCACAGTTGAACTTGCTACTGACTCAGGTCTCCTTCTGACTTCGTAACAGAGAAGATGAACAGAAACAGGCTTTAAAAATGGCCCCAAACTTAGAAACATCCTGAGACTTCATCGATGCAAGGCCAGGTAAGTAAATCATGGCATTTCACGTGTGGAATTCTGTGTAAGCAGTAAAAAGAATGAGTTACATTTATTTATTTATTTATTTATTATTTATTTATTTATTTATTTATTTATTTATTTTTGGTGTTGACCTGGAAGGATGCTCATTCCTTATAGTTGGTGAAGAAAGCAGATTATAGGATAATCTAGCCTGGATAGTAATTAGAGAGATAAGTTGGGTAGGTTGGGGGTAGAGGGGACTATTCCATTTGCTAGACTCATTATAGTGCATCGCTGGGGAGTTGGTTGAAATGCAGAAGCTCAGGCCTTACCCCAGAACTCCCAGTTGAAATCTGTTGTTTAACAAGCCTCTTAGGTGTTTAGAATACACATGCAATTTTGTGAAGCACTTCTTTAGACAACTCTGGGTTGAGAAAAGTGTCACAACTGCTCTGTATTGCTTTTGCAGCACATGAATGAAATTAAAATTTTTTTGAAAATATGTTTGTAGGGTTCAGTATATAGTGTTTATGGTAACTTGTTATTTTAATCCACGCACGTTTCTACCACCTGTGCTATTTCTCCGCGAAGGACGAAAGGCAGGATGGACCTGAGTCTGCCACACACATTCTGCATCCGGCGGTTTCTCTGACTTACGTTGGTTCATGTTCTGAAACACCACCCTGTGTCTGCACATCCCCACAGGACCAGGCCTGAGCGTGACCGCCTGTGTCTGCATGTCACTCAGGGCCACGGTGGCCATGTACCAGGGCACAGAGCCTGGCGTGGAGAACAGTCAGCCCTTCCGTGAGCTGACCATATTTGCTGAGTGGTAGAGAAGCTTTGCAGAGTTTGGTCTGGTCAGTTAGGAAACTGGCTAGACCGGGGAAATGCTATGGTTTCAGGAATTGTAAATAACGTTGAACAGATCCCTTCTTCTAGCAGTTTCTAAAGCAGTCTGTCATAGACTCCTCGGTGCCTTGGGAGGAATATTCAGTGGAGAACGAAGTAAGGCTCTGTTGGTTTTGCTAACGGGATAAACAGTTCTCCTCTGACTTGCAGACTGGCAACAGCCCCACTGGACGCCCTCACTCCACATTTCACTGTCCTACAAACCATCCTATGGGAAGGTTGCGCATGCTGGAGATAGGGCCACAAGGTGGGATCAGAAAATCTGTGAACCCGAGTCTCTGGCAGGAACTTCACTTTTAAAGGAGAAGAGGGCTAGCTAAACAGAATAATGAACTATTACAAAAGGACCCCGGGGCTGTCTCTTTTGAGACGCCTGAAAGCCAACTCTAGACTTACCCCAATGGCGCACAGGATTCCTTGGGCCCAGTGAGAAACCATCCGACGGGATCACTGGGGATTAATGGAGTGTTACCAGCTCACAGAGTTAAAAGTGTGCCTGGGTGTAATTAGCAGAATGAAGGATGGAAGCTTCACCTCCATTGGGAGAAAAATGGTGGCCCTGGACGACCTAGTCTTGCTGCTCCTGCTGGTCTGACAAAGATGAATGGGAGGACAAGTTCTGCTTTGATGAGACCTAATGAAGTGATGTCTGCATTTTACTAAGGTCGTATGCAAACACTTCACCCTTGCCAGAAACCAATGTGTAAACACAGCCGCCGAAGAAACACAGATCCTAGGAATGACCAGTCTGTTGACACTTGAAAACACCACATGGACACTCCCCCCCCCCCCCCACTGAGAGCCGCTGTTCTCTCTGATTCTGCAGCATTTATTTTTACCCCATGGTTTATAATCTGAACGTTCTTCGTTTAAACCCAAAGGCTCTTTTAGTATCAAAGGGTTGTATTTCCTCTGTTGTCTTCTGGTTAATTGCCTGGAAATGAGCCATGCTTTCTAAAGCGTGAAAACTAATGGGCATCATCTTGCCATTGTGTGACCCAAGTGTTTTTGCAGAGAAGAGAGGCACCGAATGGAGAAAGTATCACTGGGGACATCTGCTGGCTCTCGCCCCATGAGAGTATCTGGTAGGGTTTCGTTGGGATGTAGAGTTGCTGACCTGAATCTGGTAGGGACTGAAAAATGAAATCAATTCAGTCCTCATCTCTTACAGGTGAGTTCCCTAGACACCAGGCTGTTCCCATGTCCCTGCCCAAGATGTCCCCCATCCCTGGAGTACCCTGCTCCTTCCTCTTTGTCAGGTTCCCCCAATCTGGACACCTCTGTCCAAAAGGTTTCTGTTATCCTCATAATACTTGGGCGCCCCAGCCAGTAACGTCGCATTTAAAGAAAAAGTGGCCTAGCAGGCAACAAAATCATGAGAGGCAATTTTCATCTTTGTATTTCATAAAATACCCAAAGCTGAGTGTGATGGGGGTGGGGGTGGGGACAAAGAAATAGCCGTGTTTCTTTAAAATCTCTTTTCGTTCCTCTCCTCGCTCTTAGTATCTTTCACTTGGATTTCATCTCTGTCATTTCAGTCGCAGCTCCCAGTGAAAACATTTCCCAAATGTGGCCTAATAATCCCTCTACTTTGTGGTTTTTACAGCGTGTGGGCTGGGGAGCCAGCCTGCCTGTGTTCCAATCTCTGTCTTCTCATTTGTAGTTGTGTGTTCCTGGTAAGTTACTTAGTCCTTTCCCACAGCTGTAAAACAGGGACAAAGTTCATGTGAGTTCATACATGTAAAGTACTCAGAATCATGCCTGGCACCTAGTGGGGGCTAGGTGTGTCTTTACTGCTATCATCATCCATTTCGCCTCTGTCCAGTCTACTCTTTCCAACAACTAGTAGGACTCTTTCTTTCTAAAACACAATCCATCAGCCACTCCCCTTTGCTCTTTTCTGCCTGCCCAATACCCCAGGGCGGGGAATGAGGAGGAAGAGAGGCAACGGATCATCTTGTAGCAATACTTTTTCTCCAATACATCGGCGCGCTAAACTTCTAATTATCCTTTAAAACCCAGGCAATGCGGTCTCTGTGACCTCTTTTAATTCTCCAGAGGGAGCTCTTCCTTCCCTTTCCTGAACCACATCTGTACATCTTTCGACGATTGTGCACACCACCCAAGTCAACGGTATCTGCTTGTCTTTCTAATGGCACCATTAAGAGTGAACTCCCTGGAGGGCAGAGCACATGGCTTATCTTTCTATCACAACCACAGTGTTTGGAACATAGAAGGAGCTCAGTCAAGTTGGTTAAACACAATCAAATGAGACCTTCCATTGCTTATGGGGAAGGCAGCGGTGTTACAAACTTGGGGTGGGGGGTGCTACGGAGGATGGTGTCCAAGAAGGCTATGGGGTTGTCTTGCCACCACTCCAGAGGTGCAGAGTACAGAAAACTGCTTCACACTGGGGAAGAGGCGCTCCAGCTTGCAACAATTAGGCTCGGAAGGACTCCTCTCCCTGCACACGAGATTACTGAGTGCTATTGACAGTAAATATGATAATTATCTAATGACATTCGTAAGTGTCTGAGATACTTGGCACAGTGCCTATGGCAACATGGGAGCCATTTTCCATTTATTTCTTGAAATGAATCTGACTCATTTAAAAATAATCACAAGCCAATCAGCACCAACAAAGAAACCATAAGCTGGATAAGCATTTGGTGTCCTCTGCTGCCCCTCTGAGAGTATGGGTATGGAGCTTTCCCGTCCTGTACCTAGGCAAACACTTCCCTCTCTGACGGAATTTGCCTTTTAAGAAGACTAGAGCTTGAGGGAGAGTGAAAACGAGGCCTCTTTGGAGGCTCAGGTGTTAGAGAGCAAAGCTTCTAATTAAAATTAGACTGGAACAAGCCAGCATGGAAGCTACAGTGGGGACACCTGAGTCCTGCCACGCTCCCCTACCCACTTTGTGTTGGGAGAAGGCAATGCCCTGGGGGCAGACACACTGGTGGTGCTGAAAAGAAGGTGGTGATGACCAGTGAGCATTGCCTGGTCTTCCTGTGTCAAGGTCCGGGACGACTGCTGGTGCTGGGAAGTGCTTCAGGTGCTGGGACGGGACTCTCGCTAAGGTAGACCATGATCAGGCCCACAGGAAGGGTGGAGGGGGGAGCCCTCACCCACAGAGGGACCAGGTGGTTGTGGAGTTTCGTGGAGAGAGAGAAAAGCAAGCTCTCTAGAGGAGGGTGAGGTCACAGTTCTCATGCACTTCAATGTGAAAAGTATGACCTTATCCTCCATACTCAGGTACAAAAACACCATGTTTGTTTTTCTGAATCATGTTCAGCCTGGCTTGGCTTCCGGGCTTCTTCTGAGATAAGGTACAAAAAGCTGGGACTTACACAATCCTGAGAGGCTGAGGAAGAGCCCGGGGTCACTGGTGTCCTCTGAGCTATTGAGGAGACAGGGCAAGAGTCCTTCAGAAGATGCAGGATGGGGCACCTGGGTGGCTCAGTCAGTTAAGCCCCCAACTCTTGATTTCGGCTCAGGTCATCATCTCAGGGTGGTGGGATCAAGCCCTGCGTCAGGCTCTGCGCTGGGCAGGAAGCCTGCTTGAGATTCTTTCTTTCCCTCTGCCTCAGCCTCTCCCCCACTCCCACTCACACCTACGCACACTCTCTCTCTAAAAAAAAAAAAGAAGATGAAGAAGATGATGTGGGATGGGGGAGACCGGATGATTTGCCTAAGTTCTCACAACAGCTAAGAGACACAGCCATGGTTCGCACATGGCACTTCCAACCCAAGTCATTTGATTTGCCCTGTCTCCTCCTCCACCGGCCAGAATATTCCACAGGACAGCAGCTCTCAGCAGGGCTGCCGTGGAGGAGCCGCCATGTGCCCACACAACGATTCTGCAGGGCCAGCATTGTTCTCACCAGACCGAGGGAGGGTTACGAAAGCTGAGTGAGAGGGCTCCCTGTGTCCAAGTCTCGTGCCCAGAGTTCAGAAACCAAATAGGAAGTGAAACCACAGAACCATCTGTAAGTGAAAAAATAAAGAAATGAGGAAGCCAGGAAGAGGAAGCATTGAAATGAGCCCTGATCTGGTACTGATGACGGTTGAAGAGGGGCCATGACATGATCAATGATGGGAGTCTTCATTTTATTAAGAACCAAAAGATGACAGCAATTCTTGCAACTTTTATAGCAACTGGGGAAGAGCAAGGTGTACCTAAAAAGAAACTTACTGGACAACCCAAAAGGAGATACTAAAGGAGTTTATGGCCAGAAATACTTAGGGGTGCCTGGGTGGCTCAGTCGTTAAGCGTCTGCCTTCAGCTCAGGTCATGATCCCAAGGTCCTGGGATTGAGCCCCGCATCGGGCTCCCTGCTTGGCAGGAATCCGGCTTCTCCCTCTCCCACTCCCCCTGCTTATGTTCCCTCTCTCGCTGTGTCTCTCTCTGTCAAATAAATAAATAAAATCTTAAAAAGAGAGAGAAATACTTATATTTTCCCTCCAGAACCATCCATGAAAATTATAGCTGACATCTTCCAATACATAGCAAATCACATGCCAAGAATTGATTCCATTTCAGTTTAGTGGATACCATACATAGGAGGCAGGTGCTGATGCCATTCTGGAACTGGCCAATACTATAGCTGGTGGGTTAGAGTACTGTGGAACTGGACTCCAAGTTGGCCTGATGTTTATTCAGTTTGCACCGAGGTTATCTTTCTTCTGGGGAATTGGGATGAACTTCCTTATGGAAATAGCAAAAATTAGAGCTGGGAGAAGACTGGGCTCACTTAGTAGAGAAAACGTTTCAGCCTAAAAACCCTAAGTCTCTTCTCTAAGAGCACATTGTCAGACATCAAGATGATTACTTACCGAGCAGGATCCTTACAGCAACTTTATTTGACTTCTCCAGGCCAAGTCCTCAGCAAGGTCCTGGAGATATAAAGATTAATTAGACCTCAAGTTCACCGCCTAGTCCAGGGCCTGTCTCTGACATGCGCAGTTCATTCAGTGCAATAGATTTAACCCCAGGTGTCTGTTACAAGGTACAGAAGCTCTAGAAACAAAGTGTGACTTCATAGCTCATGGGATCAGTGAAGGTGTTGCTCACATATCAGTGGTCCTTGGAATTTAAATAAAATGGATGCCAGTCCCCAAGCTCATGAATAAGGGACAGCCAGTGCCTTCTCTAAATTTTCTGTCACTTTTCAGGGTCTCACGGATTCATGGTTCTTTCTGACTCTGAGAATCTGACAGATGTGAAACTCACAAGAAAACAAATGTCTCACTTTCTACAGCTTTTCCTTCCTCTGCTTTACTCTGCCAGATATGGAACTCATCATTTTTCTACAAAATTTTTCACACCAGTTGGGGTCATATTAAAGAACAATGGTATGAAGACCAGGAACAAATTATCACCAGGCAGAATAGATATTGGCTGTAAAAATCTCATGTGGCCACTGATACATACAAGCTGATAATCAGCTATCCATATTAAGCAAATGTAGGGACAACTGATTTTAATGAAAGTACGTGGACTTGGGTGTTACACTTAAAGGATGCATAATGTGATATTATATGGTCCTATCTTTAAAGGGCTTTCTGTCGTATCATAGGAATTCCTCATTGGCTGACTTTCTCAGAAGTTCCGGACGCTCCTCCATGTTGCTTGATCGTCTTTCCTTAGGACCCTCTTTGCCAATTCATGCCCATTTTTTCTTCAATTTTTATGAGGTACAATGTACATACAGTACAATAAGATGTATTCATTTTAAGAATACAATTTAGTGAGTTTTAACAAAAGTGTGAACCCAATTAACCAACACAACCCAAAAGTTCCCTCATGCCCTTTTGCAGTGGGTATCATTCCCACCTCTGTCTCCAGGCAATTACTGATCTGCTTTTTAGGCCATGCTAGTTTGGATTTACCTTTTCTATACTGTACAAATGGGATCATTCAGATATGTTCTTTTATGTCTATAATCTATTCATGAGATTTAATTTCACTGAAAGGATATACTTCAGTTTACATATAACATTCACCTGCAAATGGACATTTGAGTTTCTCTTTTTTGACTATTATGAAAGATACTATGAACATATGTGTATAAGACTTTGTGTAGAAATATGTTTTTATTTCTCTTGAGTAAATACCTAGAAGTAAGATTGCTGAGTTGTACGGTAAATGTGTATTTAGCTTCGTGAGAAACTGCCAAACTGTTTTCCAAAAAAGATCGCACAATTTTACATTCCCACAAAAGACACACAGAAGTTCCAGTTGCTCAACAACCTCACCAAAATTTGATATTGCCAGCCCTTCTCACTGGAGCCATTCTGTTGGGGTGGCACCTGTGGTATCTTATTATTATTTTAATTTGGCTAATGATATTAACTGTCTTTTCCTGTTTCTTGGTCATTTGTATATACTGTTTTGTGAAATATCTGATTGACTCTTTTGCCCATTTTTAAAATTGGGTTGCTTATCTTTTTATTAGTATGTGTAGAATTTATATATTCTGGGCACAAGTCCTTTGCCTTTTACCTGTTTTGCAGATATTTTTTTTCCACTCTATGGCCCACCTTTCAATCTTGTGCTATCTTGAAGGGAATACATTTTTATTTTTGATGTAGCTCAATTGTAAGTTTTCTCTTTTATGATTTTTATGTTCTGTGTTCTTTGTAAGAAATGACTGACTACCCCCAAATCATGAAGATTTTCTCCTGTGTTTCTTTCTATATGTTTATAGATGAGCCTTTACGTGTTCATGATTGGTTTAACTTTTGCAAATAGTGTGGAGTAAGAGCCAAGAATTATTACTATTATTATTTTTTAAGATTTTATTTATTTATTTGACACAGAGAGAGAGAGACAGCTAGAGCAGGAACACAAGCAGGGGGAGCAGGACAGGGAGAAGCAGCCTCCTGGCTGAGCAGCGAGCCCGATGCGGGGCTCGATCCCAGGACCCTGGGATCATGAGCTGAGCTGAAGGCAGACGCTTAATGACTGAGCCACCTGGGCACCCCGAGAATTATTATTATTTTTTAGTGGATATACAGTACCAGTTTTTGGAAAGAAAATGCTATAGCCTTGATATCTTTGTCAAAAATCAGTTGACCATCAATGTTTTATACTTTTCAGCATACAGGTCTTTTACCTTCTTGGTTAAATTTATTTTTAGCTATTTTATTCTTTTTGATGCATTTATAAATGCCATTTTTTCCTAACTTATAAACTTCACTAAAAAAAAAAAATCTGTTCACTATATGTGAGTGAGTTTTTTTCCGGGCTGTATTCTGTTCCACTGATCTATATGTCCATCCTTACCCCAATATCACACAGTCTTTATCACTGTAGTTTAATGTTGTTTTGAAAGCAGATACTGTTGGCTATAACTGTGTCCCTTTCTTTCAATTTTGTTATGAATATTATGTTATGAATGCAATTCTAGGTCCTTAGGTCATTTCATTTTTGTATACATTTTAGAGTCAACTTACAAATTTCTAAAACCAAAAACTTTTTGGGATTTGATTGGGGTTGCATTAAATATATAGATCAATTTGAGGAGAAATGGAATCTTGACAATAATGGACCTTAATCCATGAACTTGGTATATATCTATTTTTTTAAAGGTCTTCTTTAATTTCTCTCAACAGTATTATGTAGTTTTCATACTACAGAACTTCTATATGTTTAGTTAAATGTTGTTTTCATACTACAGAACTTCTATATGTTTAGTTAAATTTGTCTATAATCATTTCATGTTTTGATGCTTTCTGTATGTTTTGAATTCTATTTTCCAACTATTTGTTGTGGTTATGAAAAAAGAGAATTGACTTTTATATAAACTTTCATGCTGCATCTTCGCTGAACTTGCTTATTAGTTGTAGGCGCTTTCTTGAAGATTTGCTCAAGTTTTCTATATACATAATCATGTCACAATGTCACCTAAATTGTCAAATTTCTGGTATAGATTTGTTCATAATATTATTATTTTTGTTACTAGCCCTTATCCTTTTAATATTTATAGAATTTATGGTAATGTTCCTTTTTTTATTCCTGATATTAGCCACTTGTATTTTCTTTTTTTTTTTTAAAGATTTTATTTATTTATTTGAGAGAGAGAGAGAATGAGAGATAGAAAGCACGAGAGGGAAGAGGGTCAGAGGGAGAGGCTGACTCCCCGCTGAGCAGGAAGCCCGATGTGGGACTCGATCCCGGGACTCCAGGATCATGACCTGAGCCGAAGGCAGTCGCTTAACCAACTGAGCCACCCAGGCACCCAGCCACTTGTATTTTCTTGACCCATCTAGTTTTCTGCTTCTTAAAATGTAATCCCCAGAAGCATTAGAATCACTTGGAAACTTACTAGAAATGAACATTCTTGGACCCCACTCCAGACCTATTGAATTAGAAACTCTGGAGTCAAAGTCCAGCAATCCATTTTAATAAGAATTCCTGGTGATTCTAATGCACATTAGGTTTAGAAACTGCTGCTTTAGAAAGAAGCTTATGAATTTCATTGATTTAAAAAATATTTTTGGCTTAGTTGAATTTCCCTATCATTTGTCCACTCTCTATTTCTGCTCTAATTTTTCTTTCTGCTTGTGTTTAATTTGTACTTCTTTTTCTATCTTCTTAAGGTGTAAGCTAAGTTAATTGCTTCTGGACCTCTGTTTCTTTCCCCTGTAAGCCCTTAAAACCATAAGTTTCTTTCTAAGCACTGCTTTAACTATATTCTGTAATATTTGATATGATTTATTTGCATTTTTATTTAATCCAAAATATATTCTAAGCTTGTGTGTTATTTTTTCTTTGGCCCTGGTAAGTTTAATTTTCATATATTTTGAGATTAGTTTTCCAGAAATCTTTCAGTTATTGATTTCTAATTTTAGTCCTTTGTGGTCATATAATATAATCTTTATGATTTCATTTCTTTTAAGTTTATTCAGAATTTTCTAATGGCTCAGCATATGGCCTATATTGATTAATTTTCCTCAAGCAGTTGGAAAGAATGTGCATTCTGTTATTGTTGGATAGAGTGTTCTGTAAGTGTCAGTTAGGTCAAGTTGCTTGATAAGATTGTGCTTACTGATTTTCTTTCAATTACTGAAAGAGCAGTACTGTAATCTCCAACTGTAATTGTGAATTTAGTTCTCCTTTTATGTTAGTCTTTGCTTCATTTATATTAGCTGTATACACTGTTAGGATTATTATGTCTGTTTGACAAATTGATTCTGTTTGTCACTATGAAAACGTTCTTACTCCTATTTTTTTCATTCTATAGCCTACTTTGTTCACTATTGATATCATCACTCTAGCTTTCTTTTCCTTTTTTTAAATTTAATTTTATTTTATTATGTTACGTTAGTCACCATACAGTACATCATTAGTTTTGGATGTAGTGTTCCATGATTCATTGTTTGCGTATAACACCCAGTGCTCCATGCAATATGTGCCCTCTTTAATACCCATCACCGGGCTAACCCATCCCCCCAGGCCCCTCCCCTCTAAAACCCTCAATGTGTTTCTCAGAGTCTATAGTCTCTTATGGTTCATCTCCCCCTCTGATTTCCCCCTTTCATTTTCCCTTCCTTCCCCTAATGTCCTCCAGGCTATTCCTTATGTTCCACAAATAAGTGAAACCATATGATAATTGGCTTTCTCTGCTTGACTTATTTCACTTTGCATAATCTCCTCCAGTCCCATCCATGTTGATGTAAAAGTTGGGTATTCATCCTTTCTGATGGCTGAGTAATATCCCATTGTATATATGGAGCACATCTTCTTTATCCATTCATCTGTTGACGGGCATCTCGGCTCTTTCCACAGTTTGGCTATTGCGGACATTGCTGCTCTGAACATTGGGGTGCATATGGCCCTTCTTTTCACTACATCTGTGTCTTTGGGGTAAATACCCAGTAGTGCAATTGCTGGGTCATAAGGTAGCTGTGTTTTTAATTTTTTGAGGCACCTCCACCCTGTTTTCCAAAGTGGCTGTACCAACGTGCATTCCCACCAACAGTGTAAGAGGGTTCCCCTTTCTCCACAACCTCTCCAACATTTGTTGTTTCTTGCCTTGTCAATTTTTGCCGTTCTAACTGGTGTAAGGTGGTATCTCAACGTGGTTTTGATTTGAATTTCCTTGATGGCTAATGATGATGAACATTTTTTCATGTGTCTGTTAGCCATTTGTATGTCTTCTTTGGAAAAGTGTCTATTCATGTCTTCTGCCCATTTTTTGACTTGATTATTTGTTTTTTGGGTGTTGAGTTTGAGAAGTTCTTTATAGATCTTGGATATTAGCCCTTCATCTGTAGTGTCATTTGCAAATATCTTCTCGCATTTCATGGGTTGCCTCTTTGTTTTGTTGACTGTTTCCTTTGCTGTGCGGAAGCTTTTTATCTTGATAAAGTCCCTAACGTTCATTTTCCCTTTTGTTTCACTTGCCTTTGGAGCTGTAGCTTGAAAGAAGTTGCTGTGGCCGATGTTGAAGAGGTTATGCCTATGTTCTCCTCTAGGATTTTGATGAATTCCTGTCTCATATTGAGGTCTTTCATCCATTTTGAGTTTATCTTTGTGTATGGTGTTAGAGAATGGTTGAGTTTCATTCTTCTGCATGTGTCTGTTCAATTTTCCCAGCACCATTTATTGAAGAGACTGTCTAGCTTTCTTTTTTATTACTATTTTCATTATATACATATTTTCATCCCTTTATTTTTACTTATCTGTGTAATTACAGTTTAAGGGACATTCTAGACAGCATATATTTGGGTCTTTCTATTTGGATCTTCCTTTTTTATCTGTTATGACAATCTATCACTTAATTGGAGTGTTTCAATGATTCATATTCAGAGTAATTATCAATAAGTTTGTATTAATATTTACCATCTTGCTCTTTGTTTTATATTTGTCTAATTTGTCCTTTTTTTCTTTTTCCTGACTTCTTTCTGTTTTGTTTTGTTTTGTTTTTTGAATTCCATTTAATGTCCTCTATTGGCTTATACAGTTCTGTTTTATTTAAAAGCTCACCGTATATCTTTCTAAGAATCATAGTCTACCTTCAAATATGTTCTATCACTTCATTTCATGAAAGAGACTTGCAACAGTGTAGTCCTGGTTTCCTTTCCCATGCTTTGTGCTGTTGTTGTCATAAATTTTCATTCTACATATACTTAAACTTATAATTTTTTGTTTCAACAGTAAATTATTTTTTGAAGAACTTAAAAATGAGAAAAATTTATTTATATTTATGTATATATTTCCTGTTTCTGGCACTCTTCCTTCCTTAGTGTAGTTCCAAATTTCTACCTGGTTTCAAAGGTGATGGTTTTCAATACATGGATGGAGCTAGAGCGTATTAAGCTAAGTGAAGTAAGTCAGTCAGAGAAATACAAATACCATATGATCTCACTGACATGTGGAATTTAAGAAAGAAAACAGATGAACATATGGGAAGGGGAAAAGGAAAAAAGGAGAGAGGGAAACAAACCAAAAGAGACTCTTAAAGATAGAGAACAAACTGAGGGTTGATGGAGGGAGATGGGGGGGGATTGGCTAGATGGGTGATGGGGATTAAGGAGGGCACGTGTTATGATGAGCACTAGGTGTTGTATGTAAGTGATGAACCACTGAATTCTACTCCAGAAACCAATATTGTACTATATGTTAATCACCTAAAATTTAAATTAAAAAACCCAAAAAACAAAACAAAAAGAAAACCAAAAACGATGGTTTAACACTGAGTCTTTGGGAAGAACTGGTGGGAAATTAGGTGAAGGAGGTTTGGAGTAACCAGCTCCTAGAAGATCCTTAGTGCCATCTTACAGACTTAGACTACTTGAAAATAATGCAGGTTATATGATCACATTCAGATTATAGGAAAATCACTTTGGCATCTGTGGAAAAATTTATTTGAGGAGCTTGAGAGCACTCAGCTGTCTATTGCAATAAATCAGAAAGAATGATTCAGACCTGGAGAGGACTTATTCAAGAGAATTTCAGGAGCTAAAATTAATAGCACCAGGTGGTTGACTTGATGTCTGGGGGAAGGGACTTGGAGAAGCATGGATGACTTCTGGGTTTTTACCTGGTGACCAAATATGGTCATGACACCAGCCGAGACAGAGAACATAGAAGAGCTAGTTTGTGGGAGAGGTGGTGAGTTCAGCAGTGAATGCACTGCATTTAGCTGTTTGTGGGCGACCTAACTGGAGAGAGATGAATGTGTAGCTCTGAGGAAAGGTCAGAGTTGGACCTTTAAAATACAAAATATATAATGTCCTCAAGTATTTGGCAGATCAGACTACTTGCCTAAGACAGAATTTGTCAAGGTGCGTGGTAATTAATCACCTGCATCAGATCCATCTGTAGGTGGGATAAAGTTGGCAGGTTCCTGGGCTACCAGTAGGATCAAGAACCTACATGAACAAGCCCCACGATGGATTCTCAAGTTAAAACAAAAAACAAAAAAACCCGATTTAAAAGTAAGAAGAAATTGGATATGTAAGTCCCTTCCCTCTTCTGTGTTTTCTCTCACATACAAAAGGTGTGTGAAATCTTGAGAACTGAAGGTGGAAGACACCTGGTGTTGGATGGGTGGTGTTGGTGGTGGAGGGTACGGAATATGAAGTTGGAAAACAGATCTGCAAAATGAAATGGAGAAAGAGCTTGTAGTGGAAGTGGGTTTTTATCTTCAAGTTCAAGAAAAAGACACTTTGAAGGCAGTGGATAATTATATATGAAATGAAAGGAGGAGGTTACAAAACTGCTGATGGTTTTAAATATTAGGATGATTTACAAAACAAAACAAAACAAAACAAAACAAAACAGCAATGAAACCCTCTTTCTTAACAAGATATCGTCATGTAGCCTAAGAACGCAAGGATTGCCTATCTGAATTAAGCCCAAGTCATGTCTCTTACAGTGGGACAGAGGATGCATACTTGGGCTCCATGAGGTTCTTCTTAAGGTCAACCCATAGGGTTAGAGTTTCACCTTCTTCAATTCTGATTGTCTGCAATATTGATTGCAACTCTATCTGCTTATATAAAGATTTATGGAAGTACTTGCATAAAGTGCTTGCATAACTACTTACATAAAGATAGGCAGAGAAGGAAGCTATACTGAATGACAGCATGCTATTGCACAGATGTGTTGACCTTACTTACGAAATGTAAAGGAAGAAGCTGTAGTCTTCACATTGCTTAATATCAATTATTAATTTCTCCTTGGAATATTTTTGGGGGTTTCAGAAAAGTGGAGACCATGTTTAGCACATGAAATAATGATTCAAAGGCAGGTAAATAAGAGTATGGGGCTGGTTAGCTTTCAGTGAATCTAGAAGTTATAAGAAATATTGAGAAGAGTAACTATAATTACTGGCATTATTGAACATGGTCAATGCCCTGTTTTAAGCATTTTATATATACCTATTCCTTTAATCTCCTTAAAGGCTCTACCTGAGGTAGGTACTGTCATGATCCAATTTTACAGATGAGAAAGCCAAGAAGCCCAGAAGTCACCCCAGATTGCAAGTTGGTAGGAAAGAGTCAGAGCTAGGATTCACATCCAGGAACGTGGCTGTAAAAGCCTGCACATCATAATGATGAAGAAGACAATAAAGAATAGAAACAGCATATGGGTGCCTGGGTGAATGAGTCGGTTAAGCATCTGACTCTTGATCTCAGTTCAGGTATTGATCTCAGGGTTGTGAGTTCAAGGCCTGTGTAAAAAAAAAAAAAAAAAGAAAAGAAAAAGAAAAAAGACTAGAAACAAGGTAGAGTCACTGAGAAAAGAATGAAACTGAACTGAAAAGAGGTTTTAAATAAAAATTTTTTTAAATTTTTTATTGTTATGTTAATCACCATACATTACATCATTAGTTCTTGATGTAGTGTTCCATGATTCATTGTTTGTGCATAACACCCACTGCTCCATGCAGACTGTGCCCTCTTTAACACCCATCACCAGGCTAACCCATCCCCCCACCGCTTCCCCTCTAGAACCCTCAGTTTGTTTTTCAGAGTCCATCGTCTCTCATGGTTGGTCTCCCCCTCCGACTTACTCCCCTTCATTCTTCCCCTCCTGCTGTCTTCTCCTTTTTCTTTTTTCTTAACATAGGTTGCATTATTTGTTTCAGAAGCACAGATCTGTGATTCAACAGCCTTGCACAATTCACAGCACTCACCATAGCACATACCCTCCCCAATGTCTATCACCCAGCCACCCCATCCCTCCCACCCCCCACCACTCCAGCAACACTCAGTTTGTTTCCTGAGATTAAGAATTCCTCATATCAGTGAGGTCATATGATACATGTCTTTCTCTGATTGACTTATTTCACTGAGCATAACACCCTCCAGTTCCATCCACGTCGTTGCAAATGGCAAGATCTCATTCCTTTTGGTGGCTGCATAATATTCCATTGTGTATATATACCACTTCTTCTTTATCCATTCATCTGTCGATGGACATCTTGGCTCTTTCCACGGTTTGGCTATTGTGGACATTGCTGCTATAAACATTGGGGGGCACGTACCCCTTCGGATCCCTACATTTGTATCTTTATGGTAAATACCCAGTAGTGCAATTGCTGGATCGTAGGGTAGCTCTATTTTCAACTGTTTGAGGAACCTCCATACTGTTTTCCAGCGTGGTTGCATCAGCTTGCATTCCCACCAACAGTGTAGGAGGGTTCCCCTTTCTCCGCATCCCCGCCAACATCTGTCGTTTCCTGACTTGGTAATTTTAGCCATTGTGACGGGTGTGAGGTGGTATCTCATTGAGGTTTTGATTTGGATTTCCCTGATGCTGGGTGATGTGGAGCACTTTTTCATGTGCCTGTTGGCCATTTGGATGTCTTCTCTGGAAAAATGTCTGTTCATGTCTCCTGCCCATTTCTTGATTGGATTATTTGTTCTTTGGGTGTTGAGTTTGATAAGTTCTTTATAGATTTTGGATACTAGCCCTTTATCTGATATGTCATTTGCAAATATTTTCTCCCATTCTGTCGGTTGTCTTTTGGTTCTGTGGACTGTTTCTTTTGCTGTGCAAAAGCTTTTTATCTTGATGAAATCCTAAGAGTTCAGTTTTGCCCTTGCTTCCCTTGCCTTTGGCGATGTTTCTAGGAAGAAGTTGCTGCGGCTGAGGTCGAAGAGGTTGCTACCTGTGTTCTCCTTTAGGATGTTGATGGACTCCTGGCTCACGTTTAGGTCTCTCAACCATTTGGAGTCTATTTTTGTGTGTGGTGTAAGGAAATGGTCCAGTTTCATTCTTCTGCATGTGGCTGTCCAATTTTCCCAACACCATTTGTTGAAGAGACTGTCTTTTTGCCATTGGACATTCTTTCCTGCTTTGTCAAAGATGAGTTGACCATAGAGTTGAGGGTCCATTTCTGGGCTCTCGATTCTGTTCCACTGGTCTATGTGTCTGTATTGGGCCAGTACCATACTGTCTTGATGATGACAGCTTTGTAATAGAGCTGGAAGTCCGGAATCGTGATGCCGCCAGCTTTGCTTTTCTTTTTCAAGATTCCTCTGGCTATTCGGGGTCTCTTCTGGTTCCCTACAAATTTTAGGATTATTTGTTCCATTTCTTTGAAAAAAGTGGATGATATTTTGATGGGGATCGCTTTGAATGTGTAGATTGCTCTAGGTAGCATTGACATCTTCACAATGTTTGTTCTTCCAATCCATGAGCATGGAACGCTTTTCCATTTCTTTGTGTCTTCTTCAATTTCTTTCATGAGTATTTTATAGTTTTCTGAGTACAGATCCTTTGCCTCTTTGGTTAAATTTATTCCTAGGTATCTTATGGTTTTGGGTGCAATTGTAAATGGGATCGACTCCTTGATTTGTCTCTCTTCTGTCTTGTTGTTGGTGTATAGGAATGCCACTGATTTCTGTGCATTGATTTTATAGCCTGCTACTTGACTGAATTCCTGTATGAGTTCTAGCAGTTTTGGGGTGGAGTGTTTTGGGTTTTCCACATACAGTATCATATCATCCGCAAAGAGTGAGAGTTTGACTTCCTCTTTGCCGATTTGGATGCCTTTGATTTCTTTTTGTTGTCTGATTGCTGTGGCTAGGACTTCTAACACTACGTTGAACAGCAGTGGTGATAGAGGACATCCCTGCCGCGTTCCTGACCTTAGGGGAAAAGCTCTGAGCTTTTCCCCATTGAGAATGATATTCGCTGTAGGTTTTTCATAGATGGCTTTTATGATATTGAGGTAGGTACCCTCTATGCCTATACTCTGAAGAGCTTTGATCAAGAAAGGATGCTGTAGTTTGTCAAATGCTTTTTCTGCATCTATTGAGAGGATCCTATGATTCTTGTTCTTTCTTTCGTTAATGTATTGTATCACGCTGATTGATTTGCGGATGTTGAACCAGCCTTGCAGCCCAGGGATAAATCCCACTTGGTCATGGTGAATAATCCTTCTAATGTACTGTTGGATCCTATTGGCTAGTATTTTGGTGAGAATTTTTGCATCCATGTTCATCAAGGATATGGGTCTGTAATTCTCCTTTTTGATGGGGTCTTTGTCTGGTTTTGGGATCAAGGTAATGGTGGCCTCCTAAAATGAGTTTGGAAGTTTTCCTTCCATTTCTATTTTTTGGAACAGTTTCAGGAGAACAGGTATTAAGTCTTCTTTAAATGTCTGATAGAATTCCCCTGGGAAGCCATCTGGCCCTGGGCTTTTGTTTGTTGGGAGATTTTTGATGACTGCTTCAATTTCCTTAGTGGTTATAGGTCTGTTCAGGTTTTCTATTTCTTCCTGGTTCAGTTTTGGTAGTTGATACATCTCTAGGAATGCACCCATTTCTTCCAGGTTATCTAATTTGCTGGCATAGAGTTGCTCATAATATGTTCTTAGAATTGTTTGTATGTCTTTGGTGTTGGTTGTGATCTCTCCTCTTTCATGCATGATTTTGTTGATTTGGGTCATTTCTGTTTTCTTTTGGATAAGTCTGGCCAGGGGTTTATCAATCTTGTTAATTCTTTCAAAGAACCAGCTCCTAGTTTCGTTGATCTGTTCTACTGTTCTTTTGGTTTCTATTTCCTTGATTTCTGCTCTGATCTTTATGATTTCTCTTCTCCTGCTGGGTTTAGGCTTTATTTGCTGTTCTTTCTCTAGCTCCTCTAGGTGTAGGGTTAGGTTGTGTATTTGAGACCTTTCTTGTTTCTTGAGAAAGGCTTGTATTGCTATATACTTTCCTCTCAGGACTGCCTTTGCTGTATCCCAAAGATTTTGAACCGTTGTGTTTTCATTTTCATTGGTTTCCATGAATTTTTTTAATTCTTCTTTAATTTCCTGGTTGACCCATTCATTCTTTAGTAGGATGCTCTTTAGCCTCCATATATTTGAGTTCTTTCCGACTTTCCTCCTGTGGTTGAGTTCTAGTTTCAAAGCATTGTGGTCTGAAAATATGCAGGGAATGATCCCAATCTTTTGGTACCGGTTGAGACCTGATTTGTGACCTAGGATGTGATCACTTCTGGAGAACGTTCCATGGGCACTAGAGAAGAATGTGTATTCCGTCGCTTTGGGATGGAATGTTCTGAATATGTCTGTGAAGTCCGTTTGGTCCAGTGTGTCATTTAAAGTCTTTATTTCCTTGTTGAGCTTTTGCTTAGATGATCTGTCCATTTCAGTCAGGGGGGTGTTAAAGTCCCCCACTATTATTGTATTGTTGTTAATGTGTTTCTTCGCTTTTGTTATTAATTGCCTTATATAATTGGCTGCTCCCATGTTCGGAGCATAGATATTTACAATTGTTAGATCTTCTTGTTGGATAGACCCTTTAAGTAGGATATAGTGTCCTTCCTCATCTCTTATTACAGTCTTTGTTTTAACATCTAATTTGTCTGATATAAGGATTGCCACTCCAGCTTTCTTTTGGTGTCCATTAGCATGGTAAATGGTTTTCCACCCCCTCACTTTCCATCTGGGGGTGTCTTTGGGTCTAAAATGAGTCTCTTGCAGACAGCATATCGATGGGTCTTGTTTTTTTAATCCAATCTGATAGCCTGTGTCTTTTGATTGGGGCATTGAGCCCATTTACATTCAGGGTAACTATTGAAAGGTATGAATTTAGTGCCACTGTATTGCCTGTAAGGTGACTGTTACTGTATATTGTCTCTGTTCCTTTCTGATCTATGCTGCTTTTAGGCTCTCTCTTTGCTTAGAGGACCCCTTTCAAGATTTCTTGGAGGGCTGGTTTCGTGTTTGCAAATTCCTTTAGTTTTTGTTTGTCCTGGAAGCTTGTTATCTCTCCTTCAATTTTCAATGACAGCCTAGCTGGTTATAGTATTCTTGGCTGCATGTTTTTCTCGTTTAGTGCTCTGAAGATATCATGCCAGTCCTTTCTGGCCTGCCAGGTCCTGTGGATAGGTCTGTTGCCAATCTAATATTTCTACCATTGTAGGCTACATATCTCTTCTCCCGAGCTGCTTTCAGGACTTTTCTCTTTGTCCTTGAGACTCGTAATTTTTACTATTAGTCGTCAGGGTGTTGACCTATTTTTATTGATTTTGAGCGGGGTTCTCTGTGCCTCCTGGATTTTGATGCCTGTTTCCTTCCTCACATTAGGGAAGTTCTCTGCTATTATTTGCTCCAGTATACCTTCTGCCCCTGTCTCTCTTTCTTCTTCTTCTGGGATCCCAATTATTCTAATGTTGTTTCGTCTTATCGTATCGCTTATCTCTCCAATTATGCCCTCGTGATCCTGTAGTTGTTTCTCCGTTTTTTCTCAGCCTCTTTATTTTCCATCATTTGGTCTTCTATATCGCTGATTCTCTCTTCTGCCTCATTAATCCTAGCAGTTAGTGCCCCCATTTTTGATTGCACCTCATTAATAGCCTTTTTGATTTTGACTTGGTTAGATTTTAGTTCTTTTATTTCTCCAGAAAGCGTTTCTCTAATAAGGTCCATGCTTTTTTCAAGCCCAGCTAGTATCTTTAAAGTCATGATTCTGAACTCTAGGTCCGACATCGTACTAATGTCCATATTGAGTAGGTCCCTGGCTGATGGTACTATCTCTTCTTCTTTTTGCTGAGGTGATTTTTTTCATCTTGTCATTTTGTGCAGAGGAGAATAGATGAATGAGAGAACAAAATGCTAACAGGTTAACAATGTTCCCAGCAAATACTCTATACAAATCAGAAAAGACCTGAAACCAGGGGAAAAGAAAGGGAAAGAAAGAAAAAAGAAAGGGAAAAGAAAGAAAAAAAAAAAAAACAAAAAGAAAATGGTAAAAACAAAAACAGAACAATACGAAGAAAACCGAATATGATCATATATGATCAGGCTAGTTCATAGATCGGTGCCACACACTAGATTTTGGGCGTATTTTGGTCTGTTAGAAAAACGTGCCTCCTAAAATTTTAAAGGAAGAAAGACTTATATATGTACAAAATAAGGGTTGATACAATGAAGGGGTGGAAGATTACTGTAAAGATGAAAATTATAAAAGATTTTATAAAAGGAATTGATAAGATAAGAAGTTGTTTGAAAAAAGAAAGAAGAAGATTTAAAAAAAAAGAAAAAGAAAAACGAAAAAAAGAAAAGGGAGAGAATGTGATCAGGCAGGAGACTAGAACAAAGCCATACACTAGTGATTTAGGGTATATTTTGATCTGTTAGAAGAAACAGTATCTCAAAATTTTAAAGAGAGAACAACTTATTTATATATATGTGCCAAAAATAAGGGTAACGACTATGAAGGGATAAAATATGACTCTAAAAAGGAAAAATGAAAAATGTTTTTTTTAAAAAAGGGATTGATAAGATGTTGGTTGAAAAAAGGGAAAAAGAAAAATTAAAAAAAAAACAGTTAAAACAATTAACTTTGAAAAACTAATGAATCATGGTAAAAAAAGCCATGAATTCTATGTGCAGTATTCCCCTAGCGCTGGAGTTCTCCCGTTCTCCTTGATCGGTAAACTTGGTCTTGGCTTGCTGGCTGTTCGTGCTGATCTTCTGGGGGAGGGGCCTGTTGCCGTGGTTCCCAAATGTCTTTGCCGAGGCTGAATTGCCCTGCCCTTGTCGGTCCGGGCTAAGCAAGCTGCTTGGGTTTGCTCTCAGGAGCTTTTGTTCCCTGCAAGCTCTGGTACAGCTTTGGAGGACCAGGGTGAAAATGGTGGCCTCCCAATCTCCACCCGGAGGAGCCGAGAACTCAGGGTCCCGCTCCTCAGTGCGCCCCCAGAGAAAAGCAGTCACTCCCGTGTCCCTGGTCTCCGGCCGCTCTGCGTGCTCACCCGGCCTGTGACCGAACGTTGCTATCTCTGGCACCCGACCCCGCGCGGAGTCTCCAAACCCAGCAGATCCCTACGGTGCGCTCCCGCGCCGCTCCTCCCGGGGGAGGAAGGGGAGTCTCCCTGGATCTGCCGCTTGTTGGGTCCCTGCTGGAGGAGCAGTGGCCCGACTGTCACCGATCACAGTTTATGGCAACCCTGAACTGAGAGCCCACGCCTCGGCTCCGTCTCTGCAGCCGGCTTCCCCTGCTCCGTTACCTGGGAGTTCTGCCGCCCTCAGGCACCCCCGGTCTTTCTGTGACCCCGCGGGTCCTGAGACCACACTGTCCTGCGAAGATTCCACCCCCCGCTTAGCCACTGGAGCGATGTGCCTCAGTGGAGCCGACTTCTAAAAGTTCCGATTTTGGGCTCCGCGGGTCTATCACTTGCCAGAAGCGGCCGACGGAGGCCCCCTCCCCCGCCGTCTATCCTCCCGAATATCGCCTCGGATTCACTTCTCCGCACGTCCTACCTTCCAGTAAGTGGTCGCTTCTCTGTTCAGAGAGTTGTTGCTACTCTCTTCTTCGGTCTCCTGTTGAGTTCGTGGGTGTTCAGAATGGTTTGATCCCCATTCAGCTGAATTTCTGAGACCAGACGAAATCCAGGTCTCCTACTCCTCCACCATCTTGCTGCGCCCCCCTAAATAAAATATTTTTAACCTACAGAAAATTGCATAAGTAGCTAAGGTTAAAAAATACATAGAACAACACATAACTTATATTAAAAATGAAAAGGCTTCTATGTAACTGATCTTTAAGATTCCTTCCTAGAATTCCACAATCTGATGATACCAATAACCAAATTGTGAGCCCAACTATGTTCTGAAAGCCTCTCACATCTATGAGCCCCTGCGATCACTCACTGAAGTTCTACCTGTAGACATATAAGAAATATATGTCAAGAAATAGAGCATAAAAATGTGGTTAAAACAATTGAGAACAAAAAATGGACTTCAAGATCACTTCAAAATAAAAATAAGAAATAAGACCTGTAAAATTTCTCAGAAAGGGGAACCAGAAAAGCATGGGGAAGTCTCAGGGGTCCCTTCAACTGTTTCTGACGTCAGAAGAAATGAAGGGTTTACCAGGAATCGGCACCTGGCTGATGGAGAGCTACTGAAGACAACTTGCTTCTGGACCAGACGGGCTTATTGCCAGGTGTGACGAAGGCTCCCAGGAGGGTTAAACTGGCCTTGTTAATGGACTTCAGTAAAATTTGGGAAAACGGAACAATGACAAAGTCTGTAGTAAAATAAGTACTGCCCACTTGATTCAGGAAAAATGTATAGGCTCTTTACAGTAGAGTTTGACTAGAAAAAATATTTGCAAGTATTTATTACCCTCAAACCAGAAGGCTAGCTGGCAAAATGAAGCACAAGGCCCACTGAGGCAATAAATGAGTGGGGAGAATCAGGCTGCTTGGGGACCTTCTTTAGGGGACTAGGGGGGGTGCCACAAGGGGATTGGTGTTGCTCTGTGGTCTCATCAGCTGGACAAAGAGAAAGTTCTTCCCAGGAGCAGGCAACTTGGATGAAGGTGGGTGAGCATACAACTGTGTTTGTGAGTCTGGTTTTCGACTTGGGGGGGGGGGGTTGAGAAAAGAAATTGGGGTCATATTGGTGAAAAGCCAAGTCTCCAGTATAGTCCAGTATAATCACCAGCAGGAGACAATGGGTGTATTGAACAGCAAAGAAGTTGGTCACACACAATGCTAACAAAAGTGAAATACAGCTTTACATTCAAGAGTGATGGAGAGACACATTTAATACAATTCAACATAGAGCAATTTGGGGAGGAAAGTTTGGTGAAAAATGTTAAAGACATCAAGGTATAAGAAGGACCCTTTAAGGCTAACACAAAATTCAAATGATACAAGAGTTGAAAGAAAGATGAAGAGAAAGGACAGTTTCTGAAAATTTGTCAAGGGTAACTCTAGCAGAGAGGGTACATGGTCAAAGCAGTTTTAATAGAACTGTACTCTAATGATACCAACTGGTTACGTGCATTTTTGTTAGAGATTTTTAAAAATTTGTTTTTATAACTGTAAGGATAATCTGATTCAAAGGCAGCTGATATCCACCTTTCCTAAGGATTAAAGAGTAATGCCTTTAAAAACACATTTAATAAGGAGATTGAGCAATGATATGTAGGGAGCATTTAATCTGTTATGGAGGAACAATGTTCGCAATTTTGTGCAAGTCACTCTCAGTCCCTGATGCACTGTCACAAACCAGTAGGTAGTTCACAAATGTCTTGCGAATAAATATCTGAATGAGAAAGAAGCTATTAATGCAGGAAGACACAAGAAAATTGGAATATGTGTTAGTTTTGTTTTATAAGGAGAAAGTAGGGTGAAAAATTCTAAGTACGTTTGTATAGTTTTTCTAATGACAATGGGAAAGCTTGAATAAACAGAATTATAAGCACAATAATTCAATAAAGTCTATTCAAGGCCAAAGAGCTAATTTTTATTATTTTAACTTTATTATAATTTTTATTTTGAAGATATTTCTCAAAACATGCTACCTCCAGTAGTTCTGTCCCTACACAAACTGGAAATTTGGACTAAATGTGCAGCATCAGAAGCATCCCCCAGCTCCTTCAGCTCCTGCCCCAGCTCTACCCAGCTTCAGCTATAAAAACCTACTCTCAGCAGGCTCAGTTCTGCCCAATCTGATCCAGAGAATCTGGTTTGTATAGTGTTAGTGTCTCCTTTATTAAGGGATGAGGTGGCAGGGTAGGGGTTAGGGAAAGTGTCTGTAAATTCAAAAGTAGTCTCCTCTCCTGTGTTATGATGCCTACACTAACTCTAGGCTTCAGATTCCCTACCTGTTCCCCACTATGGAAGACAATCTGCCCTGGGGTCACTTCACTCCTCTGTGGCTTTGCTTCTATTCTACTTCAACCCTGAACAAAGCCCTGTTCTGCCCCCCTCAAATCATCCCTATGAGTCACTTCTCATAAGTGGACTTGGCTTCCAAGGCTCTGACCCTGCCTTGTGTGGATCTCCCAATCTTCAGTAGGGTGCATTTTGGGAATCCTACTACTTCCTTTTTGTAACACCCTAGATGGACACCAACCCTGCTTAAAGTGGGGTTTTCATGGCCTGCTGGCCTTTCTCTCCCAGTGGTTACTCTTGTGTCTTTCATTCAGTCTCTGGACTTCCCAGCAAGTCTTATGTCAGTGCTTGTGTGTAGCTTTGGACCGTCTTCCAACAGAAGCTAAGACACAGTTTGATTTTTCAGGAATTGATCATTTTCATTGACAGAAAAATCTTTTCACCAAGGATCTAGAGCTATGGCTATGTAAAAATCAGGGTTCTCTGGAGAAACAGCACCAATAGGAGATTGTGTCTGCCTGTGTGTGTCTGTGTGCGTTTATAAATATATGGCGGGGGGGCGGCTGTCAAGTCCAAAATCCATAGGGCAGGCCAGGGGAGCTATGGCTGAAACTGAGCTAATAAGCCTTCATTTTCCCACATTCAGATAAAGTAGCTTATAGGAAATAAGAACAAAGGCAACTATTTACAATCAGATATCAAAATAATATTCAGGAAAAAAAGGTTCTTTGCTTAAAAAGAACATTCTAGAAAATATATTGCCTCAGACCTTTTGATCTGGCTCAAACTTGATATGAAAGGTAGTATTGACAAAAGAAAAACGTGCCAAACTGAATGAGGGAAATGGATGAAAATATTTATATAAAATTTATTTGGCTGGGGGCTTATAAAGCTAAATTGATATGTCTATATAAAACTTCAGAATATTCTGTCGATTGAGTTAGAAGAAACAGAGTGTACTAATTATATAGATTTAGAAGAACATGTGTGGGTCAGTGAGGTATGTGGAGACACACACGAGATGAAGAGAGAGGCTGTCAGGGTTCTATGTTCTCGAGGTCAGAGCATAGAGTGAGCCGGGAACTTAGTTGGAGTCAGAACAAGTGGTCAGAGATCTCAATTAAGAAACAATGTCAGAATCATTCTTTCTTGCTGAGCAGAGCATTCTCTTCTCAGGCTAATGACTTATAATAAGTAGAGCCACCTGAAAATGAATTACAAAGTAATTAGGAACAAAGTAATTAGGAACAAAACAGCAATCTTGCAAATTTCCACTTTGGGGACGGATTTGGGGTGAAGTTGGAAGGTGTTTGAGAAAAAAGAAACCAATATGGTGAAGGGTTTGGGCTGGGAATAAAAGAGAGACTCCTTTTTACTCTAGACCATCTTGGGCATGGTATGTGACTGCTATTTATCTTGTCACCCATCAGTGCAATTAAGCCCGGTGGATTCCTGGCTTGTCTGGGATTCTCTTTGGATAGAAGAGGACCCAAGAGGATTAAACACGATCATGGGCATTAGACCAGTGCTGTCATGTTATTTTAGGAACAAAGAGATCTCTAAAGAAGGATTTGTGGCATTCAGAATAGTTGGGGAGTATAGATTGGTGTGACTACTCAGGAAGTCCTGGAATGAAATCATGCTTAAAAGAACTTGTCCGAGAAATAGATGGAGCAATCAGGACATGGTAAGAAGATTAAAACTCAGAGTCAACTGAGGTCTGGGTAAATGAATAAGGATAGAGGGTATAGATACATGTTATGTTCAGAGCCCAATTACTTGGGACAGGTGATGGGATTCCAACTGATAACAAAGGGAGAGAAACTTTTGTGTCTATCTTCTCCAACAAGAAGAATGGTAATAAAACTGTTTGTTTTGTACTCTCACCATAAGATGGGAAGTAAAAGGGAAGAGAGGTAGGGAAGTATTAAGAACATCTAGCAATTTCAGGTGACTTCATTTTATAAGGACCAAAGTGAACAAACCTGTGTGTGAGCTGAGTCACTGTCAGGAATCTGGGAACCATCTGACCCTGGAGAATGGAAGTGGGGCCAGGGGATTAGTGATGGACAAATGCTCTTCCAGTTTTGAAAAAAAGGAATTCTGCAAACTACACACTGGCAAATCTGATTTTATTCCAGGGAAGGCTTCTAAAATAGAATATTAAACAGATGGTGTGTGAACACAGAGAAGAGGAAGCAGTGACTCACTAGGGAAAGTCATGCCAAACTCATAATCATGCTCTTTTTTATCATGCTCCTAGATTGATGGAACAGGAAAAATGGGGGGACACCTTTAGAAGAGCCTTCCTTGATTTCAAGAGAGCATTTGCCAAAGACTCTCATTATAGTTTGGAAAACACAATAATGAGCTATTAGCTGAATGTCGGGATAGTCAGGTGAAATTGTGGCTGTTTAAACAATAACCTCCCAAAAAGGGTTGATTAATAGGTTGATGTCCACTGGATGAAATGTTGAAGAGAAAGGTCACATGGCTCGGCTCCTGGCTGACTTCACCATTTCATCAACTGCTTGGCTCAGGATGTAGAAGGCCACATGAAATTTGCAGATGATACAAAGTTGAGTGACAGAAGAGCTAATATGACAGATGCATGAATTGAGATTCAAAACTATTTTGACATCTAGAACTCTAGGCAGAAACCAATGAGATGAAATTTAACAAGGACAAATGTAAAATTCTATGCTTAGAACTTCATGGATATGGAATGTTAATGACCTGCCCAAATTTCTGACCCCTCAGGCTCTAACACTGACTACAGAATCCATGTGTCCCTGCCATTTTGCCCACAGGCATGCCCCTTTAATTTCCTTGGCCTGAGGTAGGAATATAAGACACTTTTTATTAGTATTTCCAGCCACGCTGTTGGACTAGCCCAGAGGCTATTATTGCAATTCTTACTTATACACAATGTTCACAGTAATTGAATCCCAGATTCTATGGCCCTGATCTCCAGTCTCTGTTTGGCTGTGTCCCTGAATCAGCTGCTCAACACCTGCCGATTTGGATCTTCATGATAGTTGATGCTATGGAATTCGGCAAACCTCCTGCACTGGCCCTGCTTTAATAACTGTCCTTTATCCTGGGTTTTTGTTTGCAGTACCTAACTTCTAAGTTTGATACATGATTTGAATGCACTTCAAGCTCTTTCCTCCCATAGACTGGCTGGAAATATAGTTTTAGGTCCAAAGCATGAAAGCAATCAGCTAGGTTGAAGTTGAAGCCAAAGATGTGACTATGGCCTCCGAGGAAGCAGGTGCAGAGTAAATGAAGGGAGCCAAAACCTAAGTAGGAGGGAAACCAGAGTTGTGGTTAGAGTAAGGAAGACTGCAGAAGAAATGCAGAACAGGACAGCTAGAATGCTAGGAGGTAAACCAAGAGAGGGTGTCACAGAAGGCAAAGCTGTGGACAATTTTCAGGTGAAGGGATTGATCAATAGTGCTAAGTACAGCTCAGATGTCCAGAAGGATAGAAGACTCAAAATATTTCTACTGGATTCAGCAAAGTTTGGAGCACCAATGGCACTGGCAGAAGAAGCTTCTGGGGAGAGAAATGGAGGAAAAGGCTAATTGCCAAAAGTTGAAAGGGAAGTGGTTTGGAGAAATGGAGATGGGGAGAATCACCTGCACACTGGAATAAGGGCTAGAGAATGATAGAGTAGTAGCTAGAAAGGGGCGGAGTGTTAGATGAGGGAAGGCTGTGTGTGTGTTGTTTACGTAGAGGGCTGATAAAATGTCATTAGAGGGATAAACGGAAGATTCATAAAGAAAATGTGTGTTTGATGGGGGGAAATCCCTACAGAGTCACCTATGTATTTTCTTGTTCCTCCCATCTTCCTTTTCTTTTCTCATCCCACTTACTCTTCCTTCCTGTCTCAGTCCTTCTGTTCCTCTCTCCATCTTTTTCCTTTGGAGGTCAGGGACCAGGCTTTGTATTTTTCTGAATTCATACCACTGTCTTCATAGCCTTGTTTGACGGGGCTCAGTGACATCATGCCTGAACAGAGGCATGAGCTACTACGAATAGGGACTGCTCGAAACACATGCTAATAACGGAATTATAGCGCCCTAACCACTGTACTTGGTCAGTATCAGGCGCTAAGAAAAATATTTTGAGGGATATGCATATTAATGAGGGTATACCTTGAAGCAAGATAATGTCCGGATGGATGAGCGTTCTGGAAATCATGTCACATGTGGAAACTTTAGGGGACCCGGGGATAGCTCAGAACGAGAATACTAGCCTGAGGGAGGAAGGTAGAACAGACTTGTTCCGCTTTTCTATGAGGGAAAACTTTAGGACCAAGACACATAAGTTACGTGAAACTGAAATTACAGTAGTCCCCCTTTATCTGCGGGGGATGCCTTCCAAGAATCCCATTGGTTGCCTGACACCAAGAATAGTACTGAGTCCTGCATATACTACGATTTTCCTCTACAGACATACTTATGATAAAGTTTTATCTATAAATTAGACACAGTAAGAAATTGACAACAATAACTAGTAAATAAAATAGAACAATTACAATGGTGTCCTCTAATGAAAGTTATGTGAATGTGGTCTCTCAAAATGCTTGATTGTACTGTATTTGCTCTTCTTCTTGTGATGATGCGAGATGATAAAATGCCTATGTTACAAGTTGACGTGAGGTGAATGGTGTAGGCATTGTGACTTAGCGTGACTATTGACCTTCTGATGATATGGTCAGAAGGAGGATCATCTGCTTCCAGACTGTGGTTGACCAGTGGTAAATGCAACTGCAAAAAGTGGAACTGAGGATAAGGGGTAAAGTGGGGTGACTACTGTAGTTTGATGTGAATCCTTTGAATTGTTCTCCTCCTATTGCTAGAAGCTTGAGCCGAGTGACATTGCCTCAGGGCGGTGATGGTTCCTTGTAGTCCCAAGATGGCTTTTAAGTTCCTTCCTAAAATTTCCCAGCAAAAGCCCTGATAATACTCTTGCTGGATGACCCAGGTCACCTGTCCATCCTCAACGTGGCCAGGGAAATGGAATAAGTTATCTAGATCTTGACTCACCCGTTGCATCCTTTGCTTTGTCTTTACTTAAACCATGGGAAGCCCTAAATCAGGCAGCTCTGGGGAGGGAGGAATGGAGAAATCAAGATTGGAAAGTCAACAGAAAAAATGGGCATTGCAACAGTATTCTCCGAGACATTGTCCGAATTAAAAAGGAGTGCCCATGCTGAAGGTTCAGAAGAAGGACAAAAAAATCAAGCAATTGTTGGTTGTGAACACTTCACATTTTTCTCCCCTGAACATTGGCTGGTAAAATTGCTCTCCCACATTCCTTTCTACCCACCCCTTCTTTTTTCATTTTATGCTTCTCTTTGGAGCTCATCTCTTATTTTCTCTCCTCTGTCTCTCAGAAGCCAAAACCATGTTTAGAATGAGGTGAGATAGCAAAGAACAGGCGCAGCTAAGGGGTAGTGAGAAGGTACCCTGGTTTTCCCCATTCCTCCACGATTCTCCTCTATGCCCCTCCATCCCTGGGCCCAAAAGCTCTGATTATAAAGAAATAAGATATTTTTAGTGTGACTGTATAAAAATTGTGCCATTTTTTTTATAGTCGATGTGTGTCAGAAGACTATTTTGCTTTTTTGTTAAAATTATTCCTGACTTTGAGGCTTGATTCTCCTTTACCCTCTTGCCCAATATTTAACTGCATTTCTGTTTTATGCATTCAGTACATAGTTATTGAGTTTTCGCTCTATAAATCGGTAGTCGTCGGTGACCACCATGGGGAGTTCAGAGCAGGCCACACCTCATGGCTTCATCAATGCATGCATCAGACCCAAGAACCTTTATGGCCTTTACCTTCTGATTTTTTGCTGGCTTACCTCTGTTAATATGATAGTGCAATTGGCCAAGACCTTGTGTTTTGATTGCTATGAGTCTGTAGGCTTTCGTCTATAGAAGCCTCGAGAGAAGAATGCTTATTTCCATTACCACTATTAGTTTAGAATTCTAATGCCAACTTTACTCAGTACTCTTCTTATCCTATGCAGTGTGATCAGTGAGCTCCAGGCTGGACCCTGGAACTGCCAAAGCATTTGGAGGTAAGACAGGGAATCTGATTATACATATGAGTAATCTGGTCATTTCTCTTTTTGGTGGGGGAAGAAACCCAGTTCTCTAGTTCACTTCCCCATTGGCATTTACAACTGTGCTGCTCTCATGATCCCTGGGGGTAAAGGTTGCAAAAAAAAAAAAAAAAAAAGAAAGAAAGAAAGAAAGAAATATATTTTTCAAGTTCTGCAAATTTTTGTGCTTAAAGAAGTTGCTTTCTATTTTTTCTCCCCCAGCAACAAAGACTCTGGCAAAACCCATCTCTGCTGGGCTGGATGCCACAAACAAAAATCTATGGGAGAAAAAGCATTAGAATTAGGTGTAATTACTATGGGTAAATGACTTACCCAGTGTCTTCTCCAGGCACATATTGGTTTGCTGATTTGCTATGCTTCCCCTTACCCTCACCAAAATGACCAAGAATCATCCTGTTTAATTTTCTGATTGCACTGTTACGTACTGCAAAAGTCATTAATCAGTCAGAAGTTCTCAAAGGATCAATTTATTGCAATTTGTTTTCCTATAAGCACATCGAGAAGAATCCAGTAGGTGGAATCCAGGTGTACTCTGGTGCTGTAATGCAGATGAAACTGCACCCATAGCAGTAACTCTGACTTTGCTTTTTCCAAAGTTCACGATGACATGAGAAAAAGAAATGATGCTCCTCTTTCTTCACCGACATTCTTCAAAACTTCAGGAGGATTTGTTAAAACAACAGCAATTTTAGCATTAAAACATGATGCAAAAAACTTTATCTGGAAAAAGACACGCATATGTTTCACAGCAGCCAAATCAAATGAAAAATGTAGAAGAGCAGATTTCTGCATACCTGTTTTTTCAGCTAAGGAGTAAAAACTAACCAAAGATGTCTTGGGCACATTTGATTCAATCCTTTGAACCACTGCACTTACGAGCCATGGGGTCATGGACCTGGCACATAGAAGCAAACAGTAGAGAGAATGAGCTGTGTTTGGTTTAAGCTGATGGATATTGAAAAAAAATAAGAAGGTCCTTATTAATGCCATCCCACCCTACTTGTGGTCTACCCTCTAGGAGGCTATTTCTGACTTCTTACTAGGAGAAGTAAGAAAGCCCAAATGATGTAGACTCCACCATGATTATGCTTATTTGTCAATCTGTAATCCTTCTGTGGGTTTCCTTGTAGAAATTGGAAGGTTTGTCACAAAACTCTCCCATATGCACCGTTTGACCTCCGTGATTTCTCCATCACTGTAATTTGAGGCACTGCCCAAGGTGTAAACCTCTGTCAGAATTTCAGTTTCCCTGTGTTTGGGTATTTACTAATATAATGAATATATATGCTTGTCTTCGTTAACATCAACTAAAAGTTAAATATATAGAATGTAACTTCCAAAGTTGATAGAAGTTACAAAGTTGAATCCTCTTACAAAAATTTAATAAAGTAAACAGATAACTTGGGGTTTGCTTTTTTTCTTCCTTCCTTCTCTGTCACCATGACCTTTAGGATTGGATAAATTACAATCCACTGAGTTTTGAAAATTTCCTCCCCCAAATCTGTTTTTGTCCCCTTTTCTGGTTTCTATCTCCTGGGAGCAGGATCTCTGATTGTCCAGTTCATTTCATTCAGAGAACCTACATTTTCTACTTCTTTATCCTTTTATTAGGAAAGCTCAGTTATTTATTTATCTGGGTTTTGTTGTTGTTGTTTCTTTGTTTTTCTTAGTTCAGATCTTTCTCCAGGCACTGAATTAGGCGTGATTCTAGAAGGCAAAATCGGGGGTAGGGGGGCTTGGTCAGTAACTAAAAATAATTACAAAGTCATGTTACATAAATTCTTCAATGAAGAGCCATCGGTGGTGATGGAAAATCACAGGTTGGTTATTTTACTTAAGCTAAACAGAGGAAACTCCATCCAAATGGGAAGTAATTGAAAATGCCTTTTCAAAAATGCCCTTCAGACTCTTGAAAATGAAGATTGCAAAGCCTAAACAGCTTATAAGTGTCTATAAAAGACATAATTTAAATGTTCAGTCCCAGGCAGAAAAGAGTTTATATATGCAGAACTCTAGGCTCACTTAAAAAATGAACTCATTGCATTTGCTTTTCAAAATGACCTAAAGATTCTTTGGACATTGGCAGAACCCAACAGATGAGTCAATCACAAATGACAAGATCCACACAATTTCTCACGCAGACCACTTGATTGTTTATTGTAAACAATGTATTAATGCGGTTGACCCATGAATGATAATTCAAACTTTATTTTTTTTGGCACAAAAATCTGTTTGAATTTCAGTATCCTAGATTTTAGTTCAGGATGCTGAATTCTTGAACATCTCATATGGCATTTTAACTGTATGGTCCCCTCAAATTCGTATTTTGAAATCTTAATCTCCAATACCTCAAATGTGCCTGTATTTGGAGATAGGGCCTTTAAAGAGATAATGAAGTTAACATGAGTTAGGGTGGGCCCTAATCCATTCTGACTGGTGTCCTTATAAGAAGAAGAGATTAGGACACGCAGAGAAACATCAGGGACCTGTGAGGACAGAGGAAAGACCATGGGAGGACATAGTGAGAAACGTTTTTGCAAGCCAAGGAGACAGGTCTCAGAAGGAATCAAACCTTCCAACACATTGATCTTGGACTTCTAAATGTGAGAAGATAAATTCCTGTTGTTTAAGCCACCTAGTTTGTGGTATTTTGTTATGGCAGTCCAGGTAGCCTAGCATGCCATGCATATCAGCAAATTAATACACTATCCATATCAGCTGTTGATTGGTCTTATCCATAAATTAGGTTATGTTGGGTTATGATTAGTAAGCAACAAATTAGAGCAAGCTGAATTTCCATACCCAGGATGGACCAAAATTTTGGACTAGAAATTTTATTTCCCCTCTAAGGAATCTAGATGAAAGATTATATAGTCATATGACAGTGATTAAGATGTTTGTTTTTCAGGGGCACCTGAGTGGCTCAGTCGGTTAAGTGTCTGATTCTTGGTTTCGGCTCAGGTCATGATCCCAGGGGCCCTGGGATCGAATCCCGTGTTGGACTCCCTGCTCAGTGGGGAGTCTGCTTCTCCCTCTGCCTCTGCCCCTCCCTGCCCTGCTCATGCTTGCACACACTCTCTCTCTCAAATAAATAAATAAAATTAAAAAAAGATGTTTATTTATCAATGAAACAAACCTCCAATTCTGCCTCTACACATATCCTTTCATGAAGAAGAATCAAAATTCCTTGTTTGGAGCAGTGAAAGTTTGCTGTTAGTAACTTTAGTGACATTAGCACCAGCTTTCCTTGTTTTACAGAGTTTATTGTATGTACTCCTGAAACCGGTCAGCTTTCTACTTGGCACTTTCACTACCCAGAAAGTCCACCGTGTGAAATGTCCTGGTGCAGAATGGCTGAGAAGTCCCATTGCCAGCTATCAGTGTGGCTGGACAGTGGGGGAGCATCCAGCATCCAGACATCAGTGCATCAAATTGTTGCTTTAGTTCTTTTGTCTCCGTAGCCTTCAAGTGTTCAGGTGCTAGGTTGGAGTTCAACTCTACTCCAAAGAAACTGAAAAAAAAATTTTTTTTGGTCTCTAATTTTTATCTCAATTCAGCATGTGTCTAAAGGAGAATGAAGCCCAAGGAGGTTTCTCTGCAGCCGTCAACATTTGTGGGTTTGGTGAAACCAGGCACCATCTCCAGCATGTAGTAGTCTAATGCAAGTGACCTACGCTTCTGAAACTGCTCACTCTACCCACCCACACTCATCTTAAATTTTAACTGCATGTTGTGTTATACTGATACAGTCCAGAATATGTAAGATTAAGAGGTCTCCCACGTGGTTCTTTTTTTTTTTTTAAGATTTTATTTATTTATTTGACAAAGAGAGACCGCGAGAGAGGGAACACAAGCAGGGGGAGTGGGAGAGGGAGAAGCAGGCTTCCCGCTGAGCAGGGAGTCCGATGCGGGGCTCGATCCCAGGACCCTGGGATCACGACCTGAGCTGAAGGCAGACACTTAACGACTGAGCCACCCAGGCGCCCCTCCCACGTGTTTCCGAAAGCACTTAACTCCCCTTTATCAGTTAGAGCTTTTTGATGCCAGTCATGAAAATATATTCAGGTAAACTCAGCAAACATATCTCTATCTCCCTATTTCTATCTAGCTCTATCTTTCTCTCTCTCTATCTCTATCTATATCAAGGGGAGGTTACAAGATCAAACAAGCAAACAACAAAACCCCACAAAAAAACAAAAACAAAAAGCAATGCAATACTGACAACTCACAACTAAAGAACCAGACAAAAGAAAATAGAGAGCTAACAGGCCATTCTGAAGAGTTCTGGTAGCAGGGGAAGCCGGAGTTTTGTCAGGCATCGCTCTGGATTTAATCAGCTTCAACTAGCTTCAGTGTCTTCAAGACTCTCATATGATTCTAGTCTAAGAATGTCTGGGCCTCTGACCGTATGGGTTCCCTGCCCTGTCTTTGGCTAGAGAGGGCAAGGTACCTTGAGTAACAGTTCTATCCCACTTGTGCAATGAGACAGAGACCATTCCCCCCAACTCCCACTGCCCCAAATCATGAAAGGAAGGGGAGAGGAAGACTAGCAGCCAAATGGCCACAAACAGCCACCCTGAGTTTCTTTACCAGGCTGAGTTGCATTTGAGCATCATTTCTGTGGTTTGGGCATACATTAGTGTGCATCTGGCAGTGTTCCTAGATGCTTCTTTCCAACTTGACAGAAAGTGTCCCTTCTGCTATGTTCTCTCTATGAGGGATCCATTGGCTGCTCTCAGGGATCACTCTGGATGCTCCATCTCAGTACATCTGGCCCTGAATTGTGGCATACTTGTTCTAAAGCACGTTGAGATCTTTTGGCGCCATGAAAAGCTTGTTTGTGTAAATATTATTATTAATAGTCATTATCGGAAACAAGGAACATCCTGATGGCATGAGAAAAAGAGGAACCACTTCTGGTTGGGTGCCAAGTGGAGCAGCTGTGTGGAGCAGACATGGAGCTCCGAGCCGCCAGACATGTTGGAGAGCTGCTCCTCACTTTTGCATTTTGGTAGAATTTCCCAGAAGGCGGCAGAGGCCTGGGAGTTCTAGGTGTTAGAATGTGGATCTATGTCCTTTAGAGCAATGTAAGCTTTTTCCTTAGGCTGACTGTGTTTGCAAAAACTCCCAAGGGCCCCGTTCTGTCCTTCTGAGGCTTCCAAATGAGGATGTGTGTTCATGAGGCAGAATATTTCAGACCTCCTTGGGTCTAGGGGCAGGAGCCCGTTTGTGTCTCTTCCTTCTGGTACCCCAAAGGTCCAGAGAGTTGGGGTACAAATGGAGGGAGGTCCACCTGGGAGTGAGAATCATGCAAAATCACAAAAAGTGACCTTTCCTGTTATGAATAAACCGATCACAAAATCCAGTCAAACATTGCAAAATGATGTCACCTTAGTTACTGTGCTGTTGCATAATGTTTAAAGCATCCAACACTCAAAGCAGAAATGCAGTTATATTGAGTACAATAGCATGAAGCAAAGCATTAATACTCAGTGTGGTATTCATGGTGGTTTAACCTTCTGTCCACTGAGGAAGTTGTGAATGGAACCAAGAGTTTCATGGCCGGACTCATGGAAATGAGTGTACTTGGCAGACGGAGATGTTGCTGGGAATTTCTTGTAGTGCCTGGGTAACTTTCTGCTTCCGTGGGATAGATGGGGGAGAGAATATAGAGCAGCTAGAAACAGGAGAAGATCACAGGGTGCCTCTAAAGAGACTATGAGCTTTTCTGCTGTAAGCAACACGGCTCTGTTTGATGGCATCAGCAAACCCAAACCATGGGAAGGGAGTGAAGTCCATGGATGGTAGCAGTGTATTAGGGAGGATCTGAGTGGCTAGGACAGATCAGAGCACAAAGTTCTGGGGAAGCTGGAAAAACTGGGTTCTGCTCCTGGAAACATTATCCAAAGCAAATTTCAGGGATAGAAGTCCAGGAAGGGAAACTCCCTATTGCCCAGCCCTCTCTCTGACCCCGGGAGCTTGGTTGACATTTAAGGACAGAGATTATCTGGTGAGATTTTTCAGTTCCAAGCAAATTTGGTGCTTATTAGTTTTGAGTCTGAAAGTGTGGGGGAAATCTTATTTTCTTAGAAGGGTGATATCAGACCTCCTTGCTTACAACAGATTTGCTTTTTGTAGGGTGAAAAATTTGATAAGGGAGAGAAGCCCTTCCACAACTACTCCCCACAAGAACAATAACGAAGGGGGCATGCTCCTGTAATAAAAAGGAGTCTAAGGGATCGCTAAGGGGCTGAGCCCCTAAACTGTAAAGCTGTTTTTCCTCCCTGAGTGGGAAGGGCTGGAGCTCAGAGCAATAGAGGGGATTTTGTCTGGGGTGATGGTGAAGAGGGTGGGTGAAGAAATGAAGTGGGGGCACTTAGAGAGGAAATATTCAGAGGTAGCTGGGAAGTGTCTCATGGAGATTTTATTACATCTTATTTCTAATTCTCTTCCCCATCACTTTGTGAAAATTTCAGGAGAATCTAAATGGTTTTGCCCCCCCCCCCCAAATACCATGTGGCTGGATGTGTTTGGAAGATGCGGTGGTGGGCTGTGGTGCTGTAGTGGTGTGCGTGGGGGTGGGCCTGGGGGGATGGGTGGAGAGGCCAAGGCCACCCACGAGAGACCTGCCACATCTGACTACACCATTTTAGCCAGCTGTCCCTGTGCCTGGCTCCATGCTAAGCCTTTTTTTATATGTTACCTCATTTAATTTTCACAACAATCCATCAAGGCAGGCGCTAGCATGTTTTCTGTTAAATCTGTGTCCATAGCCTCCCTCCACCGGCAGGACTGTGTTTTATTATCTTTGTATGCCCATTGTCCATTAGAGGGTATGAAGGTCCTCATGAGCATTTGCTCAATTAAACTGAACAGTGAGGGAGATAGGATCGAAGATAGAGATTGAAACTAGGTTATAGAGCCTTGACTGACACATCAAGTTTGGATTTCATCTAAATTGTTGGGTTAGTTGGGGAAGTGACAGGGTGAACCAACAGCATGGAAGGTTTTTGTTTTTTGTTTTTTAATTATGTATGGTTAGCCACCATATAGTACATCATTAGTTTTCATGTAGTGTTCAAGGATGCATTAGTTGTGTATAACACCCAGTGCTTAACACAATACGTGCCCTCCTTAATACCCATCACCGGGCTACCCCATCCCCCCCACCCCCCTCCCCTCTGAAACCCTCAGTTTGTTTCCCGGAGCCCATAGTCTCTCATGGTTCATCTCTCCCTCCGATTTCCCCCCCTTCATTTTTCCCTTCCTTCTCCTATGTTATTCCTTATGTTCCACAAATAAGTGAAACCATACGATAATTGACTCTCTCTGCTTGACTTATTTCACTTAGCATAATCTCCTCCAGTCCCATCCATGTTGATGTAAAAGTTGGGTATTCATCCTTTCTGATGGCTGAGTCATATTCCCTTGTATATATGGACCACATCTTCTTTATCCATTCGTCTGTTGAAGGGCATCTCGGCTCCTTCCACGGTATGGCTATTGTGGACATTGCTGCTATGAACATTGGGGTACACGTGCCTGTTCTTTTTATTACATCTGTGTCTTTGGGGTAGTGCAATGGCTGGGTCATAGGGTAGTTCTATTTTTAACTTTTTGAGGAAACTCCATACTGTTTTCCAAAGTAGCATGGAAGTTTTTGTTCAAAAAGTCCATTCCAGGGCTGCCTGGGTGGCTCAGTCTGTTAAGCATCTGACTCTTGATTTCAGCTCAGGTCATGATCTCAGGGTTGTGAGATAGAGCCCCACATCAGGCTCTGCACTGGGCCTGCTTGAGATATTCTTTTTTCCCTCTCCCTCTGCCCTGCCTGCACCCCTAAAAAAAAGTCTATTCTATTTATCTTGGTTTATAAGCCTTCAGCAGGTAAGAGTTGTATCTTAAAGCTCTAGCTGATGCAGCACTCTATCTTGTGTAAATACATGATTTTGACATGTTATTTTTGATGATTGGCTGTAATGCCAAGGGTGAGCCCAAGTGGTATCTAGAAGCTAGTTGCCCTTTGAGTTATCCTTTGGTTTATAAAAGAAAAAAAGGTACAACAAAGCCTATTAAAACAAAGCTTATTTTTAACGACAATCTTTCTACAAAACATAAATGTTTGGTTGGCAACAGATAATAAGGATTATTTTTCTGGCCATTAGAAGAAGGGCATGGTTTAACATAGTCCTTTACATCTCTTTCCACTGTGGTGTCTTCTTCAAATCTCCATTTGTTTATCTTGCTTAATTTGGCACGAATAGAAGAATCAGAGAACTACCGTAATCACCGCTGGAGCAGAAACATGATAATCAGCCGGCCCAATGTCTCCCAACTTCAGAGTCCGCCTAGACAGTAATAAGAATACCTAAGCTTATTTCAGTTTTTCTAAAAACTTAATAGAAACCATATATTTTCCTATGATAAGACCATGCAGGCTAAGTGAAATTTACTTATTTACTTCTGGCAAGAATTTCATCAGCCTGATGTGCTCACCTTGCTCAACTCTTGCTGATTGGAGGCTCTGATTAGCAGTTGTATACATCTTTGAGTAAAGAAATGAGAAGAAAATGGAGTTGTTATTTTATACGCAGCTCTTTGGTGGTAAAAATATTTTCATACAAATATTCCTTGAGGAACATGCAAATAAAAATGAACTTTGGAAAGGATTGCTGAAAAGTGATTTCGTCCACTCTGCTCACTTTTCTTGATGGGGGGGATTGAGGTCTGAGGGTGAAGTTGGCCCCAAGGCCAGGAGGCCAGCACCTTTCTCACCCCAACACGTGCTTGATCCTCCACGCTGCCTCAGATCCTTTGTTGAGCTGGTGGAAAGTGCATCTCCCCAAATAGGTTTGTTCAATGAAAGGTGCAGGAAATGTCCAGCAATTCCTGTACCAATGGATGAAAGATGACTCCAAACTGCTTTGAAGGAGAGGAGAAGGCAAAGGAGTCAACGCTCAGAGACAAAGACCCTTTGCTCTTCTCTGCTCCCACCTTTATTGGTCCTTCAGGATAATCACAAATCCTTATCACTGTTGCTCAAGCACGTGATGTGTGACAAGGGGTCTTACTGGAACTGAGAGGATCTGTTTACGAGAAAGATACGATATCCCAGTCTGCGTGTTCTATGAGTTCTGCTAAACACAGCCTAGGGAGACAATGCGTACGTCTCTTAGATCGCAGGGCGGCTGTTTGGGCTAAGAAAGCTTTGGGGAAGGCAACTCCCCGGGGGCATTCCTACCGCAGAGTGGTCACGCAGGCCTTAGCATTCCAAAGGCCCACGCCCTTCTCCAAAACCTTCCCTTACCCCCAGCGGCCTCCCTGTTACATTTTAGCAAGCCAGGTATCATGGATGATTTCATGCTCTACATGAACCCCAACAGCGAGGAATCTATATTCTCCAAATTCTATCCCTGGGTCCAGCCTCTTCCAGTTTTCTGGCAAATCGAAGGCAATGCCAACTCCTGTTTTGGGTACTACAGGGCAAGTGATTAAAGGCTACCTGATGACGTGGACCTTGATGATGTAGTTGAGGTGAAGACAGAAGGAAGCCCACAAGCATTTGCTTGGACACCAGGAAGGACGTCCTTTCAAGAATTGTCCTGGAGGCTTTGTTTGAACACCTCCTGCACCTGCTCCTGTCTCATTCCCTGGCATGTCTAGCACCGCCTTCTGCTGGGGCTGCCTGCGAGCCCGGGCCTGCTGCTTTCTTCCTGGTACTGGGGGCCTGAAACAGAGGAGCTCCCATCAGAGAGAGCAGAGCCTCTTTGTTAGTGCATTTGCCTGGGCAGAGTGGCATCAAACCACTTTTAAACATTCTTTTAACCAGTATTTTCTCCAGTGTAATGAAAGAAAATATTGAAAAAGAAAATATGTTTCTTACAGGAAACAAATTGCTGTGATTTGAATCAAAGGAAAGCACACAGCCAGCCTGAATTTCAGCAAGAAAGATCACATGTAAATTGCTGCTAATTCTAGAAAATGGAATATAGTAGACACATGACTAGTGTCTGAAGTGGAAGAATGACACGTGTAAAATACTGACCTTTTGGAGGATGAAACAGAAGATGTGAAAAAAGCGAGAGTCTGTTCTTCAAGTTATTTGCCTCTAGTTTGATGGAAATAAATTCAAGGCCTGCCGTGTGAAACAGAGATTTAGGAAAAGCTACAGTAAGTGAAATAGGAGAGAAATGCAACAGGTCACTGTTGCATCCTTTTTCGCAAGAGAGAACACCCATAACGATGTCACCTCCCCAGCCCAGTGTCTGAAGTACAGAGAGTCCTCCTCCCCAGGTAGTTCATCATTCACATTCATGGTCACATATCCGCCCAAGTATATGACATCCACCGAGGATTTGGCCAAGGAAGGGACTTATGTCTTCTTTTCTTACTTGGCTTTTTCACTTGGGAAAGGAAGTTCACTTCTCAAAATAATTGTTAAGTGCAATTTAGGAAAGTTGAGTTCAGCCAGATTCATCTGCTCATTGGGAAATAAATGGGGGGGGGGAGGGGAGTTCTCCCCAGAGGTGCTGCAAAGCTACCTCACTCAACTATGATCAAAGGGGTAAGTGTCCTTCCTCGCTGGCACATGCCATTTGGAAGGTAGATCAGCAAGAATAAAAGCAGAGCACTGGTCTGCCCTTGTTCTGCCTTGTGAAGCCCCAGATAGTCATTGGCATCCACCAAATCAGAGCTTGCTGCTTTTTCCTTTATGCACAAATGCTTTATGCTTTTTCCATACCATTTTAAGTACAAATTTGAAAGCTGTGGTTAGACTCCTTTTTTTTTTTTTATGGAATGCAACCTGGAGGACTATTCAAAGGAACTCTTTCCCAATGTGATTAACAGCTCTCTAATTTGACTGTTTGAGAATTATTTTAAATTGATAAAATTAGAATAAATAGTAAAGAATTATGGCACTGAAACTCTATGCTCCAAATAATATAGCAACAAATTCATGACTTGTAAGTTTTTTATAGTATAAATATGTCCAAAGTGGGATATTTTAATTATAAAAGTCATTCTGGAAGATAAAATAAGGACACACAGAAGTTGAATAAGGGCAATGCAAGATTAAACATTGTACTCCCAAAAGCAAGAATATAATTCTTTTGAAATACATATGGAACATCTTTAAAATGGGCCTAATTATTTACACATAAATAGAACAACAATAAATAATATACAACATTATAATATTGTCTGTAACAAAATAAAAAAGAAACAAATAATATGAACTTTAAATTTCTCAACGACTTGGAGACCAAAAAAATAAATTTACATTCTTGTAGCATCATGAAGAGCATTCCTAAAAAGAATATATGGAATGTGTAAAAGAATTTGGAAAGGGAACAGCACATAATGGTTAAAGATTTAATATATACTGCATACACTAATAAATTTCAAAATGTATATAAAGCAGACAATTACATGAAAAAGATGAACAGATAACTTACAAAAGAGGAAATACAACTTCTTCAAAAACAGATAATTGATCAACTTTACTTATAACTAAAGAAATGCAAACTAAAATCATAAAGTTTTTTTGTTTGTTTGGTTTTTTAAGTTGTTAAGAAAAAGAGTCTATTGAAAATACCCAATGTTAATGATGTGATATTCTCATACTTTGTTGCTGACTTTCACAATCCTTTTTGGAGAAAATTCGGCAACATGTACCAGGACTCGTAAAAGTACTCATATTTTCTGAATAGTTCTCAGTCAGGGAATAATTTCTAAGGTTAAAACAGGTTGGGAAACTAGGGGATGATTATTCTTACACTCTTTGCTGCATTTACGTCAAGGTTGTTTGGGGAATTTCTTAAGTGGAAAGGGATGCTGGACAGTCACTCAGGAACTGGCTCAGAGGATAGTCTGTGGTCAATGCCAAACCACAGAAACAGGGTGAGATCAGACAATGATGAAAGGAAGGGTATTGCCAATATCTAGCCCTGGGACATGGTATGCAGAGTCACAGGAGTAGAGGGGCCTTTGGAACCACCACAATGGACCTATCTCTTTCCTGGGGACCTTCTAGGTGGTAGTCATGAGCATGTACTTTGGAGACAGACTAGGAAAGTTTGAATCCTGGACAATTAGTTGTGTATTCTGTGTAAACTCACTGTGCTCAATTTTCTCTTTTATAAAGTAGAGATAAAAATAGTGCCTGAAGTTGTTGACCGCAACTAAGGAGCGAGTACACATCAGGTGTATCCAGTACCTGGCACATTCTGATCATGAACTAAACCTCGGCTTTTACTAGTTGTGATAAAGCTGCTGGAGACTCAGGAGATCTGGTCCCAGTATATCACTCGCTGGCTGGATGAGTCTGGACACATTAGTTAATCTCTCAGAGAGTTGTGCTAGATTAGATATCTCTCAGGTCCCTCCAGCCTTAGAGATCTATTTATGAGACATTCCTGTATAGCCTCGTGTCAAAGAGCTTAAACTATTAGAGTCAGATACACTGAAGTATGAACCCCAGCTATGTCCATTTCTAGCAATGTGATTTGGGGCAGAGGATTTAACCCAGTGATTCCGTTTCATCATTTGTAAAATGGGGCTAGCAAGAGTTCCTACCTCGTAAGATTGTTGCAAGGAGTCCAGGAGAGAGTGGATCCAAGGTACACAGCAGAATAGTTGGCAAAATAAGTGTTCAATAGAAAGTAGCCATTGTAAAGTAACCATCGATTCTAGCCTCCTAGCACGTTTTGATTTTGTCACAGTTTTTGGGCATCGGCGGAGACATTAGACATATACAAAGCATTCTGATTTCAAATATTCTACCCGTTGTCCACATTAAACTATAATTTCTGGAGGGAATTCAAATATTTTACAGTTAAATTTCTAGCTACCAGGTAGGTTCAGAATTCTGACTAATGCTGGTGTATTTCGATTTGGGGCTCAGAAAATGAAGTTAGTGTTCTTAGAGATCATTCACTGTACTGGAGGAGGGGTTAAGCATGTTGGCTATCAGTGAAGTTCAAGTGTAATAATGTCCTTTGGCAACTACTAGAGAATAAATGGAAATGGGTTCACTAATTAACATCAGGTGGAATCCGTTACGGTCGGATCACGTGTTTGGAATCAGCCAGTTCTACGGAGCTAGCTGGAAAGGATACCACCACCGCTGGTGATGCAGCACCAGGTTCTAGCAACCGGAGAAGCATCATTTTATGGGATGACTTTCCTATTTCAAGACCTCATCTGCCTGACACTAACATTAGAATATAAAATAACTTCAAGCCCCACTCCTCCTATCCTCCCCACCCTGTCCCGCCCTTACCCACTACATTCAGTGTTAGGGATCCCCGAAGGGCCAGTCACACAGCTATTCCCTGCTCTAAAAATAGATTTGAATGATGGTGAAAAACTTTGGAACAGGCATAGGTATTAAAGAATTCCATTAGTGTTATTGATGTGCCACATTATATACTTTTAATGGAATCATTAGCCAAGGAAGAGAATAATAAAATTTTAAAGCTGGAACAAAACTTAGAGGTAAACTAATCCAAATAATTTATTTTACAGATGAGAGAAATGAGGAGTGAGGCGACTTTCTCAAAGTCATAAAGCGGCAGCGCTGGGATTGGTACCCAGTCCTGGGCTGGACACGCACGGGAATCCTTGGGGATCTCTCAAGACCATAAGTATTCCTACGTTTCATGACGACATCCCAGTGTCTGGGTTATTGAAGGAGCAAGAGATGCTTATAAAATTTATGAACTCGTGTAAAATACATCCTAGGAAAAAAAGCAGGGGCTCTGTTGTTACTCTTTCTTACCATTATTAATGAGTCTTTTGGGGAAAAAATATCTCAAAATTGTCAAATGATGAATATCAGCCCTGAAGCTTAATATTGAAAAGCTCACTAACTCACCAGAGACTAAAACCACATAAACATTGCCACTGTATCTCTTAATTCCACACCATGTGTTCTCCCATCCGATTTTTAGCTGCATTGGAAGAGTAGATATCAGGGAAGGAAAGATGAAAAAGTTGATTCACCACAGGTAGCCCGAGACAAGCAAGGGCGACCATCTGCTGACTGTGATAATCTCAGCGGGTACATAAATGGAGCGCTCAAAACTCTGACTTGTTAGTCAGAGAGAATGTGACCTTAAATAAAAATATTCAAAATTATGAAAAGTATGGATCGTTTGTGTTTATTCGCATTTACTTGTGTTTATTTACAGAGGTAGTGGGAGTGTTTTTATGGTTTTAGTCGCTGACGAGTTTCTGAAATCATGACTGAAGCCAGGTCTGTCTGACTCTGGTGTCTGAGTTCTCGCCTGCTAGAGAAGGTTGAGAACATTGCAGCACAACTGAAAGACAAAATTCAAAATCACCTGTAGAACCATCATCTAGAGAGAGCCATTATCAATAATGGGGTAGATTTGCTCCTTTGGTTATTTTCCCCTTGCCTATTTTTTCTTTTCTTCTTCTATCTGAGCATCTATCTCTAGCCCCATTCTTTTTTTTTAATTTTTTATTGTTATGTTAATCACCATACATTACATCATTAGTTTTTGATGCAGTGTTCCATGATTCATTGTTTGTGCATAACACCCAGTGCTCCACGCAGAACGTGCCCTCTTTAACATCCATCACCAGGCTAACCCATCCCCCCACCCGCCTCCCCTCTAGAACCCTCAGTGTGTTTTTCAGAGTCCATCGTTTCTCATGGTTTGTCTCCTCCTCCGACTTACTCCCCTTCATTCTTCCCCTCCTGCTGTCTTCTTCTTTTTTTCTTTTTTCTTAACATAGGTTGCATTATTTGTTTCAGAAGCACAGATCGGTGATTCAACAGTCTTGCACAATTCACAGCGCTCACCATAGCACATACCCTCCCCAATGTCTATCACCCAGCCACCCCATTCCTCCCACCCCCCACCACTCCGGCAACCCTCAGTGTGTTTCCTGAGATTAAGAATTCCTCATATCAGTGAGGTCATATGATACATGTCTTTCTCTGATTGACTTATTTCACTGAGCATAACACCCTCCAGTTCCATCCACGTCGTTGCAAATGGCAAGATCTCATTCCTTTTGATGGCTGCATAATATTCCATTGTGTATATATCCCACTTCTTCTTTATCCATTCATCTGTCGATGGACATCTTGGCTCTTTCCACGGTTTGGCTATTGTGGACATTGCTGCTATAAACATTGGGGTGCACGTACCCCTTCGGATCCCTACATTTGTATCTTTATGGTAAATACCCAGTAGTGCAATTGCTGGATCGTAGGGTAGCTCTATTTTCAACTGTTTGAGGAACCTCCATACTGTTTTCCAGAGTGGTTGCACCAGCTTGCATTCCCACCAACAGTGTAGGAGCGTTCCCCTTTCTCCGCATCCCCGCCAACATCTGTCGTTTCCTGACTTGGTAATTTTAGCCATTGTGATGGGTGTGAGGTGGTATCTCACTGAGGTTTTGATTTGGATTTCCCTGATGCCGAGCGATGTGGAGCACTTTTTCATGTGTCTGTTGGCCATTTGGATGTCTTCTCTGGAAAAATGTCTGTTCATGTCTCCTGCCCATTTCTTGATTGGATTATTTGTTCTTTGGGTGTTGAGTTTGCTAAGTTCTTTATAGATTTTGGATACTAGCCCTTTATCTGATATGTCATTTGCAAATATTTTCTCCCATTCTGTCGGTTGTCTTTTGGTTTTGTGGACTGTTTCTTTTGCTGTGTAAAAGCTTTTTATCTTGATGAAATCCCAATAGTTCAGTTTTGCCCTTGCTTCCCTTGCCTTTGGCGATGTTTCTAGGAAGAAGTTGCTGCGGCTGAGGTCGAAGAGGTTGCTACCTGTGTTTTCCTTTAGGATGTTGATGAACTCCTGGCTCACGTTTAGGTCTCTCAACCATTTGGAGTCTATTTTTGTGTGTGGTGTAAGGAAATGGTCCAGTTTCATTCTTCTGCATGTGGCTGTCCAATTTTCCCAACACCATTTGTTGAAGAGACTGTCTTTTTGCCATTGGACATTCTTTCCTGCTTTGTCAAAGATGAGTTGACCATAGAGTTGAGGGTCCATTTCTGGGCTCTCGATTCTGTTCCACTGGTCTATGTGTCTGTATTGGGCCAGTACCATACTGTCTTGATGATGACAGCTTTGTAATAGAGCTGGAAGTCCGGAATCGTGATGCCGCCAGCTTTGCTTTTCTTTTTCAAGATTCCTCTGGCTATTCGGGGTCTCTTCTGGTTCCCTACAAATTTTAGGATTATTTGTTCCATTTCTTTGAAAAAAGTGGATGGTATTTTGATGGGGATCGCTTTGAATGTGTAGATTGCTCTAGGTAGCATTGACATCTTCACAATGTTTGTTCTTCCAATCCATGAGCATGGAACGCTTTTCCATTTCTTTGTGTCTTCCTCAATTTCTTTCATGAGTATTTTATAGTTTTCTGAGTACAGATCCTTTGCCTCTTTGGTTAAATTTATTCCTAGGTATCTTATGGTTTTGGGTGCAATTGTAAATGGGATCGACTCCTTGATTTGTCTCTCTTCTGTCTTGTTGTTGGTGTATAGGAATGCCACTGATTTCTGTGCATTGATTTTATAGCCTGCTGCTTGACTGAATTCCTGTATGAGTTCTAGCAGTTTTGGGGTGGAGTGTTTTGGGTTTTCCACATACAGTATCATATCATCCGCAAAGAGTGAGAGTTTGACTTCCTCTTTGCCGATTTGGATGCCTTTGATTTCTTTTTGTTGTCTGATTGCTGTGGCTAGGACTTCTAACACTACGTTGAACAGCAGTGGTGATAGAGGACATCCCTGCCGCGTTCCTGACCTTAGGGGAAAAGCTCTGAGCTTTTCCCCATTGAGAATGATATTCGCTGTAGGTTTTTCATAGATGGCTTTTATGATATTGAGGTAGGTACCCTCTATGCCTATACTCTGAAGAGCTTTGATCAAGAAAGGATGCTGTAGTTTGTCAAATGCTTTTTCTGCATCTATTGAGAGGATCCTATGATTCTTGTTCTTTCTTTCGTTAATGTATTGTATCACGCTGATTGATTTGCGGATGTTGAACCAGCCTTGCAGCCCAGGGATAAATCCCACTTGGTCATGGTGAATAATCCTTCTAATGTACTGTTGGATCCTATTGGCTAGTATTTTGGTGAGAATTTTTGCATCCATGTTCATCAAGGATATGGGTCTGTAATTCTCCTTTTTGATGGGGTCTTTGTCTGGTTTTGGGATCAAGGTAATGGTGGCCTCCTAAAATGAGTTTGGAAGTTTTCCTTCCATTTCTATTTTTTGGAACAGTTTCAGGAGAACAGGTATTAAGTCTTCTTTAAATGTCTGATAGAATTCCCCTGGGAAGCCATCTGGCCCTGGGCTTTTGTTTGTTGGGAGATTTTTGATGACTGCTTCAATTTCCTTAGTGGTTATAGGTCTGTTCAGGTTTTCTATTTCTTCCTGGTTCAGTTTTGGTAGTTGATACATCTCTAGGAATGCACCCATTTCTTCCAGGTTATCTAATTTGCTGGCATAGAGTTGCTCATAATATGTTCTTAGAATTGGTTGTATGTCTTTGGTGTTGGTTGGGATCTCTCCTCTTTCATGCATGATTTTGTTGATTTGGGTCATTTCTCTTTTCTTTTGGATAAGTCTGGCCAGGGGTTTATCAATCTTGTTAATTCTTTCAAAGAACCAGCTCCTAGTTTCGTTGAGCTGTTCTACTGTTCTTTTGGTTTCTATTTCCTTGATTTCTGCTCTGATCTTTATGATTTCTCTTCTCCTGCTGGGTTTAGGCTTTATTTGCTGTTCTTTCTCTAGCTCCTTTAGGTGTAGGGTTAAGTTGTGCATTTGAGACCTTTCTTGTTTCTTGAGAAAGGCTTGTATTGCTATATACTTTCCTCTCAGGACTGCCTTTGCTGTATCCCAAAGATTTTGAACAGTTGTGTTTTCATTTTCATTGGTTTCCATGAATTTTTTTAATTCTTCTTTAATTTCCTGGTTGACCCATTCATTCTTTAGTAGGATGCTCTTTAGCCTCCATATATTTGAGTTCTTTCCGACTTTCCTCCTGTGATTGAGTTCTAGTTTCAAAGCACTGTGGTCTGAAAATATGCAGGGAATGATCCCGATCTTTTGGTACCAGTTGAGACCTGACTTGTGACCTAGGATGTGATCACTTCTGGAGAACGTTCCATGGGCACTAGAGAAGAATGTGTATTCCGTCGCTTTGGGATGGAACGTTCTGAATATGTCTGTGAAGTCCGTTTGGTCCACTGTGTCATTTAAAGTCTTTATTTCCTTGTTGAGCTTTTGCTTAGATCTGTCCATTTCAGTCAGGGGAGTGTTAAAGTTCCCCCACTATTATTGTATTGTTGTTAATGTGTTTCTTTGCTTTTGTTATTAATTGCCTTATATAATTGGCTGCTCCCATGTTCGGGGCATAGATATTTACAATTGTTAGATCTTCTTGTTGGATAGACCCTTTAAGTAGGATATAGTGTCCTTCCTCATCTCTTATTACAGTCTTTGTTTTAACATCTAATTTGTCTGATATAAGGATTGCCACCCCAGCTTTCTTTTGGTGTCCATTAGCATGGTAAATGGTTTTCCACCCCCTCACTTTCCATCTGGGGGTGTCTTTGGGTTTAAAATGAGTCTCTTGCAGACAGCATATCGATGGGTCTTGTTTTTTAATCCAATCTGATTGCCTGTGTCTTTTAATTGGGGCATTGAGCCCATTTACATTCAGGGTAACTATTGAAAGGTATGAATTTAGTGCCACTGTATTGCCTGTAAGGTGACTGTTACTGTATATTGTCTCTGTTCCTTTCTGATCTATGCTGCTTTTAGGCTCTCTCTTTGCTTAGAGGACCCCTTTCAAGATTTCTTGGAGGGCTGGTTTTGTGTTTGCAAATTCCTTTAGTTTTTGTTTGTCCTGGAAGCTTGTTATCTCTCCTTCAATTTTCAATGACAGCCTAGCTGGATATAGTATTCTTGGCTGCATGTTTTTCTCGTTTAGTGCTCTGAAGGTATCATGCCAGTCCTTTCTGGCCTGCCAGGTCCTGTGGATAGGTCTGTTGCCAATCCAGTATTTCTACCATTGTAGGTTACATATCTCTTCTCCCGAGCTGCTTTCAGAACTTTTCTCTTTGTCCTTGAGACTCGTAAGTTTTACTATTAGATGTCGGGGTGTTGACCTATTTTTATTGATTTTGAGCGGGTTTCTCTGTGCCTCCTGGATTTTGATGCCTGTTTCCTTCCTCACATTAGGGAAGTTCTCTGTTATTATTTGCTCCAGTATACCTTCTGCCCCTCTCTTTCTTCTTCTTCTGGGATCCCAATTATTCTAATGTTGTTTCGTCTTATCGTATCGCTTATCTCTCCAATTATGCCCTCGTGATCCTGTAGTTGTTTCTCCGTTTTTTTCTCAGCCTCTTTATTTTCCATCATTTGGTCTTCTATATCGCTGATTCTCTCTTCTGCCTCATTAATCCTAGCAGTTAGTGCCCCCATTTTTGATTGCACCTCATTAATAGCCTTTTTGATTTTGACTTGGTTAGATTTTAGTTCTTTTATTTCTCCAGAAAGGGTTTCTCTAATAACTTCCATGCTTTTTTCAAGCCCAGCTAGTATCTTTAAAGTCATGATTCTGAACTCTAGGTCTGACATCGTACTAATGTCCATATTGAGTAGGTCCCTGGCTGACGGTACCATCTCTTGTTCTTTTTGCTGAGGTGATTTTTTTCGTCTTGTCATTTTGTGCAGAGGAGAATAGATGAATGAGAGAACAACATGCTAACAGGTTAACAACATCCCCAGCAAATATACTCTATACAAATCAGAAAAGGTGTGAAACCAGGGGAAAAGAAAGGGAAAGAAAGAAAAAAGAAAGAGAAAAGAGAGAAAAAAAAAACAAAAAGAAAAAGATAAATACAAAAACAGAACAATACGAAAAAAACCGAATATGATCAAATATGATCAGGCTAGTTCATAGATCAGTGCCACACACTAGATTTTGGGCGTATTTTGGTCTGTTAGAAAAACGTGCCTCCTAAAATTTTAAAGGAAGAAAGACTTATATGTGTACAATATAAGGGTTAATACAATGAAGGGATGGAAGATTACTGTAAAGATGAAAATTATAAAAGATTTTATAAAAGGAATTGATACAATAAGAAGTTGTTCGAAAAAAGAAAGAAGACTTAAAAAAAAAGAAAGAAAAAGAAAAAAAAAGGGAGAGAATGTGATCAGGCAGGAGACTAGAACAAAGCCATACACTAGTGATTTAGGGTATATTTTGATCTGTTAGAGGAAACTGCATCTCAAAATTTTAAAGAGAGAACAACTTACATATATGTGCCAAAAATAAAGGTAACTGCTATGAAGGGATAAAATATGACTCTAAAAATGAAAAATAAAAAATGTTTTTTTAAAAAAAGGGATTGATAAGATGTTGGTTGAAAAAAAGGAAAAAGAAAAATTAAAAAAAAGTTAAAACAATTAACTTTGAAAAACTAATGAATCATGGTAAAAAAAAGCCATGAATTCTATGTGCAGTATTCCCCTAGCGCTGGAGTTCTCCCGTTCTCCTTGATCGGTAAACTTGGTCTTGGCTTGCTGGCTGTTCGTGCTGATCTTCTGGGGGAGGGGCCTGTTGCCGTGGTTCCCAAATGTCTTTGCCGAGGCTGAATTGCCCTGCCCTTGTCGGTCCGGGCTAAGCAAGCTGCTTGGGTTTGCTCTCAGGAGCTTTTGTTCCCTGCAAGGTCTGGTACAGCTTTGGAGGACCAGGGTGAAAATGGTGGCCTCCCAATCTCCACCCGGAGGAGCTGAGAACTCGGGGCCCCGCTCCTCAGTGCGCCCCCAGAGAAAAGCAGTCACTCCCGTCTCCCTGGTCTCCGGCTGCACTCCGTGCTCACCCGGCCTGTGACCGAGCGTTTCTATCTCTGGCACCTGACCCCGTGTGGAGTCTCCAAACCCAGCAGATCCCTGCGGTGCGCTTCCACACCGCTCCTCCCGGGGGAGGAAGGGGAGTCTCCCCGGATCTGCCACTTGTTGGGTCCCTGCTGGGGGAGCAGTGGCCCGACTGGGTCGCGGATCACAGTTTATGGCAACCCCGAGCTGAGAGCCCACGCCTCGGCTCCGTCTCTACAGCCAGCTTCCCCGCTCCGATCCCTGGGAGCTCTGCTGCACTCAGGCACCCCCGGTCTTTCTGTGACCCCAAGGGTCCTGAGACCACACTGTCCCGCGAGGGTTCCACCCCCCGCTTAGCCACTGGAGCGACGTCCCTCCGCGGAGCCGACTTCTAAAAGGTCCGATTTTGGGCTCCGCGGCTCTAGCACTTGCCAGAAGCGGCCGTCGGAGGCCCCCTCCCCCGCCGTCTATCCTCCTGAATATCGCCTCGAATTCACTTCTCCACACGTCCTACCTTCCAGTAAGTGGTCGCTTCTCTGTTCAGAGAGTTGTTGCTACTCTCTTCTTCGGTCTCCTGTTGAGTTCGTGGGTGTTCAGAATGGTTTGATCCCTATTCAGCTGAATTCCTGAGACCAGACGAAATCCAGGTCTCCTACTCCTCCGCCATCTTGCCGAGCACCCTCTAGCCCCATTCTTATCCCTATTCCTGTGTAATTTTTGCAGACCAATGATAGGAAAAAAGCTGAGGGATACAGATAGGCCAACTGTGTGTATGTCTGTGTGTGTGTGTGTTGTTTGTGGGGTGGTGTGTAGGAAGCACAGGACCTAGGAACGATGGGAATTTTTGACAGCCACTTTTTTTGGAAGTGATGTTTCCCCCCAAAAATGATTTTATTTATTTATTTATTTCAGAGAGAGAGAGCGCATGCACACACGCATGAGGGGGGAGGGCCATAGGGACTCCCCGCTGAGTAGGGAGCCTGCTGGGCTGGATCCCAGGATCCCAGGACTCTGGGACCATGACCTGAGTTGAAGGCAGATGCTTAATGACTGAGACACCCAGGCACCCCTGGAAGTGATGCTTTTCAACGGTCATGCAGACTATGGGGGAAAGATGTTAGGGAATTCTTGGTGGCCCACAGTAGGAATACATTTTTTTTAAGATTTTATTTATTCATTTGAGACACAGAGATACAGAGGGAGAGAGAGAAAAAGCATGAGCAGGGATAGAGGCAGAGGGAGAGGGAGAAGCAGGCTCCCCACCAAGCCAGGAGCCCGATGTGGGGCTTGATCCCAGGACCCCGGGATCAGGACCCGAGCCGAAGGCAGACGCTCAACCCTCTGAGCCACCCAGGCGCCCCAGTAGGAATACATTTTGCATGGTGATGCTACTTGCACACACAGGCATGCATGTGCACGTGCACATTCACACACACAGAGCCGAAACGAATGTTTCAGGAAGCAACATTTGGCTTTATTATGTGTGGCACACTCCGATATTTTCTGTTCTTCTCTTTCTTATTTCATGTATTTATTTTTTTTTACAATGCTGAGCATGACTCACGAAGCTGATTTTGCAATCTATGGAAGGTGGGTTGAAAGCCCCGAGTTAGGAGTAGAAGAACTGGCGTGGTAAGATGGAAAAAGGGTGGTAGAAGTCCATGCCGTCATTTCACGCGAGTCTTTTCTGACGAGCAAGGGCCGAGGGCAAAAAGATCCCCCCCGCACCAGAACCGCAACCAGAACCGGGCTGCAGTTCTAACCTTAATGGAGCGGCAGGGGTATGCTCAATTCTGGTGTTTACTTTTTTTTTCATGTCGAGTGTGAGTTTAGTTTCAGTTAGGAGAAATAAATACAGAAATATTTTGGAAAAGACGGGTGGAATAATATTAAGAAAATATCATTATAAGTTAAAATTCTGGCGCTGTGTTTGCCTATGGGTCAGTGTGTCCAGAAGTCAACTGTGGGGCCGAGAATGGGATTGTAATCTCACTGCTCCAGGGTGAGTTCTGTAAGCACAGAGCAGCCGTTCAATTTACCTGTGCACACTCACCCTCCGTGGTGCTTCAGCAGAAGAGGATTTATACACGCAGAGCGGATAGCAGTAAGGGAAAAGGGCAGGGTCCAAAATTATATATGTACTAGAATCTAAAATATAAATATGCGAATCATTTTTCTATTTGTACTTTCCAACTTTTAAAAATTCCACAAGTATTACTTTGTATAATCAAAAGCAAAAAAAATGAGGTTTTTGTTTCTTTTTTCCTCTAATGACTCTTTAGATGTTCATGCTTCAGTGCCCTTGCGCTTTCTAGGAAGAGGAAATCCTCACGGTTAATCTTAAAATTGTCTCTTAATTTTTCCGAAAGCCTGTATTGGTGACAGGTTGAGGGGTGGCAACTGCAGACCAGCCCTCCACATTCACAAAAGGGTCTCATGCCTTGAGGATGTTGCTGCCACGGGGCATCCACAAGGGCCCATCAGTTAGCTCTGGAAACAGCTGGATTTTGGTGATTTCTCCATGTGATTGGATAGCATTCTCACTATTTCTCTGCTTATCTTGGGAATGAGCATCAGAAAGATTCTCTTTTGTTTTTATTTAAAAAAAATTTTTTTTAAGTATATTTGAGAGAGAGAGAGAGCAAGAGAGTGAGAGCACAAGCAGGGGGAGGGGCAGAGGGAGAGGGAGAAGCAGACTCCCCGATAAGCAGGGAGCCAAAGTGGGGCTCCATCCCAGGACCCTGAGATCATGACCCGAGCCAGAGGCAGATGCTTAACCTACCGAGCCACCCAGGTGCCCCAAGATTCTCTTTTATAACTCGAATCTACACAATTACATGTGCATACAAATACAGTCCCATGACATAGTGACTATTCCCACAAAGCATGCACTAGCGATCGAACCCCTTGCTTTTTGTTCCTTTCAGTGCTTCCATTAAAGACCTTGACCATCAATGCATTTCACTGTAATTAGATAATTCATATTTCCTGTTGTAGGGGAAAAATGGTATAAATGTTTTTGAAAACAAAAAACACAATGTCAGAAGCACACCATTTTAAAATTTAAATTTCTGGAAGCTTCTAGAAATATCCTCTGTGAAATGTTGAATTGGGCCCTGGGTGCTGTCTGGTGTGTGGAAAATGGGCTGGGGGCAGAAATAATCGTTCTGTCTAGGAGAGGACTTGTTGATTCTACCCCAGCAGTAAGGGCTAATACTTAGTGTGCACAGAGTTAGTGGAAATTGACTTCACTAAATCCACATTTTATACCCTTTTGTAACTTCAAGGCTACCTGATCTCTCAGGTCAAGTTCTCTGCAAGACAGATGCTGAAGCAGATTTATGAGCAGGGGTTTATTGGGGAGTTCTGTAGGGAACCATACTCGGAAAGGGCAGAAGCAGGACTGGGCAGAGGAAGAAGCCAGACATTTTGAGGAGTTTTGACTCATCACCACCATAAGAAGAAGTAAAATATTTCCATCATGCTGGAAAGTTTTCTCATCCATTTGGTTCTAATTACTGACCCACTGCCCCGCCCCCAACACTAAGAAATCACTGATTTTCTTTCTGTCACCACATATCTATAGATAAGCTATGCCTTTTCGAGAATTTGATACAAATGGAATTATATAATATATGGTCTTTTGTGTCTGACTTCTGAATGTTGCTAAGACCCATCCATATTAGTGCTTGTTCTAGTAGTTTGCTCCCTGTTACTGTTGAGAAGTATCCTGCTAGAAGGATAAATCAGTGTGTTTAACTATTTACTTGTTGATTGATATTTGGGTTGTTATCAGTTTGGCTGATGATCAATAAAGCTGCTATAAACGCTTGTGTACAAAACTTTGTGTGCACATATGCCCTCAGTTTTCTTGGGTATATATCTAGAAGTGCAATTGCTGGGTTGTATGATGAGTATGTTTGACTTTATAAGAAATTGCCAAACTGTCTTCTGAAATGGTTGTGCCACTTTATATCCCAAGCAGCGGGGCACCTGGGTGGCTCAGTCAGTTAAGCATCTGCCTTCGGCTCAGGTCATGATCCCAGAGTCCTGGGATCGAGCCCCGCATCTGGTTCCCTGCTCCGCGGGAAGCCTGCTTCTCCCTCTTCCACTCCCCCTGCTTGTGTTCCCTCTCTGTCAAATAAATAAATAAAATCTTAAAAAAAAAAAAAAAATCCCAAGCAGCAAGGCTGAAGAGTCCCGGTTGCCCCAGAATTTTCCCCTAGATTCTTGAGGTAGAAACTTAGGTAGTTTTCTGAATATAAACATTTATTTTTATTTTTTCTAAAGATTATTTATTCCAGAGAGACAGAGAGCACACACACAGGAGCTGGGGGAGGCGGGGAAGGAGCAGAGAGAGAGAATCTTTAAGCAGACCCCCAGCTGAGCACAGAGTCCGACTTGGGGCTCAATCCCACAACTCAACTCATGAGATCATGACCTGAGCTGAAAGCAAGAATCAGACGCCTAACCAGCTGAGCCACTCAGGCACCCCTAAATATAAGCCTTTAAAACTATAAAGTCCTCTCTAAAGAGTGCTTTAGCAGCAGGTAACAATTTCGATAGACTGATGTTTACTGTTATTTAATTAAAATATTTTGAAATTTCCTTTGCGATTTCTTCTTTGATTCACAGGTTATTTGACAGTGTGTTGTTTACTTTCTAAATATTTGTGCATTTTTCCAGGCATTTCTCTGTTACTTCTTTCTGAGTTATTTCTGTTGAGGTCAGAGAACACACTGCCTATAATTTCAATTCTTTTAAAGTTACCAAGGCTTGGGTTATGGAGCAGCGTATAGTCTATATGGGTTAATACTCATGTGCACTTAAAAAGGATGTATATTCCGCTTTTCTTGCATGCAGTATTCTATAAAAAATCAATTGCATTAAAATAGTTACTTTGCAAAGCAGAGCTCAATACATATCGAGCAAGGGGAGCAGCACTTCTCTTGATTCAGAGGGGTCACGGAATCTGGGAATTCAAGATTTCCAAGGGCATCGATCTGTGTTGCCAGTCCCAAGCCTCAGGGTCTCGCTCCTTCCCAAACAGGGTGCCGACCTTGGCACCGAACTTTCTGGAGTGGAGAATTCAATCTTCTCTGGAGCTCCCCTCCCTGTGTAACCGATTCCTGGCCTGATACTCAGCTTTCTCCTCCATGTAGATGCAGGAGATGGGAGTCTCTTTCTATGCCGGGAAAGAGGCACCCTGGCTTTCACACCCTGCTGTAATCATCAGCTGCACATCTTCGTCTTTCTCTAATGGATCTACAGCACTCAGCACCAGTCATCTGATTCCATAATCCTTATAATTACTGTTTCCCCTAAACCTCTCTAATGCCCGAGACACTGCACCCATCAGCACATTCCTTTCCATTTGTATCCCATTTCAGTTCACCTCCAGTGAAAGTTGTAACAATCGCCCTGCTACAGTGCTTTAGAGATGATCAGTGTCCTATCCATTGCCATCTGGTAGGTGGTCTGTCTCCCATTCCCCCATTTAGAGTCGTAAGCAAATGAAGGAAGCAGGTTTGGACAAGAAGAGAAGGTGAACTGGGAGGCAGCTCTCACCAAGGCTTTGGCTGATCCAGTAGGAGGCTCTAGAGCTGGAATGATCCTCTGCAATCATGCAGTCATCCCCATCCTCATTTGCACCCCCGTGTCGGCCAGTCATTAGAAGTGGGCTGCCCGCACGGAGGGAGTGTGACCTTGGGCAAGGCAAGTCATCTTCCTTTGGCCGAAGGCGATGCCCAGGGAGGGACTCGCCCGTGGGCCAAAGGCTCACACTCCCAACACTGGCCAACACTCCTGGCGGCTGAGGCAGTGAGCACAGTGATCTTGAGGGGTGTATCTGGACAGCACATTACAACATCCATGATGTTGTTAGTCGTCGGTAATTCCTGAATGCTGACTGCACTTCAGAGAGGTCATTGATGATGCCCTGCTCCTTTTCTCCATCACTGAAATATGACCAGTAAAAACGGAGCACGGCACACAGGCATGGTCTCCGCGCTAATCCACTTACAACTCCAGGTAATTTGTTCAAGACGAAGATTCAGTTTTCTCCTCTTCCCTCCAATTCTCCGCCCATAAGGCCACCGACTTTATGCCTCTCCCTCATGGTTTTAGTGGAATGGTCCTGGGAATCTCTGAGGGAGGGCTGGACCGTCCAGCAGAGCAGGTCTTGCATCACACAACTGTACCCACAGGCGCTGAGTCCAGCAGGGCCAGTGTAGATCGAGATGCTTTCTTACTATGGATGTTCTTTCCAGGACTACTTCCTTTCTACAAGTTATGTCCAACACATTTTCCATAGGTTTTAGGATAAGTAATTCTTGGCTTTGGTGATGGAAGTGGGAAGAAACAGCGAAAAAAATAGAAATGAAGAAAAAACAAGAGCCTGGTGTTGTATGAAATCAGCTCAGATGGAGAAGTGGTGAGGTGAGAAGAGAGCATAAGGTGTGGCTTCACACGAGCCCCGCTGGGAACGTGTTTGGGATCACGTGGCTCGTCAGTGAGTCAGGACTGTGGGAGAGGGCAACGGGGACCCTGAGAAGCCGGTCCACAAAGAACATGGTAGCACACACGTTCCCCTGTCTGCGCAAAATGTGGGAAAGGCGGATCTGAGCCCCAGCCTCCATTCTCGTCCACTCCCCCAGGGCCTGGCTGGCAGAGGAGCTGTGTTTAACCTGTCCCATGCACAGCACGTTGTCGACACGGGCGGGTATCTCAGAGAGGATGACAAGGGCTGTGGAAAAGCCAATACGTTCAAGTTTATAGCAAATTGCACTAGAAGAAACCTACCTTGGATCATCATATGCCTGGAGCACAGCCCACGTCCCATCTTCCTGTCAGAAGGACCTCCTAGAAAAGCGAGCAGGCATGACTCAGCAGCATGGCCCGTGCAATCTGAGGCTGGGACGGAGGCGGGCATGAGGAAAGTGGGAGAACAAGAGTAGAACACAAAAAAGAAATAAGGCTTCATGTTGGGCAATGGGGTCTCATGTTGATGGAACTTTGATAAATCTGTTAGGAAATATTAGAAAGGAGTCAAGGTTTAGTGGAAAGTTTAACACTTGTTTTCTGTATTAGTTACCTACCATTACCTAACAGGTCACCCCAAAACACAGGGCTTAAAGAAACCCCCATGTTATTTGCTCACAATTCTGTGGGTCAGCCATCTGGGGTGGTCTCAGCTGAGTGGTTCTTCCGCTGGGCTCACCTGGGTCAGTGGAGTGGTGTGACTGAGCTAGCTGTTCTAAGCTGACCTCACTCATTTGTCGACTTGGCCCCCTTTCACATGGTCCTCATCTTAAGGAGGATGGTTTAGGCTTCTGTTTGCCATGATCTCAGGTTCCTAGAGGGTGACAGTAGAAGCTGCAAGGTTTGTCGTGGCTCAGGCTTGGAAGGCCCACGATGTCACATCTGCAACCTTCTATCGATCAAAGCAAGTTGCTCGTCTGCTGGAGGAGGTGCACCGCGACTGCAGGCTGACCCTCGAGCTAGACGCCCCCTCCCCTGTCCTTGGAATATAGTCAGCCCACTTTGGGAGCTGTTTTCAAGGATGCAGCCTTGAGAAAGTAAGGTGTGGTTGAGACCATCTGGATGGTATATATGACTGAGCCCCGTTATTCTAGCCAGCTGGTGCGGAGCTCGATTTGTCTTGCGGCCACCCAAGACAAGCCTCGTAAGTTGCCTTGCTTATTAAAACTGCCACCTCCCAATCTGGAGTGGCCTGCCTTTCTTCGGTCTCTCTTTGCCCTCCCTATATGGGGGCCAGTTCATGAACCAGCAACACCCAGCACAGATTCAAAAGGTGCAGATAAATTCCATCTCATAATGAAAGAAACAAGGCAAGCCGTGGTGCAAAGGGCTTTAGGGGAGGGGCAGGAGGAGGGATGATTATAACCATTTTTGAAAATAATCCGCCACGGTTCTAGGCTGGGGATGACAGTATGAGGAAGTAAAGAATGACAACACACATCCTGGGTATTAACCAGTTCTGCCACTTGTCTTTTAACCAAGTTTGCAAAGATAAGCTATGAAGATTTACTTTTAAGGAAGGAAAAGGGATATCTTAACACCCCAATAAATACCTATCACTATATAGGGACAAGAGCCAGAGGCTCCATCACTGTAGGGAGGTTCAAAGGTTTAATGAATTTTCAGACTTTTCTATATTGCTCATCTACAGCTGTTTTGGTGATTTTGAAATAGTGAATGATACCATAAGAAAGACTTTCCAAGGCCTGCCCTGATAAACATACAGCCATAATAAAGTTTGCTGGCCATCTGACTGAATTAGAAATATAAATGAGCTTCAGTATGGTTTATCACTTTTGAGAAACTAAATCAAATAAGCAAAATCTACAGATATTCCACATGGAAATGACTTAACCACAGGCAACATTGGATCATTTGAACACATGAACTTTGTGAGAATTTGATCCTTTCAATAATAAAAAGGGAGAGAAAAGTAACAAGATGAAAAACTGCTGTTTTCTGTACACCTATTACGTGCCAGGCATGTTGCACAAATTCATTCATTTGTGGCTCCTAATAACCTTAAATAATATTATCACCCTTTTTGCAGATGAAAAATCTGAGGTTCAGCAAGGCAAATGACCTGCCAAAAGTCATCATCTAGATAGTTTGAAGGCTGGGATTCAACCTGAATCTCCCCATTGTGATTGTTACATATTTTAAACATGTATTCAAATTATACACATTTTAGCCTACTTTTAAAAATCTGTAATTATACCATGAGTATTATTTTTCAGTTGCAACCCAGCTCCATAATTATCCTCTTTAATAGCATAATATTTTAATATTTTTTTGATATTCTGGACCATAATTCAATTCACCACTCTCCTGATGTGGATATTTAGGTTGCTTACCTTAAGGCTCAGAATCATGAACTAGATTAAACATGGCTTACAAAGCCTTCTAGGGATGGTTGTAATTCTTTTTCTGGAGAAAAAGTTATGTTTATAACTCATCTGGGCCTTGTCAATCTTTTTTTTTTTTCTGGTCATTTTTCTTGAAATGGTATTTATTAAGATCATTATAGAGGATTATGCATGAAATAAGGCACATGTTTATGTACCTAATATTTCTACTCATTGCACCAAAACACCTCTCGGTTATTGCAAGAATGATTCCCTGCTCAAAACAAATCTGTTTACATGGTAAAGCAGCAAGTTCAAACAGAACAGGAGGGTGAGGCCGCTGTGTCCCAGAACAGAACGGTGAGAGATCTGGATGCAGTCCCGGCTCTAGCCAGTAGATGTCTCTATTTCATTCACCCGCTGTTGGAGGTTCCTCCTGAATGGGAAGGCTTGGTAGCAAAACTGATGGGTGGGAGGTTGTCCCATCCCTTTTGCCACCTTCCACCAGCCTCCACCCTACACACCCTCCCACCCTTCGTTTAATGGTTAGTGGCATAAAGGTAACTGAAACGGGAGTGTCGGTTAAACACATTCTCTACCCAATCTGTTTGCAAAGAGAACTGGTAACTGAAAGCGATCTCTACAGAACCGAAGACTTTTCTCTTTAAACAGCACCATACGCTGAACTAAAAAGCTGTATTACTGAGTCATAACAATTAATTACACTCGGAGGTGAGAAGACAGGATTTAACGCTCTAATGCGATTTGAATTTAGGCTGGTATCTCATCCCGCTGCTATTTAAAACAAAATCACTTTTCCACGGAAGCATCTGCAACTGAGGATGGTTTCAAAGCTTGAGTCTGAAGACATCTCTGGCAACTGAATATTCCCGTTTTAGCTTCCTGAGAGGTTTAATATGCACATTTGGATTTTCTAGATTTTCGCAATGAAGTGCATCGCTTTCTGCTTTGGGACTTGACAAAAGGGAACTAACTAGGAGGCTGGGAAGGTCTATCATTCTCATCAGGAGTTTTCTAGGTGTGGGAGGTGTGCAGGATGTTATGGGAAAACTAAAAATAGCATCTCAAAACAGACCACATGAGCAAGCATCAGAGATGTATATCCACAGAGGGCAAACCACCAATACCTCAGCAGAGGGGATTTATTGCTAGATCCAGAGCAGGTGGCAGGGCCTAGAGAAGTGGCTCAGAAAGTGAGAACTTGTGGTTTTCAGGCAGAAGCTGGGGAGTCCTGTGTTCATCTGGGGAGACAGAGACCAGCCCCTAAGAAGCATCTCTGTGGCTCCAAGGGCACCAAGGGTCTTGGACCTGCCAGGGCAGGTTCTGCTGACCCATAACTTCGTGGTCTGGAAGAGGCTGCGTATAGAGCCCTGGTAAAGGACACCGTGGGAGGCAGGAGCCCTGGATCTGCAATCCTCACTGTGCGGCTCTCCTCTGGGTGATTCTATGAATCTTGTGTTCCCCAAGCCTTGGGAGATATGCTAGGAGGATCCGATAAGCTGAGGGCTGAATTCCAGAGTGCTCTGATATCTGGAAATCATGCTACGTATGCACGAGATAGCACAGATTCTTCTGGACATGGGGTGTTAATTTTGATAGTGCACAGGTGGCTCAGGACTCAGGCTGTGCACGTGTCCCAGTGCCATATGTTATCAGAAGCCTTCCCCTGCCAGCCCCGCTACTCCCTGGACCCTGCCTCTCAGGAGCTTTGGGCCCCCACATATACTGTGCTCTTCTGTCCCTCAGCATTTCCCACCATGCTCTCTGCCCATACTCTATCAGCCCTCCAGGCTTAGCTTAGCTTCTCCATCCTGCCAAGTTCCCCATCGTACCCCCAGGCCCAGATGGCTGCCCCTTTTCCCAGGCGTTCCATGGTCAGAGGAGTTAGATGCGCTAGTCAAGAACTCTTCGCCTGTAGGTCATCTGAGTGTGCACACTCTAAGCCACTCACTGGCTGTGTCACCTGGACAGTGACGTAAACTCTGCAAGCCTCTTTTATCTAATCCATACGATGGGGATATTTTAATACTTATCTTGCCTGGTTGTCAAGAGGATGGCAAGAGCCATGTTTAGGAAAGTAGTTATGTCATGGTGCGAACACGAGCTTGTGAGCCTCCAGGCCTGGGAGCCCCACAGCGGCCCCTAGCTTTGGGTTCTTCGAGCCTCCTGCAGCCCCTGGCAGATCTCGGAAGGCACGAGGGATGCGGGCCTTGTGCTTACCCTCCTTACCCAGGTACAGGCACCCTAGTCCTCTGCCCAGCATGCCATCCCTCACCACGTCCATTTTTGGACCTTAGTCCAGACATTTCCAGGGCCCCAATCTAAATTCTCTCTCCTCTCCCCTTCTTCCCTCATCAGTCCTGTTTTATTTTCTCCCTAACATTCGTCACCACCTGACCCAGTACCCCTTCACGTATATTCTGGGTCAATGACCGGCGTCCCAACTCCAATAAAAGCTCAGGGGGAGGGGGAACATTCTCCTGCCTTCTGTTCTGCGCCGCTGTATCCCTCAGCACCCGGTATAGGGCTGGAGCATAATAGCTGCTCAGTTAACTCGACCTGGAAGCATGAATGGAAAGTCTGTGGCGCAGCACAGCGCCTGGCAGGTCACAAGGAAAGCCCCCGAGCTCCAGGCTCGGCCCTCCCCAGCCAGCCTGACCCCTCTCCCGGACCCCATCCGGCCCGGGGCTCCCGCGGGGGGAGGGGTCGGCGAGGGCCGCCGCCGGCGGGATCTGGGGGCCCAGGGAACTGGCTCTCGGGGAGGCGGGGCGGGGGGCGAGGGCGCCGGCCCCGGGCATGCTCAGAGCGCGCAGGTTCGGGCGGCGGCGGCGGCGGCGGCGGCGGCGGCGGGGGAGGAGGAGGGAGCGGTCGCCGCCGCCGTCGCCGCCGCCACCGCCGCCGCCGCCGCCGCCGTGCGCTCGCGGGCCCGGGCGGAGCTGCGCAGTCCTCTCGCAGCTGCGCCAGGACAGCCGGCGCGCGGCCGTGCCCACAAGTTGCCGGCAGCCGAGCGCGGCGCCGCCTCCTCTGCTCGCGGCCCCCAGCGCCCACCCCGCGGCGGCGGCCGGTCCCGGACGCACCTCCAGCGGACACCGACCCCAGATGTAAAGCGGGACCGCAGCCCCTCGCCCCCCGGCGCGATCCAGAGTCTCGCCAGCGTCTCCTCTGCCAAACCCTGGGCTGGAAGATGTGGCAGCCGGCCACCGAGCGCCTGCAGGTAAGGGGCACCCGCACGGCCCGGGGGCCAGCCTGGAGGAGGAGGTGCCCCGGCCGGAGGAGCGGAGGGGGGGCGCCTCTGCCCACTTGGCGGCGATTTACCCAGAGCGGTCGTGTGAGACGCCTGGGTAAGAACAAGATGCTGTCAACTTACCCCAGCGCCGGGCACCCGACGGGGGCGAGAGGGGTGATAAATTGACAAATGCACCGCTTTGGGCGTTACAACTTTTGGCTTCGGGTGTTTGTGTGCGTGTTGATAGATAAAAGGTCGCACTTTCTGACCAGCAATTTTAGATTGCTTTCCACTGACACAATTTACTGGTCTGGGGTTGGGGTTTTTGCATCCAGATTTTTTTTTCTTCTTTTTTGTCTCCAGGAAAGACAGAGCAAATGATGTGTGAAAGCATCCATTTGCCAGTATAATTTGGAAATATCAAACTTGTTTTGGCTTGGCCATGATATGCATTTTATTTTATTTCATTTTTTCCTATTTGTTGGTGCTCTCCTTTCATCTTCCCTGAACTTCAGCTCCCTCATATATTTTGGAAATCAGAAGTTAAGTTCAGCCAGGAATACTTACGCTCTTGGGTCATCCCATCAAAAGTTTTTCAGTGCTGTCTACTGAAATGACAGACTGCCTTTAATTTGGATTCTGAAGTTGGGGTGTTGGGAAGGGGGTCAAAATGAAAAAGAGGGCTGTTTACGGAAAGGAGTTCCTCCAGTGACACTTGGGACCCTAGAATTGCCCAGACTGCAAGGTTTGATGACTGCCTTTTGCTCACAAATATTCTCAAGAGAGAGGGCAGCTACTCTGCCAGATAAAATCCACTGAATCCTGCAGTGAAACTTTTGGCAGACTCAGAGCCACATTGTTTCGTAGTAAACTCTGAAGAAGCGTTTAAGTGGTAAAATATAGCACCATTGGAGGCTGAGTGGGTCTGAAGTCTTAGAACAGTGGAGGCCAGGAGCCCTGGCTGGCTTGGGAGTTTTCTCAATGAAAATTCAAAGCTCCCAAATGCAGAATGCAGACTGTCCTTTAGATGTTGGGAGAGGCTAACCTTTGCCTGAGAGTTCTCATATTGAGGGTCGACCTGCAGAGGGCATTGCATTTAGCAGAAACAGATGCCCCCCACCCCATCTCTTTCTAAGCCTCCCTGGGGCCTGTGGATTTGTGGGGAGTGGGTTCATATTAACAGAACCTGAGACACTAGGCCAGTCCCCCAGGGTCTCAAACAGACTAAACAAGAAAAGGGACTTTTAGCCTTGGGAACAAGGTGGTGGGTGACCAACCTCTAACCTCCTCATCCTACTAAGAGAGTATCACATCGAGCTCTGAATGACTGACCAGAGGTCAGTGAATGTATTTTGGCAGTAACACCAGTTACCAGTTGTGCATTTGAATCCCCCCTTCGGTTCAGGGCATGGCTTCTATTCTAAAGGAAGGGGTGACTGAATGGGGTGGAAGGTCCCCCCATTCAAGTGAGGAGGGTAGCTCTTAGAAGTCCTTAGAGAGATGAGGCCAGAGTTCCTGGAAGTGGCTTTTCTGGCCTGGGGCTCTGTGCCTCTGCAAAGTTTGTGGATTTTGTCTCTTGAAGTTATTTCTACCGGCCTGTTTCATTTAAGGACTCCTGTGTGCTCCGGAGCACGTGACCCTTGGCAGGCAAGAGCTCTGGCTTGCGTTCCGCATGGCAATCGTTCCTTTACTAGAAATGTCCTCCTGGCTCTTCTGTGAAATGTACACATGTGCGTTTGGCACGAGTCTGGTTTATTACAGTTTGCGCTTGCAATGCATTTATTTCATTTTGAAGTGTCATGTTAAAAGAGCCGGGGTTTGAGCTTTTGAAAGCTCAGGTAAACATGTCTTATCACTGAGGAAGATCAAATCCCTGTTGGAAGGTTCTTCCCAACACCAGGTTCAACTTCATGCTTCCCCAATTTAAATTAGTCAACAAGCCCGGTTCTCTTTTAAAGGTCCGGCTCAAGCCTTGCGATTGTAGAAGTGAGCCAAATGGAGAAAAAAAAAAAATCTTCATAGTCATGGCTTCTTTCCAAATAGCAGCTCGACTCTTTTTTCAAAACACACAATTTGTGTGCTTTTACTTTTTGTTTCTGGGGGAGGGAGTTGTTGAGGGTGAGGTGGTGAGTGAACTGCGTGTAATAATATTTTATTTACATTCCTTGTGGTTATGTTTGTCACGGTCTCTGTTTGCTGTCTGGGATTTTTTCTTCTCCTTGTTGCCCTCAAGGCACCACCATATAGGAACGTTGGTTTCCGATTCCTTAGTGAATGGGATACTTTATCTTGCCCCGATTCTGTGGCCAAGGAGATGGTGATGAATAATTGTGTTCAATGGGGAGATAAATGATAAGTCCCACTCGTGAATGAAGTTACAGCCCCACCCTTCCTACACAAATTCTAACCTTCTCCTACAACCTCATTAATTTTTTTTTCTTCATTAATTTTTAATGCAAGACTTCAATTTAGATGAACTGGAGTGCAGAAAATCCTTCAAGGAAGCATTCCCAGAGCTTCCTAAGAGGACTAAGGGCTCAGGAACCAATTTATTGTACAAATACCTAGAAACAGAAGAGGCGAGGGAAGAATAGAATGACATCTTTTCTTAATTGATTTTATGAGCTAGATGTTGCCTCTTCAAAGGCTCTGTGGTCCTGGGAGTGTGGCAGAATCTTGCTCAGGCCAAGACAGTCACTGTTTAGCTAATTTGGGGCTGGCAACCAGCCTTTTTTGCTCAGGAAATGACATCTTTGATCGGGTTTGATTATCACTATCAATACTCACTTCTTTGCCAAACAAAATGATGCTGATGTTTCCCGATTTGAGGTGTAGCTGCTTGACCCAAATCCAGCATGGGCGAAGCGACCTGTTGCCCCAAACAGGGCTGAGCTGGATCATTTCTCATTCAGTCACACACCCCGCGGCAAGTTCATCTCCTCCCCTGAATGTTAAAACTTCTGTTGCATCCCACTAGAGCCCTGGCTGGGAGCTTCTGCCATTAAAAATATAATAGGATCAAAAGGGATGTGAAGATTTAAATTACCACCCCAACTTTTAAAAATGAATAAATATGAGTTCTTCCCTCTTCACCTTCTGTACTACACAGTGGACTTTTTTTTCTTGGAGGGACTCGGGAGAGTTATAAATTTTTAAAGAAGCAGATTTGAAACAGGTTCTTCTCAGAAAAATAAAGGGGACTTTTCAGTAGAACAAGGCTATGTATTGTTTTTTTAACATAGAGATGAGATTATTTCTGGCCTCGATATTTTAAAATTTGCATGAATTTCCTAATTGTCTTAAATCTGAGGCAGAGGAGACTCCGTTAGAATCGACAGACTCATCCATAGAGGAGTGAGGAGACGTTAGCCATAGAAACGTGTATTTCCCCAGAGCATATGTCTTCAGTGAGCTTCCAGATACATTTTTCTGCAGGCCAGGAAAGGAGGAGAGCAAAAGAAAAATGAATGGAGGCAGAGTTTGAGACAAAGGAGGCCAACAGATCCTTGCCTGAGGTGTAGTTCTTACAAGGATGGAGTGGAACGTGATAGTAGGAAGGTGTATGAGAAGCAGGTTCTAGCAAATTCTAATTGTGGAGTCAGTATGTAACTGTTTTCTCACGAGGCTTCTTTTTTTTTTTAAAGTTTATTTATTTGAGGGAGAGGGAGGGAGAGAGAGAGAGAGAGAGAGAGAGAATTAACAGGAGAGGCAGAGGGAGAGAATCTCAAGCAGACTCTGTGCTGAGCACAGAGCCCCAATGCTTGGCTCGAACTCACAACCCTGAGATCATGACCTGAACCCAAACCAAGAGTCAGAGATGTAACCAACTGCACCACCTAGGTGCCCCTTATGAGACATTCTTTAAAGATTCCAATTTAATCATTTGCCTGTCTTCCCTGAGATTGAAATTTTTCCGTGGCAGATCCAGAAAATGCAGAACTTCTATCCATAAAGCTGGCTTTTGGCTTCTCAGCCTGGATCATTCTCTTGCCCTCACCACTTTCCTTTTTGTTCTCATTTTGTTCAGTGACCGAGCATCAGCACCTACAAAATGGGGTGAAATGAGGGAGGGTAGGGAGAATACAAGATCCTGCTTTCTTTGGTTTCTGGTGAAACTTTGGGCTGGCAAAAAGGTCCAAGTAAATAAAACTTAAGTTTTACTGGAGATAAAACTTTGGAGATTCTAGGTAAGAGTACTTTGTCCCCCAGGATTACCTTGTCCTTTCTCTGCCCAGCCTTAGCTGGTAGATTTCACCTTCACTAGGCCTGGGGATTGTTCTAGACTTATTTCTCTATGATTATGCCCCTTTCACTTTTCCCCTGAGAAGTGACGGAAGAACCCTTTAGAATGTGAGCTGGAGACCAGCTGGACGTTAGACTGGACCCACCGGGCAGAGAGAAGACTTTGGCAGATATGACACTTTCCAGGCTGACCAAATTGACAAAAGGAACACAGATTAAGGATGGTAATGACAGCAGTCCGTTTCTATGGAGCACATACTGTGTGTGTGGCACTGTGCTAAGGAGTTTTATTTGAGTTATCTAGTTCATTTATCTGCCATAGCCACTTTTATCACCATTTTATAGGGGGGAAAAAACAACCTGAAAGCCAAAGACGTGAAATGATTTGGTCAAGGTTGGACAGCTAGAAATGAGCGGAGCTGGAATCAGAACCAGGCGGTCTGGCTTCAGAACTTACTTCTTAACCACTTCTCTAGTGCAAAAGGATAAGATGATGCTGTCCACATGCTGGGGCTCTTGTTACTAAGAGCTAGAATTATAGCATTGGTGGTCCCAGTGGCTCAGAGGCGGCTTTCATCTTTCTTGTGGCAGCCATATGAGCCATATGGTTGCTTGTGCCAACAAGGGCTACCCTCTTTGGGTGGCTCACACCTTTGGGGGAAGTAAGCTGCTATGTCATACTTTAGCTGAAATTTCTGATTGCCATCACTGGATCTTTCTCTGAGTTTGTCAGCGAAATCTCCACCAAGTGACTTGCAAAATGTCAGCCTTGGAAACACCTCTGCCCCCTGGTTACCCATTGCCTAATTGGGCTGTTTAATGTTGACTGTACTGGGTTATCTTGGGGTGTTAGGCAACTTTTGCATTTTGTTTGATGTTCCAGATTGGCTCTCTCCTCCCCCCTCCGCCCCTTCGCAGTGACTCCCATCCTACTATGTAAATTAATCCTGTAAATTGGGTCCTGGAAGAGTCAGTCCCAGACAGACTGGGGAATCAGGCTCCGTTCCACAGGGCTGTTCAACTCCACAAATAGCGAATAGTGGCAATGCAGGGAGTTGTCCGTCAGTGGTCAGCAAATAAAAGTAGTCCAGAAACGCTCAGTAACACTGCAGTGTGCTTCACACAGCCCTCCCCTCCCCCGGAGCCCAAATCTCAACGGAGGCTTTGTTTAAGTACAGCACGAAGAAATAGTTGAGGTCGTTGTCCAAAGACTTCCTTGAGTCTAGTGGAATTAGTTCCTATCATTTTATGTTAACTTAAAAAGGAATTTTGATCCCCGTTTAGCTGCCAACCAGTGATACAACGTCAGGGTATTCCCCAGGTCCAAACCCTCAGGCCAAGAACTAGAAGACGACAGTGTCAGGAATCAGACACAGACTGGCTTCATGCCTTTGGCCTGTTTCAGTGCTTCCAAAGTCTCAGGGGAGCTCTTTCCCCTAATGCTGGTGCCACTTGGGGTACTCATCTTGCTGAGGTCTTCTCTCCCATGCCTGAAGGCCCGGAGCTCCTTCCTCTTCCCTCAGTGGCTGCCACTGAGGTCTTGCTTTGATAAGGGAGGTTCCAATAGGAACCGCCTCCCCAAATATATGCTGAAGTCCTAACCCCGCTACCTGGGAATGTTGCCTTGTTTGAAAATAGGGTCTGTGTGGACGTAATTGAGTTGAGTCACTCTAGATTAGGGGAGCCCTAAATCCAGTGACAGGTGTCCTTCTAAGGAGAGATTTGAAGGCACAGAGGAGGTACAGGAAGGAAAGCCTTGGGAAGACCGAGGCAGAGAATGGAGTTAGGCTTCCACAAGCCAAGGAATGCCAGGCGTTGCTGGCAACCACCAGAAGCTAGAAGAAAGAATCAAGGGAGGGTTCTTCCTTTGAGCCTTTGCAGGGAGCATGGCCCTGCCGGCATCTTGATTTGGGACTTCCAGCCTCCAGAACTATGAGAGAATGCATTTCTATTGTTTTAAGCCACCCCGTCTGTGGTAATTGGTTACAGCAGCCCTAGTAAACTTAATGCACTCATGAAACCATATTGCTTTTGACCGCGTTCTCTGTATTTCTGGAAGCCTAGGTATGCCTGACTCTCATAAACTGGGACAAAATGAACGTGTCTCTATAGTGTGCTCATTTTATACTGAGTGTGTGAATTTATTTACAGTGGATTCAGAGAAAATGAAAACAGACATTATAAAACAACTAAATTACTGCTTCTTTCTCCCTCATCTGCTTCTGGTCAACATCCCAGGAATGGCGGCAAACGGGTTTTGTGTTGCTAAAGGGAGCGCCTCCGGAAACTACAGTAAATGTGCTTCAAGAGGCAGTTAACTTTGGTCATTAAAATTATGGGATGTGAAAGATAGTTTGCTTTAAGTAGGATCTCGACGATACTTTCCCAGGCAGGCAGAGGCCAAGGGAAGGTTAGGGTTTTATCCTCAAAACAGTCCAGGTTGTCAGAGTCTCTGCAGGGTCTCTGGGTAACAGGCCCGCTGGTGACTGACTCTCCCCAGCAGGGACAAGGGGGGGTTGACTTTAGATTCTATTCAGGGCGGCCCCAGATGGTGGTCTGGATGATTATTTGCATCTGGTTGGATACTCTGTGTTGTTTCCGTGTTTCACTTAACGGTGTAAATTATCTTAAAGAAGAACCTCTTTCTACTGCAGAACTCACTTTGAAGACCCAAAGTAAATGTCGCGAGGAGTCACCCTTGCTTTCCTGGGCCGGGCTGGTGTTCTCCACGCAGTGGCCTCGGTGGCTCAGATGGCAAGGAGCGAGGAGCCCGAGTCCACGCAGGGCTGCCCTGGGGTCGGCGGGTCTTCGGGTGAAGAGCCTCTCCGAGTTTTCACTGCCATTTCTCCTTTCATTCTCTTCCTTGGGAAGGAGTGAATGCGGCACGCGGGCCCCGGGCAGGGAGAGCAGAGCTGTTGGGAGGAAGAGGCTCCTTGACTGGCATCCTTCTGTGGGAACCGACCCGTTCTGATCCCTTTGTGCGGGTCCTGTCCTCGCAGCTTCTTCGTGATTGTGGCTCTGAGGACAAACCCACAGATGGCGTCGCCCCGTCTGCCCACTGCCTGCTTTGATGCCTTTCTGTCAGGAACCACTGGCTTTTCCCCAGGTGTGGGTGATGTCCTGGGTCCGAGCCACCCGTGGTGGGGGGTCGTGGAGCCCGCGTCTCCTTTCAGAGTGTGCTGGGGGGCAGGGGGGATTGTCCCCGGGGCCGCGGGGCCCTGCTGCTGGTGGGTAGCTGGTTTGTGTCGGGCCTAAGTTCTCTGTAGCTTAGTGCGTTCGCTCCCCAGCGCTGCCATCACAAAGCACCGCAGCCTGGGCGTCCTCGGCACCAGCAGATTCGGAGGCCGCAAGTCTGAAACCAAGCCGATGGGCTGGGTTGGTTTGTTCGGAGGCTGTGAGAGAGGGTCTGTTCCCTGCCTCCCTTCTCGCTTCTGGTGGGTTTCTGGAAATCTTAGCTATCCCCTGGCTTGTGGCCACACTGCCGGTCTGCACGCGGCCTTCTCCCTGGGTGTGTCTTTTTAGAAGGACACCAGCCATCTTGGATCAGGGGCCCACCCTCCTCTGGCCCCATCACACCTTGGCTAATGACATCGGCAATGAGCCTGTTTCTAAGAAAGGTCACATCCTGAGGTATCGGGGTTTAGGACTTCAGCATATGAATTTTTGGAGAGACACAATTCAGTCCGTAACACTTAACTTCAGAATTTTCTTTTGAGTACTTGAACCAAGCACCAAAAAAAAAAAAAAAAAAAAAAAAAAAAAAGCAGTGGGAATTTTTTTTTTCCAAATGGTTGTACGGATGTCAAATGGAATGGCTTATCTGCTTCATGTCATGGCTACGATTTTATACCTAATTTGATTGAAAAATTACAAAATAATAGCTGCTTAGGGTAACAAGGTAACAGATCAGACATCTGGGAAGTATGTTAAGTTAATAAGCTTGTCCCTTTCTCTCTTCCCCATTCTACTCATGAAGGAAACTCATACGATCTGTCTGGTCGTGATTTTTCCACAACTTAGTCCAGGTTTGTGCAAACATATACAAATATATAGAGGCAAATTTAGGTCTTTCTCATGTATTTCAATAATATAATCATACTATATATGTATTACTATGCATTTGTTTTTTCACTTTATAAAGTGTTTCCTAGGTATCCTCTTTTCTTCAGTACAGTGGGCCACCCCTTCTCCATGATTCTGCTTTCTGTGCTTTCAATTACTTGCAGTCAACTACAGTCCAGAAACACATGATCCTTCTTCTGACAGATCATTGGAAGGTCAGTAGTAGTCAAAGGTTACGTGACAATGCCTACATCCTTCACCTTATTACAAGAAGAAAGATGAGTACAGTATAATAAGATATTTTGAGGGACAGACAGAGACCACATTCACTGAACTTCTATGACAGTATAGTGTTATGATTGTTCTGTTTTATTATCAGTTATTGTTAATCTCGTACTGTGCCTAACTAAATTAAAATTTATCACAGGTATGTATGAATAGGAAAAAACAGCATATGTAGGGTGTGCTACTATTTGTGGTTTCAGACATCCACCGGGGGTCTTGGATCATATTTCCCATGGATAAAGGGGGCGGGGACTACTCTAACGTAGCTCCAACTCATTCCTTTTAGAATCTGCATAGAATTTGCGGTAGAGTTGGCCCACAATTTATTCAGTCCTTCCTCTATCAAGGTGTATCTGGGGCATGTCTGTGTTCTTTTGTTGTTCTCCTGCCTGTAGATAATACTGTTATAACTCCCTGGGCAGGCCCTTATGTACTTACACTTGTATTTCTTTAGACAGGAATTGTTACATCTAGGGGTATGCATGTTTTATGTTTTAGCAGCTGTTAATGAAGGCCTTCTGTGAGAATTCCACTTTTTGATCAGAAGTGTGTACAATTCTAGCAGAGGTGCGAAGAACACAGTTTCCTGGAGAAAGGATAGCCTTTTCAGCAAGCGATGCTGGAACAATGGGATATCCCCATGCAAAACAACCAACTCCAAACTTTAATCTTTACTTCATACATCTAGCATACAAAAACAAAATTCATCACAGGCCTAAATGCACAACCTTAAAACCATGGAACTTCCAGACAAAGACAGTAGAAAATCTTTGTAACTTTTTATACATCAGCATAAACATTCCTAACATCAAGGCAATAACCAGGTCTATTACACCCCGAAGTTTCTTTGGATCGGGCCAAGATTTCTTAGAACAATAACAAAAACATGATCGATAAAATTTGATTAAATGGGGCTTTATCAAAATGAAAACCTTCTGCTCTTTAAGCGATTTTGACAAGAGAATCAATAGGTAAGACACAGACTGGGAGAAAATACTTGCAAATCATATATCTGTAAGAAAGGACTTGCATCCAGGACATTGAAAGGACTCTCAAAGCTCAATAGTAAGAAGATAAACAACCCAGTTAAAAAAAAATAAACCAAACAATTTGAGTGAAGAAGTTATACGGACAAGAAATAAGCACACAAGGCTATTGAACATCATGAATCATGGAGAAAATGCAAATTAAAACCACAGTGAGATATCACTGCATAACTCTAGAAGAGCTCAAATTAAAGAAATTTCAACCACACCATGCGCTGGCAAGGATTTGGATGAACTAGAACTCTTACTGCTGGTGGGATGTAAGGTGATAGAAGGCAGATCAGTGGATCTGAGGATCGGATGCGAGGAAAGAATTTGAAAAGGGCTTGAGTAAATGGGGGTGATGGATGTGTTCAACATCTTGATTATGGTGATGGCTTCACGGGCTTATATATATGGCAAAACTTTGGAAATTACGTAGCGTATTATGTGTCGGCTATATCTCTGTAAAACTGTTTAAAAAAGGGTATGTGAAGGAGTCACTGTATGCCAGGCACAGTGTTAGGTGTTGGGGGAACTAAGTAATAGCATGGTTCCTGCCCTTACTTCTGTGAATTCTCTGTAGCTTTCACGTTCTTTTAACTGGAAACTAAAATTCTAACCTAGCATATAAATAACAAACTCTGTTTTTTTCTTAGAGTTCCATTCACTCCTTTTAAAGCATTTCTTTATTTAGTCCTTGAAATGACATGTTTCATCAGTGTCAGTTTGCCTGAAGGTTCTAAGGGAAACTAGTAGTTGAGCAAAAGAAGAAATCCCACCCAAAGTGTGGACGGTTCAAGTTGGTGCTTCGTTGTTCCTTCTCTCATTTAGGATGGACCCTTTCTTGTTCTTGCTCCTGGTGGTTTGTTTCTCACCTCTTTCCAATCTGCACAGATGGTTTAGTCCGCTGAGGCCTCGTTGGCCCTTTTCCCAGCACCTGGCTCTGACCTTAGTGGCCAGTAGACTCAGGAGATTGTGCTGTTGAATGGGTGAATTTCCAGGGCTGTGGCCCCATGGCTGGCTGGACCACCGTCTTGATATTCCTTCTCCTGCAATAGAAAACAGAATACATCATGCAAAACCATGAATGGGTCTTGATTCCAGTTTCTGAATGTGATGTGCCTAGCAGATGTAGGGTCTGGGTTTCTTATGAAATAATTCTTCTCATGAGTATGGCAACTCAAAACTTTAGCTAGCACATAGTGACTTTATCAATGGCCATTGAACCTTAGTGGAATGCTACTGAGAAGCATTCACAAAAATGTTAATCTAGTTTAAAAACATTTTTTTTCTCCTCAAGGAGGAAAATTTAAGGCACTTGACTCAATCCCTTTTAAAGTAAAGGACAAGGAGTGCAAGAATTTGCTCAATAAATATCTGAGGAGACCATGTGGCATACTGTCCAACTGAGGTCCTGTTGAGGTGATGGGGACAGTATTAATAATGAATTGACATAGCAGGCATAAACCAGAGTCCCCTGGCGAACCAGGCTGTGTGGTCACCCCCAAAAATGGCAGGTAACATGCTAGACTTCTGTTCCTAACTCTGTCACTCTGGGAGTGAAGGAAAGAAATGAAATACATGGAGGTGTGAGGGACAGCAGAAGGGCAGGAAAGCCAGGGAGAGGAGAGATTGGGGGGGTGGGGGTAAGGAATGCGCATAAAAAAGAGGACGAAGTGGGCGGGTGAAGGAAGTCACACACGCGCTCAGCACCATCCCTGGCACGTATGCATGCTCCCCAAGATGTAGCTGTCGGTCACATGTTCCATGCAGCTGCTGGCCTATGGAAACATTATTCTTTTGAGCAAGGGCATCTGCTGTTCACACCTGCTCAGTGGTGCTGAATGCTTTGGTGGATTTCTGGCTCTTTTGGAAAACTAAGGTTTTTCAGATGAAGACTAGGAAACTTTGAGGGGGAAAAACAAAGAAGATCCAAAGCCAAAGGGTGGGCGGCTTGGGGGAAATGGGAGGAGTTGAGAGAATATTTCTTTAGGCTACGAATCTGGTTACCTGTGACCTACATAGGCTGTTGAAGAGGGGAACGACTATGGGGTTTTTAATTGGGTACCCATGGATATAAATCTTGGCTGCCTCGCTTATTAGAAGTTACCTCAGGGCCTCTGATTTGCATTTTTTTTCAACTTTAAAATGGGGGTAATAACATTTAGCTCTTGACTACTCGTTGAGGTATGGACTACAAAGAGCTTAGCATGGTAACTGACAATTACTGGGAGTCAGCAAATACTAATTCCTTCCCCGCATTTCAGTTCCAAAGGGTGAACTAGGAATAGTCGTGTAGCATCTTAGGACTAGGTGGATAATAGGATTTTGGTGTTTCTCAAAGTGTGTTCCATGGAGCATGAGTTTAGCGAGCTACTCATATGGGTCTTGCCACAGAGGGTTCAGTCTTTAGTTTTTGGGAAGCAGTGGGTGCAATGAAGTGAGTCTGGTTTACTGCAGGACTTCTTGTAGCCTTTGAGATGCCAGTGCCCGGTGAATTTCCACATGAGGGGAGAAGAGAAGCCAGCCCTTTGTGAAGAAGCATCCTGCAGTCCAGAGTGCTTTAATACAGAACTTGAACTTCTTTAAGTTGACAAACTGTGGGCCTGAGGCTTGGCTCTAGCTTACAAAAATATTTCCTTTGGCACCTTCAGTGTCTATAAAAACTTGACAAATTAGTTTCCAGGGTTGAAAAATTAGAGGAGTTTATAAGGAAATCTGGACTTTCTGATTCTCTTAGAAAATGGGAGGTTCAAGCCACAGTGGGTTCTGACATAGTGACCACCAGCCGGCGCTGTTCTGTGTGGACGGGGAAGTGGCCTCCAGCTTGTCCCAGGCCTTACAGATCAGGTGTCACTAAGTCCCATAAGCTGATGGGCCTGGGACATTTGGGTTGGGGACCCTGGTCCAGATCAGCTCCTTCATGTGGCTGGTGGGAAAACTAAATTCAAAGTTCATGTAGTCCTTGGAATCAGGATGAGGTTCTTGGTCTTCTGACTTTTAAAAACCAAGGCAATAGAAGATTGTGTGACTATGTTTATTTGCTTAACATCATTCATTGCTCTGCAGGCACAACTCCGGGAGCCCATCCGCAGGTGCCTGGTAGCCAGCTCTTCTCCCCTCTTTCTAGGGAGCTGTGTGTCAGAATTTGTGTGATTGGAGCAGGGACTCACCATTGCCCTTTCTCTTCAGGGCACACAGAAGCATGGGAACTACAAGTGGCCTTGTGCTTGCCACGTGCTGATCTTGAGCACAGGGTAAGGCTTCCAGGCACAAGTAGGAGGCTTCTCTGACTTTTCACTAAATCCACACCACCGTTTCCTGCATAGCCTATGCCAGGCAGGTGGAAATTTCTCATTGTTATAATATTGGCTCATTTGGGGGCATTTTTACTGCCAAACCTTGGCACAGATTGCTTCCAAAAGGGGGAAATTTAGAGGATGGAGAGTAGCTTTTAATTTAATGGCTTTCAGCATTTTCCTCGCAGATTATCAGCCTAGGAAGAAATGCTCAGATGTTATTTCAGGAAACTTAAACTGAAAGACATCTTCAATGGTGGCAATACCTTCATATTTAAGAATCCCTGATTCCACCAAACAAACAAACAAACAAAAAACCAGACCAAAAAGCCAACACCAAACCACTCAAAACCATGCTGTAGATGTTTTCCGGTCCTCTTGGGAGTAGATCTGCAGCTTCACTTACCTTCCCAGATGTGCTGCCAGTCTTGCCCATTCCTGCAGAATTATGGGATCTGATTATTTTTAGCGTTATAAGTACATGGAGTTAACCAGAAAGTGGCTGTACACCAATGAGTTAGACCTCTCACTCTCAACCAACCTATTTGGTTCCTGAAGGCACGAACATTGTGTGCGTCCTGGTTCCTCTGAGTTAGACTGTCTAGTCAGGTTGGAGACGGTTCCCTATTGCTCCTCCATTGGACCTCCTTCCAATAAAAGTTTATGACTGTATTAATAACTATTCTGAAAATTACTGCACACTATAATCAGACTCAGAGTTGGGTTATTACTTATCTGTCTTTCCTTCTTATCTAGTCTAGTCTAAACTGTTTTCCTACAGCACCTTTTGTTTTTATTTATTTATTTTTTTGAGAGAGAGTGAGAGGAAGAGCGAGTGAGCAGTGGAAGGGCAGGGGGAGAGGGAGAGAGAGAGAATCTTAAGCAGACTCCATGCTGAGGCTCATCTCAGGGGCTTGATCTTAGGACTCTGAGATCATGACCGGAGCCGAAATCAAAGAGTTGAACACCTAACTGACCGAGCCACCCAGGTGCCCATCTCCAGCACCTTTTAAAACCAGAAATTCATCTGAAACAGTTTCTGCTACACAGAGTTAACTCTGCCATAACAGAAAGGGGAAGAGATAATGCTTGCTGCAGAACATAAAGCTCTTGGCCAGTGTAAAAACTCAGAGAATGTAGTGACGTATTAGATCCTTATATAGTTCTGGAAAGATCGGTTTTTGGTTAGTAAAGAAAGAAATTCAAATGCTTTTGAAGTACTTTTCAGTAAAAGATAGAAATGCCACTGACACATTAAAACAAGACTGAAATAAAACCCTTCAAATACCAGTCATATAATGAAGGATTTAGTTGTACCAGAAAACCGAGGATAGCTCCTATAACTGAGCCTGAAACCTCCAGCTCTGAGCTTCCCGGCGGCCTAAGTTAGAAGAGAAACATGATGAATCACCTCGCTCTCGTTATCTGATCGAAGACTCTCCGTCAACTCATCTGGAGCCCCAGCTGTTTTCCTAAATCGCAGACCATAGAAGTTACCATATGGTTCTTTATATGGGACATCGTAGCACAGACTCTTGGGTGATAATATTAATTGTAGTTTTTGACAAAGACGTCTCTGGAAGTTGAAAAAAAATAAACAATGCAGTAGGAATGCTAAGACTGTTATCCAATGTAGCGGTTGAAGTGGACATCTGTGGGTTTTTTCTGCCCAACTTCGTTTCCCATCTTCTGGTAACAGCGCCCTGATCTCACCTTTGGGAATTGTTTTCCCTCTCCCGTGTGTGGGGGACTCCATGTACTTCAAGGAGGGGCACTGTCAGTGCGCCCTCCTCTAGCTCTGGCATCCTGCTATCTACGTTAATCGGACACTTTCTCCCAAAATTGGGATCCCGAGCAGGGTGGCAAAAAGGCTGGAAATCACCAAAACTGATTATTCTGCCCACCTAGATCTGTGGTGCTGCTGCATAGACCCCAGGAGCTTCTTGATCCCCATTCTTCCTGAGCTTGGTCCTTCCGTATCTCCTTTCAATCTGGTATCACTCTGATAATTAATTTTTTTCTGCTCCAGTGAGCTGGAGCTGGTGTCTACTGCTTGCAACCCCTGCAGACTCTGATTGCAAACCCTGATTGGTATACAGGAAGAATTTTCCTTGAACCCAGTGGTGTTCAGCCTTCAAATTCTGTGTCCTGAGACGTTCTGTGTGGAGCAGAGCTGGTGTGCGGAGAAAAGCGAGACAGCCATGCTTGAAGGGTCTCCGAGATACCAACCAGAAGGTCGTGGACACACACCTGTCCTTCCTTATGGGTACCCTTTCCGTGTCAAAAGTGTGCTTGCTCCACTGGGATATGAAGAAAGGGTGCAGACATTTCTCTGCCTGGAATTTTTCTCGCACATAGCCTTACTTTAATAAGTGCCACTGAACAAAGAGAATTCTCATTATCCGCTAGTCCTGGCCTGCAGCGTCCGTGTTCTGGCCCATCGCTGGAGAATGATTTTTGTCCTTGTTGTTTATAAGGGTGTGGCCTGGCTATTGGCATCTGCTATAAATCTTAAGGTTTTTATAACTTGGGATATCGCTCTCACCTTTCTGCCAAATCTATGTACTGAAAAAGCGGCCTGTCATTTTAAGTAATGATGCTCTTATGACGTCCAAAACAAATAAAGTAATTTTGGTCCACATTATAAAATGAATCCCTGTTGTCTCTGAGTCTGGGGTAGAAATGGTGTCAGGGATGCAAACAGCTGTTTTGGCCAAAATACCCAAAAAGATCCAGTCTCAGGCTGAGTCTCAGTTCTCGAGAAACATTTGTAGTTGTTGGTGAAAAATGTGAATGGCTCCGTAAGTTCACTCTAGGACAATGTGGGCTCTTTAGCCCAGAAAGTTAAATACGTCCAACTTTGGCAGCCCTGACCTTCTGAGTAGAGAATGTAGTTCACTAGTCTTCAAGACCTGCTTTGCCACTTTGATTTAAGACAAGGCGGAAGTCTTCAAAACAAAGCTCTCAGAATCCAGGAAAGTCTATCTGGCATCAGTTAGCTTGGGCACCGCCCCCCTCCCCCTCCCCCCTTCTCCACCCCACCCCCTTGTCTTTTCTCTAGGAGCTTGATGCTTTGTAGAAAATGAATGGCTTTGCAAAAGTGCAAATTTGGGAGAGTGTTGTATGACCAAAGAAAATTCAAATTAGTGTTCCCCCTGTGGGAATCCTCTTGGGGAAATTGAAATTATACTTAGATATTCACGTATAGAGTACAGCCAATATCTGTTTCAGGATGTTGACAGACTGATACAGCTCGGTGGCTTTCTGGAAGTAAGGTGGGCTAGAGAAGGAAGAATACAGAATCTAAAAAATCGTACTAATTGGTGTTCCCTTCTCTCTGTTGTGTTAATGGTAAATAGCCCAGACTCGGTGCTGATCTCTTTACTCCTTGGCCCAGAGAACTGGCGTTTTTCTTCATAATGTAATTTACCGCCCCTGTTGGACAGAGGCTAGCCCGTGAGATGTGTGTGTGCTCTGAACGGGGGGACGTGTGTGCTGGCAGGGTCCCTCGGAGCAGGGCAAGCATTCAGCAGAAACTTGGAGGGAGTCTTTTGGAAATAAAACCTAATTTGCAGGGATCTCTACCCGTAAGGTAGACTTTGCTCTGCGATTTGGGGCCATATCTGTGTTTTCTCCCTTCTGCGTGGACTCTCTCCCTTTCTTGCTCTTCTTCTGCTTTCCTCACGACTAATAGGAGTGAAGCTCTTTCCACTCCTGCGTTTCTCTGAGCTCCCTTGCTCACTGCTGTGTCTTTCAGACATTTTTTATAGCTCTTCCAGGGGGCGATGGCTACCTCTCCCTTCTCCTGTCTTCCTTTTCAGCGGCTACACGCTCTTTGGTGGGCTGGAAGGCACAGCTAAATTGGACAAAAACAAGTTTGACCATTGCTTCAAAGCCACTGTTTTTTGGGGGATTTTTTTTTTTTTTAAATTCTTTCCTTCTCACTTTTCTTTTTATTTTGGCTTAGGGCTAAGAGCACATGATCTTTGCCTTAGATGGTCATCAAAACTCATTTTTTGGGTTGTAGATGAAGAGGGCAAATGGATTCATTTTGATTCAAGGCCTGGAAGAAATTGATAGACTGTTGATTGCTTGTAAAATGCACTTTAAAAAGTCTTTCTTGGAGCTTAACGGATGCCTGCTTTCGTTATGTTAAGAAACTGATGCTATTTATCTATTTTATTTCAATCATTGGCCCCTCTAAATAGGAAATTTAACTTTGATTTGAAGCTATTAATGCCTGCTGGTAAATAAGAAAATGCGTGATAGAGCAAATTATTTTTCGTCTCTTGCATTTCTTATGGGCATCTCAGACTCGGGAATTTTTATGTAGCATAACAATTTCATAAGTGTTAACATGTTTTTTTAAACTTCGTATTATAAATAGGAGCAGAAGCCTGCCTCAGAAATTTAAAACTAGATTAAAGTTGGCCAGAGCAGAAGGCAAAGTCATGGCTCTGTTACAACTCACATCTTGGGGTTTTGGGTAGTCTACTGACAATGCAGTAGATTCACATAAAATGCTCTTATTATGGATTAATACTTTTTGACCTATGGATCTTGGAACTTGAGAGGGTCATGGAATTTTTTTTAAGACATCTGGGGCGCCTGGGTGGCTCAGTCGGTTAAATGCCTTCGGCTCAGGTCATGATCCTGGAGTCCTGGGATTGAGCCCCACGTTGGGCTCCCTGCTCAGCGGGGAGTCGGCTTCTCCCTCTCCCTCTGCTCTCCACCCCCTCCCCCGTGCTCTCTTTCTCTCTCTCTCAAATAAATAAAATCTTAAAAAAAAAAAAATCTATGAACCCTATGTGCATTTCCTATAGACCAAAAATGTGTACCTTGCAAATATATTAAGTACTTTTCAAACCTCGTGTGCTTTATTGAAAGAAATATTTATTTAAAATAATTATTGATTCATAGTGACTTTTGGACTTTCTGCATATTTGCAAGTACTGAGTATCAAAGTTTTATATGTGGGTCAACATCATTGTGGGCTTAAAAGGGACTGTGGTGTTTGAAAGAGGTGGGGGCTGTAGATTTGATTAATGCTGATTATAGGGGTGGGGTAAAAACACACTGACTTTGGTGGATTTGTCAGGAGGCTTCCCCTCATGTCCCTGTCTCACAGGCTTTACTTTCAGCAAATGTTATGGATCTTTTATTTTTAGGTGAGGAGCCAAGCTGAATTATAAGGTGGGTCTCAAGAAGTGGTTCCTGTGCTCAAGAAGGTTTCAGTCAGTTAAATATAAAGTAGATTGTTGTTGTCATGGAGGAGACTTCCATCCCAAGACTGTGGAGGACAAAAGAGGAGAGCCTTTGTCATCTGTCCCCTTTTATTGCAAACCCAAAAGCTTCCCTTCAAGTCCTACCCAGGGGAATGCTGACATCTCAGGGATGAGGACTATGTGTGACCATATATTGGTTGGGAGAGCAGATTTTTTTAAAGATTTTATTTATTTATTTGAGAGAGAACACGAGTGTGTGGGGGGGAGTGGGAGAGGGAGAAGCAGACTCCCCGCTGAGCAGGGAGCCCAACGTGGGGCTCAATCCCAGGACCCTGAGATCATGACCTGAGCCAAAGGCAGACGCTTAACGACTGAGCCATCCAGGCGCCCCGAGAGCAGATATTGTAATTGACACAGTTCTCTGACATGAGCCATCAATTGATGTTGGTCCCACATGATCTCAGATGGTTTTCCAGCCCATCTTTTAATAAGAGCATGTTGTGCAATGGCATGTGTTGAAAATTGCCAGGATTACTAAGAAAGGGAGACTTTCTTTGTGATTAAAATAAAAATCTCATCTAAGTGTTCAGAAGTTTAGAATTTTTATGTTTGTTTGGACAGATGCTATTTGGCTAATTTCTTATTTGGGAAAATGTTATTTAGTTGATACTGCTTGTTCTTTCTTCTCCTCTTTCTGCAGTCTTTTGCACATTGGATGTGAGAAGATTGTATGGAACGAGGCCAAATGAACAAAAATGTTAGTGATTAGGCAGATTTCCTTTCCTCCCTTCTGTGGCCAGTGTTTGCAAAGATCTGTCCTATCAGATCCTGAAGAGTTGCTTTGATGCTTGGGTTCAAAGTCAGGTACCATCTTAATCTCTCTACATCTTTTAGTGCATCCTGGACCATTTCCCACATTTTGTGTGTTTTTATGTTCGATGCCTTTACTAATGTTTCCTTAGTTTGAAATATCCTTCATCACCTGTATGCTCTGCCAAGGGGATTGTTCTCCTCCCGTAGCAGATGAAACTACCCTTCTTCTGCCTTAACTCCCAAGTGCAGTGAATCATACCTTTTTTCTAAGTGTCCACAGTTCTTACAATGCAGTCATCCTGCTTAGCTCCTTCTAGTTTTTCTTTTTATTAGAATTACTTGTGGACTTCCATGTCCTAGAAGCCTCTAAGCCCTAGGGGCTGGGGACTGGGTCTTTATTCTTCCTTGTATGTCCTCTGCACCTGGCATAATATGTGGGATATAAAGCTAGGAGCACAAGGCAAGCCCAATGAACATATTTATTTCTGTAGTGTTCAGTAAATTAATGATATTTTATAATGTATTTGCCATCTCTTAATTTCTTTGGAAGGAAAGGAGAGGGAGGTAGTATGGCATACATGTCATTATAAATCAGTGAGGATGATGAGTGAAGTTTGACTTTTGCATAAGGTGGAGGGGTGGTGGGGGGTTGGAGGGAGGGGGAGAGAGAAACACTTGTATTTGTCTTTAGAGCCAACTTTAAATGGGGAAGCACACAATTCTATGAATCTGTATTAAGTTCTTTAGACTATATCCTGGATCTCCTTGACATTTAAGTCAAAATATCATACATTGTATTTATCTTGTAGCTAAGTTATTACCTGCTTAACTGTAGGAATATTATCTGTTATATTTAATTTCAGTAATACAAGAGATGTCAACACTCAGAGCTATTCATAAAAACAATAATTAATTAAAATATAAAATGTAGAATCTGTTTTCTTTAGGGTTACATCTGTTTCTTGGTAATGGTTGAGTTTTAGAGGGGAGAAATGTTTAGGTTGCTTTTCTTTATGTAAGATGAAATGATCTCTAGTTGAGCATCTTCAAGAAACTTAGAGGCGTCCAGGATCGCTAAACACATTATTTGTTGTGCCCTAAAGCAAGGAAATTCTAAAAAAAAAAAAAAAAAAAAAAAGAGAGAGAGAGAGAGAGAAAGAAAGAAAGAAAGAAAAAGATTGTTTCAAAAGGAAACAGAAGCCAGCTTGATTTCCATTGACCAAATAGCGTACACACTGACCCTCAAAATAAATAATAGCTGTTGTGGATTATAGCCCATTGAATAAAATAAGAATCTATGAGGCTATTCTGATATAAACTGATACAAATAAATAGGTGAGGAAGGAAAGCTCTTCATTATTACACAGTGTCAACTAATGAATAAGGCAAGAATGATGGAGCTAGAAGCTCACCATTTTGCAATGATCATAATAATTCGTTCAGGCAAGAATCACTAGAGAACACTAAAACCGGTGGGTGGATGTTTGATTTGGAACAGGATATTCACATAATCTCAAAGTATGTCTTCACAAATGATCAATTGAAGAAAGGGAAAATTGCAACTTTTCAGTGAAGAAATCAAGTGGGCATCACCTTAAACAAATAATCAAAGTTGGCATCACCCAAATTGGGCAAACCATTATCGGGTGTCTCCTGATATGGTGCACTGGGCAGTACCACTTGAATGGTATTCCTGTTTGGGGAGCATGTACTCTACCAAATAACTGGCTTGTGCTCTTAAAAAATTTCAATGCCAAGAAAGACAAAGGCCAAGACACTGTTCCAGACGGGACAACCAAGTGCAGTGCATGATCTTGAATTGGATTCTCGGCCAGGAAAAGAATTGCTCTAAAGGACTTCATTGACATGGTTGGTGACATACTTTCACACCAGTTATGCAAGAGAGTGTTCTTGTTCTTGAGAAACATGTAACTGAACATTTTAGGTGTGAAGGGGGGGGTGACATCTGTAGTCGGTATCTTCGTCTCAAATGCATGTGAGAGAAGGAGGGGGGAGAAAGGGGGAGGGAGAGAGAGGGCAGGAGTGAGAGGGTGAGGAGGCAGGGATTGAGGGTTGGAGGGAGAAGGAGGGAGGAGGGGGGGAGGGGGGAAGGGAGAGACGGGGGTGGGGAGGAAGGGGAAAGGAGAAGGGACATGGGAGAAAATGAAGGAATGAGAGCAAGAACATATTGTAAAGGGAACGTCCAATGTTGATGGCTGGCAGATCTGGTACAGGGTACAACCATTCTTGCTATGTCTGGGTAAATCTGAGATCATTTCAGAATAAAATACTGACCAAAAACACGGTACATAGACGTGTTTGCAAAGGCCATTGCTCCTGGTTTGGGGGATAGTGGTCCCTGAACTGTCTGAAGCCTGAGGGCAGGGGCTGTTCTGTTCTGTTCCTCCCCACACACCCAGTGCAGAGCCCCGTGCCTGGCAAGAGGATGCAGTCGGTAAATATTTGTTTGATGGACACATGGCTGGCACAGCCCTGAAGTCTCTCGAGCTCTGGAATATTTATCTTTGCACAATTGCAAATGCCAATTGGGAGTGCCTATTTTTATGATTTTCAGGTTCCCTTGCAGCTAGTTAATAGCCACATAACAAGTTCGCGGTAGCCAGTGGGATGTCAACAGGAGTCTGAAAGGGAGGGTACCTGCTTCTCTGCCCCTTCTTGCTCTTTTCTGGTGGGAATGTGAATGTAATGGTTGAAGGTTAGACCATCTTGGGGGAGCCCTGTGCTAAGGACAGGGTACAGAGGGATAGGCAGCTGGGACTTTGATGTCTGGGAGCTGCCACACCAGCCTCTGGCTGCTTATCCCAAACTTCATTTATGTGAGAGAGAAATAAATATCTGTCTTCTTTAAACTGATGCTATTTTGCTGTTTCATTCACTCACAACTGAAGCTAATCCTACAGGATACACTGTGTTCTCTAAGAGTCTTCACTCTTGAATTTCTGTTCCTCTGTGGAGCTTTGTATTCAGTTTGTCACGTATATACACATTGATGTAGAAATTCTCTGGCCTTTTTCTTTTTTTTCTTTTTCTTCTTTTTCTTTCTGTTTTCCCAGGGTAGAAGTTTTCTTATTCTGAGCGGGATTCTGTTTCTGTCCTTGAGCTGGTGTGTTAGAGTCTGTACTTTGGGGGACTTCACATGCTGAGGGTACCCTCCTTTCTCCTCTGTCATGGCAAACCTTCTCCATTTTGCAAATTGCTAAATTGGGCTGAAAAGATGGTGAGAGCCGGCTTTCCTTAGGAGATTTCTTGTTCTGACAGACCCAGCTGGAGACCGGATGTGCAGAGGTAAGCACTTGCGATAATCAGAAAATAGGAAATTTTAATGATTTCCAGTTGCCAAAAACATTTTGCTTCAGTTAAAGGATTCGGAGCTGGTTCTAAAAGGGCTCCTTCTGCCTGGTGAGTTTTGTTCAGCAAAGCTTTGTACTTTGGAATCCACTCATGTTTTTACTTGTTCAGTGGATGGTTCTTCCTTTGGAACTATTTATTGCCACTAAGGTTTGCGGCGTGTTCCGTCCCACAGATAATAAATGGGTGTGGGTGCCTACAGCACAACATAAATAGAGGAACTGACTTCCAGCTTGTTTACTGTCAGACTGGTATGTAAGTAGCAGAGCTTAACTCCTCAATTATGTGTGCATGTTTCTGTGCAGCAGAACTCAGGAACTTGAAATTGGACCCTGTAGGCATCTTGTACGATGTTCAGTTGTTTCCTTTTAGATGTGATGCGAATGATGATTGTATTGGCTTACGTAGTTCCCCTGGTCATGTTGTTTCATGATCTGGAGGCTCTGAAGTACGACGGGTGATTTCCTTTCGGTGGGCTGTGTTGACTACTGGTGCTCTGGCTAATGTGAATTTGAGGGATGCTTGATTAGCACTTGAATGGAAAGGGTTCTACTTGGGATTGCCACGGGTGAGGTCTTCCAGCTCTCTAAACTCCAGCTAGCCTGGGCAGGAATCAGTGATGGCTATCGTATGCAAATTTGGATTGCCTTCCTACAGAAAAGAGAACAAATCATTTATTTGTCCATGGTCACCTGATGAAGTCCCTGTCACAGTTTGGTCTGCAAAACAAACCAATCAAAACACCAAAGGAAACCAACAACCAGACACACTGGAACCAAAATGTAGAGGGATGCATGATAAGAAGGACTTAAATATTCCTTGGGCCCAAGTGAGCCTGGTATGATGAAGGAGGGATGAGCCTGGGAATCAGGATGTTTTCATGTGAGTTTCATCGAAGTTTCAGCCCCACTAGGTGGTTTCACTATGACGTTGGGCAAGTCACACAAACTTCTGAGCCTCAGTTTCCTCGTTCCGTAAAATGAGTCTAATACCAGAGTTCTACATAGTGTAGGGAAAAAAAAAGTGTTTTGTAAACTGGAAAATAGGTTGAAGTATTATTTAGCAGTCAGCTAATTAAAGGAATGGTATTGCCCTTCCTTGACCTCCAATGCTGATTTTCCTGGTAGGGAGCACTGCAGTTTTGTGCTCTAGGTGATTGTTAAGAATTTGTCAGGATATTTGTAGGATCCTCAAACATAGACTCTGGTTAAAATGAGTAACATTTCCATACCTTCAGGATTATTACTGTTAGTGAAAAGTTTTGAGAGAGAAATTAGGCAAAGCAAAACAAATTGCCTTTCTCCCTTGTCCATGAGCATTTATAGACACCTGTGGCATTTACCAGGAAGCTTGGGGTGTTACAAGAAACATCATTTTCATTTTGGCTCTGCTTGGGATAGAGAGGCATGTGTCCAAGGGAGAAGCTTTATGAAGTCATGTGTTCCAAACTGAATTCAGAGCAAAAGCAGTGCGAGGGACTTAGTCATGCAGAAGAGTTTCAAACCACAGGTGGGTTTTGGAGAGTGTTGTCAAGGAGGAGAGGCAAAATGCCATAATTAGTTAGGACAGCTCTTTTAAGTGTAAAGAAAAACATGCCTACTGGCAGAGATGGAATTTGTTACACGACAGAGCTATATGTGGGATTTTGACTTTAGACAATTGAAAAACAAGTAACATTCTGTTTACAGTACCTGAAACTTCTGGTCATGGAGTTTTGAGGTTCTCCAGGATGGTTTCCCTACCTCTGTAAGCACGAAAGTGACTAATGCCATGGCAGTTGTTATACCTACGTTGCCAGAAGCAAAACACAGATCGGGGAGGATTTTATAGGAAGCTTCTGATGGAAAATCTGGGAAATGAGGTTCTTATGAGGAAGTTGAGAAGGAAAGAGGATGTGGAGAATTACTTTTGCTGATTAGACAATGTGTTGAGATTACAGGGATGGAAAAAGATATTCCGTATTTGCAGTAAATGCATTATTTGGGCAACTAAATACAGATCAGTGGGAGAGAAGATAATTGGTTTCTTAGGAGAGGTTGCATAATTTTGATTGAGTTAAAATGAAGAACTATTAAAGGATTTTGTAGGGTTGAATTTTTTTTTTTTTTTTAAGAGGTGGTCGGCAGAGTCAGAATTTTGGGAAAGGGGGGCATGAATATTTGTTGGTGAAAACAGTCACGCTTGGTAGCTTTGAGGGGACGCCCTACAGACAGACTTGAGTCCAGTGCTAGTTTTCACAGCTGGTTGCAATTGTTTGGATGATGATAAGAATCAGGGATACTTGGTTCTGTATTTGAAAAAAAATGATACTTGAAAGTTTGGGAAGAAAAAAGTTTGAGTGGAAAAAGGCTACTGAGTAGAGGTTTTTTTGGATTGTGATGAATGCTTGACAAGGATCCCTGATTTCTCTGCCTTACACTAAGATCCCAAGTCTCACTGATATGGTGGTTAAATGAGGTTGCACTAATTTTCTGTTGAGAACTAGAAAGTAACATATTTTGTTTACACAATGCTGGTTTTTGCTTTATTCTTATGTTTGTATTATAAGTGAGTAAGTTAGTCTCAGAAAATACACGTGGGGCTTTCTGCCAAGACCCAATGCCAAATGTGAGTTTTGTGATTAAAGTATCCAATGTTAATCTTTGCTTACATTTTTTTAAACTTTATGTGATCTGAAAAGAAAGCATTATAACTAAAATGTAGGATCTAGGAAAAGTTGAGAGTTGCTAAATTGGGCTTTGACCAGTATAGATGGACCTTGATCTTGTAAAAAGAAAAGATTTTCAATTTTCTTGGTATTGGAGGAATGCAGAGAAAGATGATTATAATTATGATTAATACTGAGTCTCCTTGTTTGATTGTTGACCTTGGGGGGTGAGATTTGCACCGAGGCCAATATTTTGTTCATTCTTATTTTTAATTTCTGGGCTTTAATATCCAAATACTGCATATGTGTAGTATGTTAGCCACAGAAATGTAAGGCTGATATTCATTTATTAAACTCAATAAATGTTTATTGAGCACCTACTATGAGCCAAATACTATCTTAGACATTGTCTTTGTCTTCTGGGAGCTCATAGTCTTGAGAACATAATAGACATATGAACCTGTAATTATGGCACAGTGGAATGGTACTGTAATCCAATAGAGAGGGGCAGTTGTGAGCCCTGTCCTAGATGGGAACCCTTCACAGAGGAGGGGATGTAAGCTATTTAAGGATGAATAGGCATTGGCTAGGTAGAGAAGCTTACTGTAGGCACATGTAAGAACATATGCAGAGCTGGGAACTTGGGCTTGTCCAGACAAGAGTGAGCATACCACGTGAGGCTGGAAGGTGAGGTGGGGGGAACTGGGGTGAAGGAACGTAGAAGCTAACATGTAGCTGAGGCTTGATTGGGAAGGAAGGGTCTCATATGGGCTATCTCTGAGCATGGACTCCATCTTTTAGGCATTGGGAACCCCCTGGCAACTTGTAGGAGATGAAGGATGCAGATGTATTGGTTTTAGGAATATTATTCTGGCAGTGACATAGAAGATGAATTAAAAGCAGGGAAATGAGGAGGCTGTTGGAAATGGTGCAGAAAAAAGGGGATGAAGATATGCAAAACAGTGACTGTTGGGGGTGAGGAGGTGGCCAAGGTGTGAGTGACAGTTAAGTGGCAGAATGGATTGACTGCAGGTTAGGGAGGAGAGAAAATGTGAAGGATGATGTTGAGGTTTCCAGTCTGGGCAGCTGAGTGGAGCATCATGCTACACTGTAGCATGATGGGATCTGTAATAGAAGGGGCATATTTCGCCTGGGTGGCTCAGTTGGTTAAGCGACTGCCTTTGGCTCAGGTCATGATCCTGGAATCCCGGGATCGAGTCCCACATCAGGCTCCCTGCTCAACGAGGAACCTGCTTCTCCCTCTGGCCCTCCCCCTTCTCATGTGCTCTCTCTCTCTCTCTCTCAAACGCTTTCAAAATAAATAAATAAATCTTTAAAAAAAAAAAAAAAGAAGGGGCATATTTCAGACGGCAGTGGGATAGGGTGGGGGCAGAATCACAAGTCGTCCTTTCAGACCTGTAACTATTTTTGCTTGTGGGCATGCGGTTCTGGTTGTTATGTGGAGTACGTGAGTCACAGCAAATGGTGTGAGTTTTGATTTTAGCTGGCCTCTAATTAGGCAGAACAGGAAAACTATATTTTACTTGTTGGATTAAATTTTTTTCTACCTCATGATCTAAGGCAGAGATCTCTGCCTTTAAAAATAACCATTTATTGAACAATAACTCTGTACCTGCTATTGTGCTGAAGAGGTACCTGTTGTTACAGATATTCTACTGGCAAGGAAACAGATGCTTATAGAGGTTAAGAGTTTGCCAGAAGTGGCAAAGATGGAATCAAATCAGGTCTGTATTACGTGCAAACATATTCTTATATTTGATTTTTGAAAAATTGTAACTTATGGGAAAATTATTGAAAAAATAGGAAACGATTCTATTTGAAATGTAGCAGATACATTGTAAGGTATTTTGATTTTTATTTGGACATTTAGGCCAGTTATTAAAACTTTTCTGCCCATCTGAGAAAAATAAAACTTGATTTATGCGTGCTGTGAATTTTGTAATACTTAAAAGCTCACCAACTCCTCAGAATAAATATAGTTTGAGTATCTTTTGGAATTATGCTGGAAGAACTAGACATCTTGAAAACCTGTGCTCACATAAAGAATGATTTTCCTCCTGTTTTATCTGTGCAAAATTCAGATTTTCTGTGGCTAGGTAAGCAGTATTTTGTAGGCTTTATTTCTGGGTAAAATAAATTTTTTCCTTCAACTGAGGGCAGATCTGAAATAGACCCATCCTACCAAGGCCTCCGCGTGTTCAAGGTGATTACTCAGTAACTTACCAGCTTTTTAAAGCAAAAAATCAACATTCCTGTTACCAGAGAATGACAGCAGACTCCAGAGTCCTAAAAGGTGTCATCTAACATGTTCAGTGTAAAAAAAAAAAAAAAAAAATCTGGCGGGAAAATGTAATATATAGCCAAGGGAAGAAGGATTCAATAAAAACAGACCCCCAAGAAGACACAGATGTTAGACTAGTAGGAAAACACTTTAAAGTAGCTACTATAAATATGTTTAAAGAATGAAAGTTTTTGTTATAAGGAGTGAACAATAGAGAATCTCAATAGGGAAATGGCAGCCACACATAGAACCAAACGGAAACTCTAGAACTGAAAAGTGAAATATCTAAAATGGAAAATTTTGCTCTATGGACTTAACCACAGATTGAAGAAGAAAGAAGAAAGGGTCAGTGAACTTGAGAAAAGATCAGTAGGTATCAGTGCATTTGAAGAACACAGAAGAAAAAAAAGAAAAGACTAAGAAAGCTTAACGGAGACTCAGCAACTTGTGGGACACATCAACAGTACAGGATACATGTGTAATTGCAGTCCCAAGAAGAGGAGAAAGAAAGTGGGGCAGGAAAATTCAACAAATCATAAAATTTCCCAAATTTAGTGAAAAATACCAATTTTTTTTTTTTTGGAGAGAGTGTGTGAGTGGGGGGGGATGGGTGGGGGGGAGGGTCAGAGGGAGAGGGAGAGAGAGAGACAGAATCTTACGCAGGCTCCATGCACAGCGCAGAGTCCAGTGCGGGGCTCGATCTCACAACCCTGAGATCATGACCTGAACCGAAATCAAGAGTCAGACGCTTAACTGACTGAACAACCCAGTTCCCCCTGAAAATATCAAATTTACAGTTCCAAGAAACTTAGCAAATCCCAGGTAGGAGAAACCCAAAGAAATCTACACTTAGGCAAATCAGAGTCAAAATGGCTGAAAATCAAAATCATGAGCATGATCATGAAAACAACTAGAGAAAAGCAATCCATTGCATAAAGGGAACTGTGCTGTGAATGATCACTGACTTCTCATCAGAAATAATGGAGCGAAGGAGTTTATGGCAATAACTTCTTTTAAGTATTGAAAGAAAAGAATAATCTGTCAACCCAGAACTTTATATCTGGGGGAGATATACCATGAACATGAAAACAGGATTTTCTGCTACTAATACTTTGTGAACTTCTGAGCCGAACAAAGTTAAACAGGCCTGTACTTTACAACTTAGTAAATTGAGAAGTTCTATGAAAAGGAGATCACATTTGCCAACTTCCAAGCTTTTTTTTTTTTTTCTTTAATACCATACATCATTTCTTCACGGGATGTCTCAGGGGATTAGCTTTATTTATAAAACATTTCTGGAATTAGGAAACTTCAGGAATGGAATTTGATATTACTCACTATTCATTTTTATGTCCAGGATGTCTCCAGGATGAAGTGATTTGGGGAAATAATTGGCAGTTTATCTGTATCTGTAGCAGTGAAAATGTGAAGTCTTACCTACCTTGCATTTTTTTTCCTTCTAATAACATATTTTTAGGTTGAATGGATTTGGGTTGTTGCCAGGTGAAATATTGTCCAGCGGGGTTAAATTGTTCAGGGTTGCATCTTTAGTCTAGATGAAAATAGAACTCCCACCTAGAGTTCCCAGGGCATATTTTAGGAGTACCATAGTGCCAGGAATATAGGTTGAGTTGGATTGCAATGCAATTGTTACCTTTTGTGTCTCTGTCTTATGAGTGCTTACCTGTTCTCTTACGTGCAATTTAATCATGAAATGTTGTAACTTCATGCTACAAAAAATGCAATTTGTATAAAGGTAGTCAGAACTACATTATAAATGATGTAAGCCATCTAGTTCAAATGAAGTGTCAACTTCTTGAAATAATTCATTGAAGGATCAAGTGACTTAGGTTTCATCGCTACTGAGCGACATGACCTTCTCTTTGTATATATTTACAAATGGAGCTTAAGAGATCATCACTCACAAGGTTTGTTTTGAATTTGTTGCTTGTCCTCTTCTCCTATTTCTCAGAACGGTTCTAGGAGTCTAACATACCCCCTTTCCATGGGAGGGTTCCCACACATTGCATTGGCATTGGTTAACAAATGGGTTTGTGCTTGTCTTCTTGCTCGTGGCTGTTAAGGAGATGATGCAGATTCATCTCCCGCTCTCTCTCTTGTTTTCTGCAGAAATGTGTCAGTCTCAGTCTCTTTTCCCTCTAAATCAGAGATGCCTAAGTACAGAACAAACTTCCAGAGCAGTGGTTCTCTAATTGGTGATCTCCAGATCTTCAGCATCAATCACTTGGAAACTTGGTAGGAATACAAGGTATTGGCTCTCCCATGGATGTACTGAATCTGACACCCTGAAGTGGGGCCCAGCCATCCATGTTTTTACAAGCTCTCCTAGTGATTCTGAGCCTTGCTTAAATTTGAGAACCACTACTCTACATTAAGGAAGCATTTTGGAATAGTTTTTCTGTCCTGCTGGTTATCCAACAACCAAAAGTACAGCAGAACCTAAGAGTTCTTGGTGGTGGTAGTGGTGGGCTGTTGGATGAGTTCCTTTCAAACCAAATGAAATACTTTAAATAAGGACAATAACACTAATTAGTAATGATAATAAAGAAACAATAGAAACTAATATTTACAGAACATTTTTCTGTGGGCCAAGCCCTTTGCATGCCTTATCTCCACTAATTGTTACAATATTCCCGAGGTCAGTACTGGTATGATTGCTGTTTTATGGCAAAGAAACAGGTTTAGGGAAGAAGTTGGCCAAGGCTGAGATGTTCAGTAGGACAGCCAGGATTATGATGCTGGTCAGACCAGCACAACAATGTCATGACCCACTTGGTAATGCTGTCTGAGACTTTGGGCAATGCCTCTCTCCCCCTGTCCCAGCCCATATCTCCCGGTGAGGCTAGAGACCTATTTGTAAATGCAAGAAGTGGAGCCAAAGTTCATGTCATTACAGATAAGCTCATGTCTTACTTACTCATTTGTGATTTGCCCCTTCTCCCAAATTAATATCCAGAGCTACTTTGATCAAGTCAAGCGAATGTGGCCAACACATTCTTCTAGTCTGTTTTCTTTTCAAAAGTTGATCTCATTCTGGAAGTAACCAATTCACTGACCTTTTATCTTTGGGCTCTAGTTTGTGGTTTTTGAAGCTTTCCAAGATCAACTGAGCAATGATGTGGTTTGGCATTTTAAACAGTTAATACAGTATCAAGCTGGATGATTTTGAAAGCAGTTAATGCTTGAATGAAGTCTTTATCCTACTGAGTCATGTTCCCCCTTTTTAAAAAAAACTTTATTGGATGATTAGAGGCAGCCTTTTAAATTTCATTCCTGGTAATTGAGGGATTTATTTTACCTCCAAGATAGTTTTGTTTTCTTGACCAACATGGAAATAGAATGTTTTAAAGAAGTAAGACAAGTTGTATTAAATGGAGAGAAAAGGGCTCTCCAAATTGAAATTTAATATCATCATTTTTTAACATGAAAGCAAGAACTTAAATGAACCTTCAAAGTTGCTAATTAATTTGATGCTAGCTCCACCCCTCCACCATGTAGCTTCTATTTAGTAGAGGAGTCTTAAAGAAGGGCATTAATTAAAATTGGAATGATTAATTTTATTATGTGTAAGTCAGAATAAATTAATTCCAGTGTCAGTATAAATTAACTCCAGTGTTAATAATTCCATAGACCTCCTTTCCATGGTTTGTTTCAGTAATGGAGAGTTTATCAGACATTCCTAAGGGTTCAGAAAAGCCTTTGTGTTGGGGGGTGGGGGGTTAAGGTGGGGGTAAGGGACATATAAGTGTATAGATACCTAAGAAATGTCACTTATTCTTCAAATTCTTATTTGTGTTAGGGTCGCCTTCAGTTTTAAGCAAAATACCAATTCAGAATGATGAAAGTTTCTCCTTCTTTCTCCCCCACTGCACCTAGGTACATTTCTCTCTTTCACTCAGCACACACAGGTGGAAACAGCTTTGCACTTGCCTGAGATTCAAAGACTGTTCTTTTTCTTTTTTTCCTATTGCACAAAGTGGGTCCTTGCAAATTATTTCTCCATCTCCAATCAAAACCATGCACTATTTAGAGAATAATGTTTGTTAGGGCAGTTTGGTATGGTAGTATTTTTAGGGGACAACTCTTAAATGAATAAACATGGTAAGTGGAAATGTTCATATAATATGTGTTTACTTTTTTTTTCTTTTTCACCCAAGTCATTCAGAACAGTAGTGCTCTTTTTATGGGTTGGCTACTCGCTCTGCAAAACTGACAAATGTTGGTGACTGAATATTTTCTCCTAAATCCTTTAATGTATTCACAGAATGAATAAAAGTTTGGAATTGATTTCTATTATTGTTCTCTGGATGTAAAGGGATTCCTTAGTTCCCACACTGGATACTTTTCTTACACAGGACCTACCACCAAGTTCTATTTCTATTAATAGCTTCTTATTAGGGTGAGATTTTACAGTATTTCAGAAGCACATACATCATGATCTGTATCAGGGGTCAGCAATTCGTGTGTGTGTGTGTGTTTGCAAAGGACGGGGCAGTATTTTAGGTTTTGTAGAACATACTCTGTGGTAACTATTCCAGGGTAGTATGAAAACAGCCATAGATAGTACATGAAAAAATGGACATGGTTGGGTTTCGATAAAACTTTGTATGTAACAACACATCATGGATTGATTTGTTCTGGGCTGCTGATGTATCTGTGTCCTCTCTAACTGTTCTTTCTGAATTTCAGCCTATTGGCCCGTTCCTTCTACCGGAAGAGGAACATGTGCTTTCCTTCTTCCCTGTCTTTGCTCAAGATGTCCTTCTACCTCAAAGACTGTCTGATCTGTTCAGGGAGAATGCCGCCCCTAGGATGTGAAAGTGACCTTGACTGTAGCCTCCACTGCCCACCGATAAACAAGGCTTATCCTTTTGGTTGACCATCTGCATTGGGCTTCTCCTTCCTCCTTTTCCTGTCCATGAAGGTCCCTCTTGAAGTGGCACAGTTGGTAGTAAAAGGTGACCTTTTCAGATAAAGGAGGCTGTTCCTTGGTAAGGGGAGAAGCAGGGGTTGTGCTCCCGGACGCAGCAGGGCTTGTGAGAGAACCATCTCTGTGAAGCTCCAACTGACCACACTCTCTGCAAATGGTGTCTCTCTGCCCCTCTGAATCCCCTAGAAGTTTTTGGACCTACCTTCATGAGATGCTTCCTGCTTCTTCCTCCTCTTCCTTTTGTTACTTGCCTTTCTCTGGGGTGAGTTTATGTTAGGGAGACCTCTGTTTTTTTTTAAAAAAGGGCCTATTCTTAGAAGTTTATACCTGAATTGACCCCTTCAGTGACTATCTACATGTACATGGCTTTCTTAAAAGCTGACACACATTACTAATTTGTTCATAGAGTGAATTGTTTACAGCCTTGTTCAGGTCATGTGTGGGATGATAGGCTACCATCAGCTCTCATGGAGTCTTGTTGCGAGATGATATTCAGATCTTTTTCTCTAAAATACACGCTTTGGTTTTCCACTCCATTGAAGAACAGACTTTGCCACAAACTGCTTATGTGCAACCAACCATGAGACCCTTGTTCTCTCGCCTTCCGGATGCCTGGAAGCCATCACATTGCCTCTCTTTTCATGGAGAAACTTGTGGTCTGGGCTTCCTTGCTTCAAACTGCAGTGGCTCTTAGCCACTTTCCCCGAATGATTTTAATCTCTCATCCCTTCGGCCCATACATTTGAAGTACCTCATAGGATTACAGGGTCACTATCATGACCTTATCCATTTACTGAAGCACAGTGACAGTACTGGTCAGTTATTGCAACAGTAGAGGAAAACGACAATGCCAGTGTTCCAGTGTCTATGTCATGGATGAATACCAGCATTAAAAAAAAAAAAAAAAAAAAAAGAAGAAGTGTTTAAAAAGTCAAGAAAAAAATCAGTGATAATAAACCTTAAATTTCAAGTGGAAGAAAATAATAAACATATTAGAAAATACCCATCTGGCTGCTATTGGCTCTACTGCATCCTTCCTTCCTGCCATGTCTCCCCGGAAGCTGCCGCCTTCTGATGGCCTGGTCAGTGGACCTCAGGACTTCCTGCAGTTTTGCAGCCCTGAGTGCAACTTTCAGAACCACAACCTTTGGGCAGCTCCTCTGCTCTGCCTACTGCTTCCAGGAGAGTAGTGGCAGTTCTGATTTATTTCTCCTCCTGAATTCAGTCTTAACTTTTGCTCTTCTCCAGTGGAGAGACTCACTGCTTCCGAGGGCTCCTCCTGCCACTGGTGTTAATCTATTGATGATGAAGGATTGGGGGTGGAGCCTGCATCTGTAGGAGCAGAGTGGTCAAGAGGAGCTGAGAATGCTTAGGGGGAGGGAGGTTGAAAGCCCGGGGTTGCAGGAGGAGGAGGAAGGAAGCTGTTGGTCAGAGTATGAAATAACAGCATCATAACTGGCATTTCAGTCCTTAAAATAATGCATGGTGTACTGGGTGACCAGGATGAGAAAAACTGGACTAGCGATCTCTTACGTAAGGATAACAGTTTACTATTTATTAAGGGTTGTTGTGTCAGACACTACCTAGGTACTTGAAATACCCAATCCATTGTAGTAATGGTTTTTCAAAATAGGTCTTTGTTGGACAATAGCATGGTCATCAGAAATTTCCAGGCTTGCTTGCTTGGTCCTGTTAGTTTGCTGTTCAGTAAGAGGTGAGCCCGCACCTGCAGGAGGCTGTAGGCCCCCTCCCCCCACTCCCCACCACCCTGCCAAATGTCCACACCCTGATACCCAAAACTTGAATGTGTTTTATGTATTAGTTTCCTCCTGCTGCTGTAATAAAGTAGCTCAGATTTAGTGACTTGAAACAACACAGAGTTATCTTACTGTTCTGGAGATCAGAAGTCCAAAATGGGTCTTGCTGGGCTTAGATTAAGGTCTTTGTAGGGTTGACTCCGTTCTCAGGCTCGAAGGGAGAATCTGTTTCCTTGCCTTTTCCAGCTTCTAGAAATTCCTTGCATTCTTTGGCTCATGGCTCCTTTCTACCTTCAACACTGGTCAGGTCTTTCTTCTTTCTCATACTGCATCACTGATGCTGACTCCCCTTCCTCTTTCCTTCACGTTTAAAAGAGCCTTGCAATGACATTGAGCCTATCTGGATAATCCAGGATAATTTCTCTACTTCAGAGTCAGCTGATTAGCAACGTTAACCCCCGCCCTTGCATTATAATATAACATAGCCACAGGTTCTCAGGATTAGGATGTGGACATCTTTGGCGAGGGAGCATTATCCTGCCTACCACATTACATTGCATGGCAAAAGGAACTTCACAGATATAATTAAGGTTATGAACTTTGAAATAGGTTGATTATCCTGGATCATCCAGATGGGGCCCATTGAACCAAACGAGCCCTTAAAAGCAGAAGACTTTCTCTGGCGGGAGTCAAATGTAGCAGAAGGGAAGGTGTTACGTGACAAACATGGCTTCCGATTCACCTCGCGCAGTGCTACTGGGTGAATTGTTCTGTTTTGCCCAAGGACTCCAGCGGCTCTCCTTTGTCTCTCCTGCAAGCTTAAAGTCCAGCTTCCACATCCAGCAGTTACAGTTCATCTTTCCAACTTCGGATCCTGTGTTTGATGTCTAGCCAGTCTCCCTGCTATGTTTCTTTCTGAGTCCCCCTAGGCTTTTCACTCTTGCGCTCTTCTTTCCCTTGATAACTTGTCTTTCCTCAATGTCTCAAATTCCTCACCTTTCAAAGGTAAGTTCAAGTCACTTTTTCCATAAAGCTCTGGCATCTATGGCCAATGTACCTGTTTCTCCCCATGGCATTTATCATCTTTGACATAGAGTGTTCAACTTATTTATTAGGCACCATACATTATTTTCTAGATGTTTTTCACATAAGACTTAGCCCTCCAAAGTATATGCTTCTTGAGAATAAAGACGTTTTTCTGGATCTCCCAACACAATGTGCCATAGTTAATACTCAATGAATGTTTGCTGAGTGACTAACTAAAAGTGATTCTATAGAAATAAATGAGGCATATGCTTGGTGGGAGAGGTTTCCTCATTGTACAGTAATCATCAAAAAGCTAGCATACTGGGTACTTTTGGTCACCAGGACTTTTAGACCTCCCATTTTTTTTTTAAACTTATTTATTTGAGAGAGAGAGAGAGAGAGAGAGAGAGAGAGACTGTGTGTGTGTGCGAGCTGGGGAGGGGCAGAGGAAGAGAGAGAGGGACAAACTCCTGGCTGAACGTAGAGCCCAATGCAGGGCTGGATCTCATGACCCTGAGATTGTGACCTGAGCCGAAACCAAGAGTCAGTTGCTTAACTGACAGAGCCACCCAGGCGCCCCAGATCCTCCATATCTATAATCTTTTTCTCATCTTGGTTCCCATCTCTGTCACCCCCACACCCACCCTGCTCTTGTACATCTAGAATTAGTAAGGGGTTTGAGACGCCCTGTTCTAGCCTGCCACCCTCCGAACATTCCCGTATTACAAAATTTATGATTCTCACCCTCTTGCTCTCCCTGCACATCTAAATTCTCTCATTCCAGCTTTGAGCAAGTAATCTGATTAGAATAATTTACATTATATAATGAAAAACCGATAGGCATTTTTGACCACTCTGGTTTTTTGTTTTGTAACAACGATCTTATTTTAAAGATTTAACTGAGGGATTGTGGTTTGTGAAGAAATCCACTGTCTTCTCTTTTTGCCCTTCCTGTTCATACGAGATTCTTGGCATTTTCCACCTGAACACTTATAGCTCAGCTGTATTGGTAAATGAAACTCACATTTGTTTCAGGGACCATATTATGATATCAAAAAGCAGATTTAATAAACATATCCTGTCTCAATTCAGAGTACTTTTTTGCCGCTTTAGTCGCATTTCATACTTCATGTATTTTTCCAGCAGTTTCTTACTTATAAGTGTGAGTAGATACATAACACACACATACATGTGAATTATTTATATGCACATTTATGTATTTTGGTGGAGTGTAGATGGGTGAGGTTTGAATGGGTGGGAGAGATTAGGAGGCACAACCTCTGACTTCATCCCTGTGTCCATAGGTGAGGAGGCGAAAGAGGAGTCGTGAGAAGTTATTTTATTTATATATATAAAGTTGTGTCCCACATCTGGAATGTTGAGATGCATTGGTGACAACATACATTATAAAACCACGCGTATGGGGGAGAACTGACCCAGGTTTGGAAACTCTGGTACAGCTGCAAGCATGCTGCTTTGGAGCCACACACATTTGGGTTTGTTTCTGGCTCTGTTACTTGATGAACCTTGGGCGGATTTCTGAGACTGCCTCGGCACCATTGTCTTCATCCATGAAACAGGGCTGGTAATACTTGCCTGGCAAGGTTAAAGAGCATACACGTTAAATACCTGGGACATGGTGGCATTAAGTAATTGGTAGACCGTAGTTTTGTCTCAAAGGCTGAGGTGATGTATTCACGTGATGCTACGTCCCCAGGAGGAGGGGGGGCATCCAAATGTGCGAATTACATAGAAGGCCAAATTTGAGAAGGAGAATTGGAGGAGAATTTTCCTCCAATTGGGGGAGAATATTCCACAGACCAAAAGGGTGAGTCTGAGTTTGTTAGGTTAGGGGCTGTGCGCTTCACTTGACCTGGGTACTCTGGTTTGGCCTCTTTGGCTACCAGTGGGCCGAGAGTCCACTGAGACTCCCCTGGTCCTCTAACCCACTGTCTAGCCAGATAGGTGGGCCGAGGTGTGGATGTTGTACATTGTTCTTGACCCTTGGTTGTTGCGTTTCTGCTGGCACACTTTTTGGGGCAAAAACTCAGTGCCTCACATGGCTGTGGTCCCCCAGGGCCTCAAGGTTAGAGAAGAGGAATTTAGTGATTTCCATGATTGTCTTATGAGGAGGTATTGATGAGACCTTTTAGTTTAATAAACACTGCTAAGTGTCACAGAGAAACAAATCAAGAGAAATGATAGTATATTTAATGCATATGTATATAGGCACAGGAAGGTATACATATATATATTTATGTTTCTAGAGTGTATATATTTGTGTGTATAAGATGTACCCCTTTGGAAATTACAGTGGGCTGTATTTTGAAAAGTAGACTGCCATTCGATATAAAAAGTGAAGAAATGAACTTTTTTCATCCCCTGTAACTCACACAGAGCTTCACAAGCAGATATTACAAAGCCCCAAGGGCAGCAATAAATTCCTCTTATTGATTTAAATCCAATTAGGGTCCAAGCTTGTGAAACAAATGTTGAAATTATAGGGCTGACAAACCAGATAACTTAAGGGGGCTTTATACCAAAGGGGCTTATAGAAGTTATTCACAGAGAAACTTCCAATTGTAAAAGAGATAAACAAGCTTTGGATCTGAGTGGTGTTTAATCTGAGTATGCAGTGAGGGCCAAGAAGGGTTCATATTGCAAAATGCAGGGCTTACTAAAGAATTTCAGTTCTTTAAAATCCTAGTGGTCTCTGCTTCACTGATCAAGGTTTATTATTTTAGTCTATCTTCCTTCCTTCCTTCCTTCCTTCCTTCCTTCCTTCCTTCCTCCCTCCCTCCCTCCCCCCTTCTTTTTTCTTTCTGCTGGTGAAGTGCAGTATGGTATCTGCTTTTGTTATCAAATAACAATTCCAAATACCTTTCTTTCCTGCAGATAGTTGTAAAACTCCTTGACCTGTATTAGACATGATTACTCTCTTTTAGATTGACATCCCTTCCCTGCCAAGGTTAAACCTTGCAATTACTCAGAGAAGTGTATAAGCAATAAATTAAAATGTTAAAAATATAGCAAATAATTTGTGCACCAAGATAGTTGTTTCACTTCATAAATTCTTTGTAGGTCCTTCTCCCAGCATGCTTTGTGTCTTTTATAAAAGTCTTAATATGTACCATATGTGTAAATAGAAGAGCTAAATAAAACTTTATAGATCACCTGGGTGAGATTATTGAATAAGACATCTGCTTTAAGCCAAGTTCAGATGCGCTCTTTGTAGGTTCAGCATGTCATGATATAGGCTACATGAAGCAAAGAGGGTTTATTTTTAAAATTTTGAAGGTCAACTAAAGCTCCGCCCAAAAAAAGAGGAACATATGGAAGTAGTAAATAAGAGATGCCCACCTGAAAATCTGTGGATAGCCTACATTTGAGTTGACTGTCTGGTAAAATATTTGATGTGAAGAAAAATATATAACAATTTATTTATCACCACACACTGACTGAAACATTGCTTTTAAAAATTCCCTTTGAATGGGACAATGCAGGGCCATCCAATCACCCTGCAAGCTGGGGTAAAAATAAATGTGATGCATGGCTACAAAAAGCACAATGCAGTGTGAGGTCTGGGAGGCCATAGTGGCCTCAAGGTTCGCTTGTTGGCATCATTCTAAGGTGAGGTGGTACTGTTGGAGAAAGGATGTGTTTCAGAGCAAAGGTGGGTTTTATTGCTGATTATTCATTCATTCATTCAGAAATCATTTTTCAGCTTCTGCTGTGAGTCACAGTCTTTACTAAACACAGAAAATTAGTGATGGCCTTAGGCTCAACGATGACATTGAGACTAGGTTGAAAAGGGGAGTCAGCAGATCATCTCTCCGCTATTCCACTTTGATGAGACTCCAAGCGGTTAGCCTCCAGAGTGCTGGTGTTTCTCTGAGATAAGGTATATTTCTCACACCAAATAATGTAAAGGACCAACAAGGGATAAGTTGTCTCCTCAAGAATTATATTTTTAACAGGCTTCAAAATTCCTGTTTTGCATAAGCCTAAGATACTTCTCATGGTTAAAATTTCAGGCACCAACAAATTGTATTCCTGTGTATAAAGGGATCTTAACCATTAATCTCTAAGATCATTTTAGGAAAACAACTATTAACATGGTTTTAACAGATACCTTTTTTTGTTTAAATATGAAAGAGTGTGAAAATCTCTATCCACATGTTTCCTGGATGTTTATACATTGTGTATATAGACCCACAAAAGGAGTATGTTCCCATTAAAGGACATTTTTAAAACAGAAAACTTATCCGCATAGTTGTACTCAAAGACATTTGTTAAAACTCCTCAGTGTATTGTCATTAGATCTATAATTTACCACCATACTTTTTAAAAAAATATTTTACTTATTTAGAGAGAGAGAGACTGCACACTAGTGCACCTGTGAGCAGGGGGAGGGGTAGAGGGACAGAGAGAATCTCAAGCAGACTCCCCACAGAGTGTGGAGCCCGAGGCAGGGATCCATTTCAGGACCCTACTTTCTTGACCTGAGCCAAAATCAAGAGTCGGACGCTTAACTGACTGAGCAACGCAGGTGCCCCTATCAACATACTTTAAAAAATGTTTTTATATTTGCTATATATATGCACATATTAAATAGTAACTATAAAATTTAATCAAATCTTTTTGTGATTATGTTATCTGTTTAAATATATGAACTATAGAATGTAAGTAAACATAGATATAAATCGCTATTAGCAGTTGGATTGTTCTGGACGTAATGATTCCAATGATTTAGATGGTCTTAGATCTTGGAATACTTGACTCACAGACTCTTGCCATTACATATAAAGATGTAACATGAATATGACTGCTTCTAATGGAAATGCTTCTAATAGTGGCTTCAACAGGGGGGATATAGCTGCTCATGTGACAAGTGTAGGCATGAGTGATTGCTGGTATCGGTTTGATTAGCTCCTTAAATATACCATCAAAAATGCAGGTTCCTTCTGTCTTTCTAGTCTTATTGAACATGGTGTGTTGACTTTCATTGTCACGTGTTTGCCTTTTGGTTGAAAGATGGCTACTAGAACCCTAAGTCATCGTATTTATGGTCATAGATGAAGGCAAAAGGTGCACTACCTTTATGAGGAAAATAAAAGGCTTCCCCAGGATTCTCCAGCAGAATTTTGTTTATATCTCATGGCCTGGCATTGTGTCACAAGCCTACCAAAGCTATCTACCATTTCCGGCCTCTGAAGAGGAAATCTGAGGTGAAGGGGAATGCATCATCACTGCCAACAACAGGGTCTACAACATCAATAAATTGTAATTGCTGCTACTGAACTGCCATCGGTGAAAATGTAGGTGTGCATAGTGCATTGGATGTAGTTTGACCCAGTGTTGTCCCATAGAACTTTCTGTGATGATGAAAATATTCAGTCATATGTGTTGTCCAGTACTATAGTTACTGGCCACACGTGGCTGTTGAGCCCTTGAAATGTGGCTATTGTGACTGAGGAACTGATTTTTATCAAATGTGTTTACTTCTATTTTTTATTGTTATTTTAATTTTTAAAGTTTTTAAAAAAGATTTATTTATTTTAGAGACAGAGCACACGTGCACACATGTGCATGAGCAAGCAGGGGAGGGGCAGGGTGAGAGAGAGAGAGAGAATCTCAAGCAGACTTCCTGCCAAGCATGGAGCCCGATGCGGGGCTCAGTCTCACAACCCTGAGATCATGACGTGAGTTGAAACCAAGAGTCAGACACTTAACTGACTGAGCCACCCGGTTCCCCAGATGTGTTTAATTTTGATGAATTTAAATGTAGGCTAGTGTCTACCATGCTGGGCGACACAAATTTGAGCCCTAAACCTATTTAAGTGATTTTAAGGAGCAGTGTTGACATTTGAAAGATCAAGTCCTTTTGTGGTAAGTGTAATTTTATAAAAATGGTTATTTCCTCTTGTGTAGGTCTTTATTTTGTGTTTATGTGTTTGTTTTTGCTTCATAAAGTCAGCCCAAAGATCAGTTTCTCTGTCAAAGCACAGATTTCTTTGTAGGAAAATTTCTGTTCTAGAGATTGTTCTTTTATCATTAAGAAAATATGACACCACTGCAAATTAAAAAAAAATAAAATTCGAAACACCCTGTTTTTGTCTACATCAGCACTATTGCGGTAACTGTGGAAGAAAATGATCCTTGAGGAGGGTCATTCTAACAGTTTAGCTTCTGTTGTCTGCTATTGTATGAACTGAAAATGTGTCTCCTCCCAGCCCGAAATGGTCCCGACTTCTGAAATGTGTGAGTTTATTTTGGATTTAATTTTATTCCTGGCAAGTTTTGTGAGAAAGAAGTATCAGAGAAGACCAGGGAATTTTCAGTATTAGGAGTCCTCCCTGTTCCGATTTCCCTGTACATGTGGGTGTTGGTGAACGTTCTGGCAATGCTCTTTGGCCAAAGCTCCGATGGGATGAACTTGTCCAAGCTGGAAGAGTGCAGACCTCAAATGTGCTAATGGGAACCATCACTGGCTCTTGGGGTCTAGAATCTTGGGTGGGGTCACTTGGATTGGGGAAGTGTCATCAGTGCTCAGTTTTATCAGGAGATGTGACAGCAGTAAGTCTGTTTATCCTCCAAATTAGCATGTTCATGTCACTTTGACGTTCAACAACAATGCATCCTTTGCTTTCTGTGACTTTGAGAACATAAGTAATGAAATTCTCGGATGTGAAATTCTTAAAAGCAACTGTTAAACTAATTCCAGAAAGTTGGGAAGTATGAGGAGTGCTTACCTTTTGACTGGGCCACAGACCTAGGGGGGATGTGGACACTGCCACCCCAACGTCAGACCTGTAGTCCTTGAAGTGCTGTGAAGAGTTTGCATCCTGGCTGAAAAAAGATGGTGCACGCAAAGGATTAGCTGAGGTCACTTGAAGAACACACTGTCTATTGAAGTGTGAATAGGTCAGATTTAGGGGGATGCACAGGAGCTAATGAAGCACCAGACGCCATCATCAGTGGGATGCCTTCACTTCTGAAAATGTTCCAGCGGAGGCCCTGCTTCAGAAGAGAGGTTGCCAGGTGAGCTATGTCCATGTGGAGGAGAGGATCCACTGTGAAAATCCTGGGCCTGGAGGAAGGACGAGAAAGTAGATCATACTCCAGTGGCTTCTTGTTTCCTTCCTGTGATTCCTTTTACCTGGCATTTCTCAAAAGCCCGAGGGCAAGTGGAGAACACAATCCACAGAGGGTAGAGAATAACTCTTGAGGGTCAGTGAGAATAACCAACATGTGGTGAAATTTGTCCCATGCTTCTATGTGCATACAGGCCACCAAGCACTTGCATACACCTTAGCTAACTGTCCTCACGATGGTCTCCATTTCACTCAGAAGACTGAGCTCAGGGAGCTTATGCAGATTTCCCTGAATCTAACAGTTGGTCAGTGACCAAGTCATGAACACGCGCTGTTATCAGATGCTTGCCTCCTGGCTCTTAACTTCTATGCTCTGAGAGGGATTACGGGCATGTAACAGAAGTTGAAAAAATATAGAAACCAAGCCTTATGGTAACCATCATAATCATAGTAATGGGAAGAATGTCCCTGCCTTACATTTCCAGATATCATTACGCTTGACCCTTATAATATTCTTGGGAGTTAAAAAGGTTAGGTATTATTATTCTCATTTTACTAATGAAAAATAGCAAAGGTTTAGGCCAAATGACATGCCACAAAACAGCATCTCAGAGTTGGCTTTTTAAAAAATTTCTGAATCCATTAGTGAGGCAAATATACTATGTTGTTAATTAGAAAATGCTGGCAACAGGACAGTTTAATTAAATTAAGTCAGAAGACAATAAAACAAACATCTTATATACATATTCTGCTTAAATATTAGTCTCTTTTTTGCCTTATGGGTCACTATTTTATTTTGTCCATATTGAAAAGCCCACAGTAATGGTCCATGATAAAATAAATGGATAAATAACATGTGAATCTAAAACAAGAGGAAGGCAAATAATATTTAAATAAACGTCTATCAATTTCTAAAAAAAAGTTAAGTTTAAAACTCATACGGTACACCAAATACCAAAATTAATTCCAGCTAGGCTCCAGAGTTTGATATGAAGGCATAATTATGGAGAGAGGAGCAGGAGATAGTGTGATCTATGGGGCTGATCTCGTTGGGTGTTATGCTTACCAGATGGCAGATCCAATGTAGGGGCTGTACAAATGTTACTCCCTACTTCACAGATGAGAAGACTGAGGCCCAGAAACCTGTCGTGGCCCAGCCCATGGCAGATGATGGTGCAGCTTAGTGGGGGGGCTCATTGTTCTGACTCTAAACTCAGTGCAGTTAATCATCAGAGGTCTTAGGATCAACCTCATCCTGACCGTTAGGACACTATGATGTAAGAAATTAGCAGTTTCTTTTCTGGAAAACCTGTTAGATTTCCCTAAAATGAACAATCATGTAGCAAACAGCAAACAGTAAAACAAACCAGGACCATATTTGCATGAAATATGACAGTCAAAGGGTTAAATTTGATAGCAAGCGTTTTAACTGATGGCGTAAGAAACACCATGTAGATAAACAGACAAGGAGTATGCATAAACATTAGAATATGCCTTGTAAACAAATTTGAAAAATTAAGCTTATTAATAATAAAAGAAATGCAAATTAAAATAATAATGAGATGGTATTTTACGTGTTTCCAGTGAATAATCATTTTCTTGTTTGTTTTTTAAGACCAAAGCTATAGGAAAATTGCGAGGTCGTTGTTGTGGTGATGGTGGAATTTGTAGAGCCTCTTTGGAAAAGCAATTTGGCAACAATTATAACGAATCATAAAATTTCCACACCCTTTGACCTAGCAATCCCACTCCTGGGACTTTATCCCGAGGCAATTATTAAAAAGACAACGAAAGCCATGTGTAAGAAAATATTCAACGCAGTAATGTTTATAAGAGTAAAAAAATTGGAAACCACCTAAAGGTCCCACCACAGGGAAATGATTCAGTCAATTATGTGTTTGTGTAACCATCAGATTAATTATGGAAGCTATACGGTAATATAAGGATACTAATGATGTCAATTGAAAAAGGAGTGAAAATTTTATTTATACCGGGCCTTTAACTGCTGAAAAGTCCACATGTGGATTCGCACTGAAAGTAAATACAGAAAAATAAAAATAAGAAAACCATCCCAAGATCAGGTTGAATAGGTACACTGAAGCCAAGTCAGGAAAAGTCTTAGACACTGTCTTAAAGAGTTTGAACTCCATCCTTAGAGGCATTGGAAAGCCATTGCAAATGTCATAACCAAAATTATGTTTGGGGAGCTCTGACAGCACCGAGGGCTTCAGGCGGGAGCTTAGGGCGGTACTGGCCCTGGGGTAGTGAGAGTCACATGGAGCCTGGCAGGGCAGGGTTGGGGGCGGTGGAGGGAGCAACCCCATAGAAATGTAGGAGGCAGAATCGCCAGCACAGGCCAAGTGCTCGGGTGTAGGAGTGTGGAAGCGAGAGGAGAGGAAGGGCTGCTGCTTTCTGAGCCTGGGCGGGGCGCCATCGGAGGGATCGGCAGAGAGGGCTCCATTTTGAATGTGCTGGGAGTACAGTTATTGTGCAGCATCCCATAGTGCCTTCCACAGACAGCTGGCATACCGTCTTGTCCTTGGGAGGGAGGGAATGGTGGATGGTGGAAATTGGGTGTGTTGGCTTATGTGTGTAGCTGAAGTTGAAAGGTTGGAGGATGCCCAGGGAACATTTGTCTCAGGAGAAAAGGGGTCAGCAGAGGGTAGAACCCTGGGAAAGTCCAAGGTTAGAGATGGTCGTGAAGAGGAATTGATGAAGAAGTTGGAGGCAAATGTGGAAAAGGAATGAGGAAAGAGTCTTAAGAAGGAAGGAGTGGACAAGAGAGCTGACCAGGGCTCTGGGTCCAGAAGGTGGAAGCCCCATAGGAGGCCCTTGGTTGGGTCATTGGACCGTGGACAATACAGTTCCATTGGAGCATGGAGTGAGGTGTGGGGACAGAACCCATATAACTGTGGGGTGAGAAACTCAAGGGGAAGGATGACGCTAAATTGCTCAAGACTTTAAGAAGCTCAGAGATGGAGCGTCCAACGGTCCCGGTTTGCCTGGGACTTGGGGCATTCTCAGGATGCACACTGCTCAGTGCTCCAGTCAGGAAAGTCCTGGGCCAACCAGGACAAGTTGGTCACTCTCCTCAAAAATGTGTAAGCTAAAATATCTGCTCTTTAAGGGAGGTTAAATCTGTGTGAGGATACCAGATGTATATACATAATGCCGTTAAGTAGCAACACAAGGAAACAAGCCTATGCCGAGCTGCCAATTTAGTGGGATGGAGGGTTTGGGAATATTTTTGAAAATATTTTTGGGTTGAAGCAATCTGGTGAAATTTTGGGAAAAATAAGTTGTTTTTCTTTTTAATTTTTAGTTAAAAAAATCAAGTCAGAGTGGTACAGTAAAACCGTAGGAAGTAAAGCACTGGTGTAAACATTGACAGTTTTAAACTAAATGGCTTCCTTATTTGAGTTTTCCAATTACTGTTTTATTTATTTAGTTTTAATTTTACACCGAGGCAACTAAAAAGCCTATAACAACACCTCATTAATTTGCATTAATGGGGAAGTGGTGTGCTGTTTGATACGTGAAAGCCCTGAGTTTAAAGACACAGAGTGCTAATAGACCATTGGTCCTAGAAAAGACCCAGTTCATCTAGTGGAGCCAACTATACTTACAGAATCCTTGGTTGCCAGGCTGGGCCTGACTGCTGCCATCTGCTGGGGGTTGGACTTCCAGATTCCCCCTTCCCCACCCCCCCACCTTTGGGTACCCCAGCCTCACTACCTGTAGGTTCACTGGAGAGTGTGGGCCACTGGGGTCCTGGTGTCCAAGTCCTGTGGGCTTGGGGCCAACTTCCGGCTCTCCGTGACTTGTTTTCCTCATTGGTTGTACAATCCTTTTGTTAGAATTAAATACAGTGTTTGTGGAGCAAAGATGCCTCTCTGTCTGGGCCTCTTTCACTTGGTTACTTGCCACGTGCAAGTTTGGTACAGGTCGCCCCGTGTTTTGGGGCCTCATTTTTCCTGTTAAAGAGGTTTCAAGATGTTGTGGGGTTTAAAGTTGACGACATATATGGAGTGATCTGTGCAGTGTCTGACCCACATTTTTGTGAGTCTTTTATTAGTTGTGGCCCAATGCTTGTTAGCCACATGACCTTAGGCAAGTCTCTCCCTTCCATTTCTTTATCTACAAAAAACGCCCTGACCTAGATGATCTCTGTGGTCCCATCTGATTAGTGCATTTTCTCTAGTGCTGTTTGAAGCTTGGACTGAGATTAATAATTGTGTATTTGTGTGGTGATAGGAGAGACTGACTTTAAGAGGTTTCAGTTTAACACATCCTGACTTTTGAAAATGAGAATTCCGTCGAGGAAGACTTTAGGAACCTACTACAAAGAAAGGAGCGTGGACCATGATACGTTAATCCGACTCTATGAAGATCCATAGAGAGGTTCTGTTGAGCCAGTAACTATATTGGGCAAAATTTGGGCTTATTGTGCCATCCCTGCCACTCATCTTTCCATTTGTTTCTGTCGCTCCTTCTCCCCCACTTCTGAATCTCACCTGTGCCTTTGGACCTTAGTCACCTTTCCACTCCTCTCTTCTCCCCCGACTTCCAGGGCTCCAAACCTGGCTTCTGTTTATGGAACCCACCTCCATACTGGGCCCATCTACCTTGTTTCAGATCCTGGATGTCCAGTCTGTCTGCTACCCCATCCTCTGACACCTGTCTGCCCCATCCCGCCTTTGGTCAACGTTTTGGCCCTCCATGTTACTGCTGACCCTGATCTGGCCTCTACCCTGACTTGTTCTGTCACTGCCTCAGATTCTTCTTGGCCCCATTATTGATTCCCAAAGCATGTGCAGATTGCAGCTCGTACAACTTGACAGTGTGTGGACATGGATGAATGGGCATAAGAAGAGATGAAACAGGAGAAGATTGTCATTGATTTTTCTTTTTTATGTTTCTTTTGTTGTCATGACTTTCTTTTTTTTAAGAGCTTTTTTTTGCTCAGGAAGCAAAATTGTGGGGAAGTTCATTTCAAGTATAATCATTTCATGAGATAATCCGTGCCAGTCGTGACATTTGTATTGGTATTTGTTTTTTGAGCACCTGCTACATCACGGGCACTGTCTCTGGTCCCCTTTTGGCCACTGAGAAGGAATTAGTATTTTAGTGGAGAATAATAATCAGGTACTGAAAATAAAAGGGTTATTACCGAGGGTACGTACAAAGGTTTTGGGTGTGCAGTGGAGGAGACAACCAGTATTCTACAGTGGGGCTTGGAGAGCATTCCCAGAGGGAGTGACGTTTGGGCTCAGTCTTGAGGACGTGCTAGGTAGAGGAAACAACACACAGGCTCGGAGGAGTGAAGGACTTTTGGGGTGACTGGAGGGTCCATGATTGAAATTGGAAAACAAAGCTGTAAAGACAGAGCCGGGACTATGTTTAGAAGTACCTGGGAATGCCGCGCTAGGAGATGGGTGGTGATGGGGAATTACAGCAAAATCTGAATGAGTTATGTCTAGATTAATGTACTGTAACTGTGAGGAGCTTGAGAAACAACTCTTGGTAGTTGCGTGCTGGGTATCTCAGTGTTATTTGAAGCCGGCAATCCCGGCTCCTCTCCACAATAGCCAACCATACGTTGCCCTTCTCCCCCTGTCCTGGCACTTGGGCCGAGTCTCATCTTGTCGTCGAAGGTGGAGCCGCTTGTTGCCTCCTCCTTCCCATTCTCTGACTTGGAGTGAGACGAAGGAATCTTGTTGACTTCAGAGCCAGGGCCAAAGGAGAGGCTTTGAATAGATCATTTCTGACTCTCTTTCTTCTCAGTGCTGTTTTCTCTCCAGAAAGGCACTATCATTAATTAAAGCAAAACAAACAAAGCAAATCCTAAACAGCTGAGCTTCGTATTTTCAAGGACCCATAAACCTCATCAGCATAAAAGAAATTACATTTGGAGCTTACCTAGTGCAGACGTTCATTTTGATGGAGTGTTCCACGCTTTGCTTTATTATCTGGGATGGAGTTTTCTGGAGTAATCCCAGAGCTCTGATGGGTTTTCCTGTAGATCCTGGATAGAAATGGCTGTGTCCCCAGGAGGCTGCTCCAGCAGAGAGGCTAACAGGAAGTTGAGGGCACTTGTGGCCAGCCTGCCCCAGGAGACTGGAATATGGAGCTCTCAACTGTGGTTGTGTAGTGCTTTGGTGTATTTAAAAGTTGGATCTATACAACAAAAGTTGGATCTGTACATTTCACACTACGTAAATTACAACTCAGTAAGAATTCTAAGTAAAAAAAAAGTTATTAAAAAAATCTGAAAAAAATGACAACTTACAGGTGCCTTTTCGGGAAAGGGCTTTGCAAACCAGAGGGACGGTGACAATAATAATGTCATTTGTGGCTTTGGGTCAGTTACTTCTTTCTGCGTGTAGGTTTCCTCATTCTAAAAAGTGGCATGCTGTGGTTTTGATTTTATTTCTGGGTCTTGTTTCTCGCTTATTTTCCCTCCATAGTGGAATAATATTTAATAAATACTTTGTAAGAACTGTTTTAAGCAGGAAGCGGTAGAGTTACTTACTTTTTAAGAATTTGACAGCTTGAGGATTACCTGCCTATTTTTTGAAAGATCAAAGTCTAAGGCCTTAGTCTACTGATTATTCAATTCTTAGCGTCTTCATCAGTTTACTGACCTTTTCTTTGGGTCATGTGATTATTTACATGCTGGCTGTCCTGGTGGTGGGATATTCTTCTTTCTTGAGTCCCTGTCTTGCTTTCTGACCCCATCATTTTGGGAGCTAAAGCCACAAGAACCCATGAAGCGCAAGGATGCTGGGTGCTGGGGCTGAGAAGCAGACTGGCAGTATCATGCTCTGAACTTGGAGGAGAAACCTTCAGGTGAACATTTGTCGTCTTCTCCTACTCAACCCAGCATGAGTGTGGCCCCTCTGCAAATTGAGGGGAACCATATGACAGGCAGCATATTTGCTGTTTGCCATTTTTAAGAACTATGTTTAGATTTTGTTCTGCTGCCGCCTAGTATTTTTTGATCAAGATCACAAGACCAAGTTTTAAAGACTTCACCTTTTGAGAATAGCTCTTCTTAGAAAAGCCACGTGTCAAAACTGAAAAAAGACGGGTACAGTCTCTTCCATAGGAAAAGTGATGTTCTCTTGGCTTCATCCTGGTGTTCAGTGATTTCCAAGCCATGTTTGGCAGAGGTGATGCAGGTGTCCCACAAATTATTTTGATTTGAATTATATTTTAAAATATATTTTCACTCCTTAAAGACTGTAATAACAAGACATCACAGGAGGTCGACTATGTGACTGATTCTGTTCTAACAGGTTGGAGACTGCCGGTACATTAATTGGAGACTGTGAATATAAGGTCAGCTTTTTAATTTAATTTTTTCCGATTTTATAATATAATTTCTTCTGTCATGTCTATGCACATATTTGGACTTATGGTAAACCATATCCCTGGTTTGAAGTTAGCTCTACACAGTTAATTTTGGGGAAAGATGTAGTGCAAACATTTGACCAACAAAGGGTCTATTTTGTAAATATTCAAAGCACTTTCACGTCAATGGTAAAACGACAGTCCAGTAGAAAAATATGCAAAAGCTTGATATATAGGGTAATGGGAAAAAAAAGTATAAATTTTCAATAAACAAACAAAAAGATGTTCAGCCTTACTCAGTGGAAGGGCTGGAAGATGTAGCAGTTGTAGGCGTTTTTATCCCCCAGCTCTCAGGGAGGTCGTGCTTACACAGTGAAATGAAGCCCAGTGCCGTGGGAGCCAGGCATCATAGACACTTCCATTGTTTTTGTGGGAGTGTAGATTGCTCTGATCCGTTTTTGGAGAGTTTTGGCAATGTGTGCCAAGGAAAAGTAAGGCACACTCTTTTGACAAGCCAGTTTCCCTTCTGTAAATTTATTTCACAGTTGCCCCAATACTTGTACCTTTCTATGTTGTTTGTATTAATAACAACAGTATACCCAAGCTGCTAGAAACAACCTAAATATCCATATATGACTAGTGAAATTATGGTGCCAGGATTTAATGCAACACACAGAGCTTAAACAAAAGAGAGAGGGACAGAAGAGAAAGGGAGAGGGGGAGGAGGGGAAGGGGAGATAAGATGCGCCTTGTGCCTGCTGTTAGGGGAAAATGTTCAATATATCCTAAGAGAAAAAGGAAGCTGTAAAATAGTAATTTGGTATGATCACATTTGTATAAAAAAAGGAAATAGAAGATCCCTTTGTGCTCATGACTGCATTGAAAATTTCTGGAAAGAGATGCAAAAGAAAAACAAAAACAAAACAAAACCAAACCAAACAACAAAAACCTGCTGATGGTGATTGACTCTGGGATTTGACATTGAAATTCCGAGACTGACAAGAGGTCTTCTATATTTCGCTATATGCCCTTCTGTGTTAATTCGATTTCCTCTTTTATGCCAAGCATGTGGATCTTTAGTGATAGGAAAACTATTTGATGAAAAAGCCCTCCATTTTATTTTCCCATTCTCTAATAATGCCTTCACCCTCCCCATATCTGATTCTAGAATTCTATTTATTTGTACCCTAAATACTAGATACTGAAGCAACCCATAAAATGGATTGTGTCAATCAACGTGTTGTTGATTGAGAAGGTGGTTGGAGGAAAATTGTGAGCAATTCATTATTCTTGCAAGGGGGCCCTAGAGCTGAAGGTGTGGAAATTGTTCTTCCCTGAATCCATACTTTCTCTGTCTTTCCAGATTCTAAGATGTGCCTTTGTGTCTGGCTCAGATCCTCTGAGTTTAATGTTCCTCGTTGAAAAAAAAACCAGATCTTGAGACAGTTGGTGGTGTGGACAGGCTATCCCTTGAGAGAAATGACACTCAGTGGCCTGAGAGCCTGAGGAGTTGAACTTGGGCTGTGTTTGGGTCAAGTGTTGGGAGGAGAGCTGCCCTGTGTCCTGGGTCCCTGAATTTGTCATATTTATCTTACTTTATTCTCACAGACACCCTGGAAGTTGGGCATTTTACCTATGAAGAGTGGAGGCTTACAGGGGTTAATTTACTTGCCCAAAGTTACAAAGTTTGTAATTCACAGAGACTGGATTAGATGGAGCCCAAGTCTGACCTACTTAACCCATGTATCCTTTTCTTTCTCCCTCTACTCCTGGTTAACTTTGCCACCACCACCCCCACCGCCCGCTCCCCCCCTCCCCCGCCCGTGTCATTAATTGGTCTTGTTGGTTACAAAGGGGATTAGTTTTGAGAGTGAGTTTGGGAAAGGAACTCAGGGTCATGGGTGAGGTAACAGTGTGTTCTAAAGGGTGGGTCAGCTAAGAGGAGGAGGGAATGACTGTGATCTGGGACTTCGCCATCCTGCCTCCTGATTCCACCTCTCCCACTTGGCTTGCTGTGTTTTGGCATAAATCACTAAGCCTCAGTTTTTTTTTTTTTGTATGTAAAATGGGAATCATTGTACCTGTCTGGCAGGGTTGATGTGAAAAGTAAATGGCAAAAGCCTATAAAATGCCTCTTGTAGCTTGTGCCTGAAAATAGGTGCCCCCAACTTTGCTTTATAAACCTTCAGACAGTGGCCATGACGATGAGGTCCAACACTTGCCAAAGAAACCCTCTGGTATATCTTTGTGGCCGATTCTAGTTAGTACTTCTTCAAGGATATCTTTGTGTGGAAATAGATTTAAAATAGCACACCAGAAAGACACTTCTCCAAACTTAGCCCCCTTTCCAGCTCTAGGTAGAAAATCAAGAGCTGCTGAGAGCTGCTGAGAACTTGTCTTCAGTTCTTAGTGACTTTCTCATAGAAGTTTCCTCTGCCATCATGAAACCTGGGCTTGTGTTTCTTTTGACAAGAGGAGGGAAAAATAAGTCACATACTAGGTGACAGCTATAGGACATCTCTCTGTGATGATTTACTGCTTAATCTCTGGGTGAACTTCAAAATGTTATCCTTTGAAAGGGAATTATATAGATTTCTCTCGAAGAAACTTTTGGACACCTGATTTAAAGGCTTTGAAGACAAATCTCTTTTAAACATGGCTGAGGAAGCACACTGTTAAAGGGACAACAAGCACACCAACAGGTAGAACTCTTAGCCAGCTCTTTCTTCTTTGTTTCTATTTATTTTTTTCCACAGAAAAGGCAAATTCTAAGAAAAAAGAGGCCAGAATAAGAGCCCAACTTTAAAACACAAACCTAGGGTGTGATTTGGGGTTGTCTGGGGTTGTTACACAGTAAGGCAGTCTGATACTTTTTATATGTGAGAAACTGTATAATTAAAATTGATTTCTGAAGAGTGGCCTTGAGACCCACTAAGTTTCTTATTTGCTGGAGAAATCTTCAGTTATTTTCAGAATTGTATTTAACTTCAAGTTGACTAAGATAGAATTTTCTTAAAATTCTGATTAACAGAAACTTGATAATAGTGCCAGCCATTTCACTGTGTGTTGCTATTGGATGACACAGATAGTGTTGCCTAATGATGCTTTCTTTCTCGAAAAGTTACTTTTCTGACAACCTCATCCATCCAGAACACAACCTGAGTCTGATCAGAAGCAGGTAAGAAAAAACCCTTGGCCCTCAAACAGCTACCATAATGCCTAAGCATCATGTTCTGTGGACGTGACAGAGCTCACAAATGCATTTTGAAGATATAACGTGGTACTCTTTGGCTTAGGGAAATCCACATTTGCACAGAGAATCACACATTTCTCAGTGGCCCATGCGAGCATTTCTCCAGTTAAGCCCAGTAATATAATTTATGTTCACATCGATAGTAAATGTGATCAATAAACAGTTCCATTTTGCTCATACACTCTGTTTAAGAAAATCTCAAGTATGCAAATAAAGATTTTTCATTCATCCTACTCAACTAAAGATTTGGCACTGAGTTTTAGACCACTTGTCCTCAGAACAGTACTTGCCTATAAATGTATCAAATGAGTAAGTAAAGGACCCAGGGAATATGGATGTTAGGTTACGCGGAACGCCTCATTTCTCGGTACTTGAATGAACAGTTACTGTAATTTTGAATCCAACAAATGCTCCTTTGCTCAAGTCTCTGATTTATGGAGAACTTATCCCCCCAAACCAGCCTCCTGCATTTTGTTGTATAATGTCTTTTATATAATTGTTTCCCTGCACCCCCCCATCTCCTCCCGTTTTTGAGGAAAGAATACAATATCATCATAATAAATGTTTTTTCATTGTAAGGCAGCTTTATTTGGAAAGGGGTTTTAGAAAATACTAGTTAATGAAATTTTCAGCAGACGCCGTCAGTAGCCACAAAAAAACGTGATTAAATTTTAATTAAAGTATACTTAATTAAATCCTATTGGCTGAAAGTAAATGGAAAAAGTTATTAACCCTCTTTAATTGTTTTCACCAAGCTTTTATGTGCCTGCCTGGAGGGGACTGTTGCTGCTGGCAGGCACAGGAGTCTGTCTGGAGGGATGGATCTTATTTTCTGATCTGCCATGGTTCACTCTTGGCTTCTAGTGTCATATTGGCACATGGCATTCAGCTCCTTTTCTTAATTTTCCAGCAAACTATCTGCACATAAAGAAATAAAATTATAAGACAACAAGCTATGCTCTTTGAATTTTTATCTTTACTCATGTAGTAAAAGGTGTTGGGAAAAGTGCCTTGAAATCCGACTTCTCCTACTCTCGGATTTTGTGGCAAAATTTGCTTTTGTGGAAGGAATCCAATCTAGAATGCCGATCTTCTCAATGTCTTTCCATATGTTAACCATTCTTTTTTTCTAAAGTTCATTTCTTTTCCTTTTCTGATATGAAACTTCCTGGGAGCTCATCATAGGTAGAAAGAAAAAGCAGTGAGCAGACATTTAAGGAAGGGGCCTCTGTAAAAAGTAAGCAACTTATTCTTGGGAGATATTTTGTGGTTTTTGTTTTTTTAAATGATTATGTGAGAGGATTTTTCAAAATGTTTGTAAATTTTCCTCTGTGGTGACATTTCCTTAATAGAAATGTGATAATCCTCGTTCTGAATCTGATCCTAAATACCTTTCTGAGTGCTCTGGGAAATCACAATTTCTGCCCTTAAGCAATTGATTAATAAATTAGCTAAACTTGTCTGAATAGGCATGGGGGACCTAGTGTAATCAGAATTAAAGATAAACATGTCTAGGAGAGAAAAATGAAAGCATTCCACTCACAGTTGAAGTAAGGGCATCTCAAGGATTGTGAAAGGTCATTATTTTTCAAAGCCAAAGCTGAGAGATCCTGGAGACTGTATTAAATGAGTCAGCCGAGGTTGCAATAACTAATAGGCCCTAAAATATAAAAAGTGTGAAACACTATACATGTGTTTTTCCAAGTTACCATCCATCACTGTGTTCCTGCACAGTTGGTGGCTCTCTTCCATGTGGTGATTCGGGGACCCAGGCTTCTTCCTTGCTGTGGTTCCACTGCTCCTGTGGGCTCATTGCTGTTTGTATAGGTGGCGAGATAGCATGAGGAGGAGCAGCTGCTTATTTCAGATCTTTCCTCATTAGGAGCACTTGTCCTTTCTGCTCACATTCTCTCGGCTAGAACTCAGTCATCAGTTCATAGCTCTTTCCAGGGAAGGTGGAGAAATGTGGTCTAGCTGAGTGCCTGAGAAGGAGGGGAAACAGATTTTGGTGAGCAGCCAGCATGCCGCAGAGACCATCAGGTGAAAGTTTGCAAGTGGTTGGCCAGCAAGGCACACTGGCCCTGCTGGTATATTTCCTTTGGCTAGCACAGTGCTAGTAGAATTTTAAAATTGTAGCAAACGCCACAAGATCGGGAGATTTCATATAAATATCTGGCCTTCTGGTTTCTGTTGAAAACTCTGACTCACTGGTGTTTATGTCATATTCTTGCTTGCCAGCTCTTGTCTAGAGTTGTGAGGCTCTACCTGTACAGAGGCCAGGGGCTCTTTTGTGTGCCATGGTTCTGGCCACTCCCTGTCATCCCTGAGAAGGCCAAGCCTCAGTTTTACACTTATCACCTTATTACCAGGCCTGCTTCTCTAACTCCTGCATGACTCCAGGATTGGAAACGAGAACACTGATTCGCAGCCCTGATGTCTCTCTCCTCTCTCCTCTCCATCCCCCCCCCCCCACTCCCTCTCTCTTTCTCTCTCATCATACCAGAGGAGACGCTCACCTGTAACTTAGATAGGTCTAAGAAATAATATTCTGGTTGGTTAGGAAAGGTTTCTGTGAGCTTACAGAATTCTAAATGCTATTAGAAGGAAGAAAAGAAGGCAGGGAAAAAACGGAGAGAGAAGGGGAAGGAAGGAGGGAGGGAAATGAAGGAAAGAGTGAAGGGAATGCATTCTGGGCTTTTGAAACAAACTTTTAGATCTCTGCGTGAACACCTAGCTACATTCTGCATACATATGTTCTTTAAGGCCTATTTTATTCTGTCTAAGATTTGTAATTGGAAATGGGGTCTTTGTTCTCTAAAACCAGAGTGTAATAATAGGTATTTCTTTTTGTGACAGTTGTTGCGAGGACCGATTGTATACATAGATGGGTGCCATAAGAGACAAGACAGTGGTGAGCTGAGAGAAAGTATTTTCCTTCTAACCGACCAGCCTATTCATGCGGGATTTGTGAGGCCTGCACTGGAGACGCACCAAGTGATTCGTTAGTGATGGGGCGCTCATTCTTCTCCTTTGCAGAGAAGTGTTAGAGGAAGCCCGAGTGTGGAGGTCACTGGGCAGGGGCTTGTGCACTGATCGTGCAGGTAGGAGGACTCACTGAAGCCGCGTCCATCATGACCCAGTTGTGGTGGTGATTTAAAAGAGAAAAACCTCAGAGTCTGGAGCTTGCAATTGCTGTTGATCCAGATATGGCTAGAGTTATGAAATGGACACATTAAGGGAAGTGGTACCCACGGCTAAGGGAATCACTGTGAATTCATCCTCAAGCCTATATATGAGGGCAGCAGTGACACACAGTCTTGTATCTGGGAAGAGTTTGCCGCATCCTAAGCCCTGTTGCAAGAGCCCAGGTGGCAAGTGGTTGGGCATCACCGCTACACTCAAGGTATCTGTGGCTCCAAAGATGAAGGCACTGGTTTCCAGTCCTCACTGTAGATCAGGACCACTAGGGAGGTATTTTTAATAATACAGATTCTAAAGTTCCATCTCAGACCTGTTGTATGAAACAGCTCTGCCAAGAGAAGTTCCGAACCACATGTATGGCCTCATGGTTTTGTTTAATGGAAGAGTAGAATAAGATTCAAATCCATGTCGTTGGTAGGGCGACCCCATGCCAATCCCATGCAAGTATATCTCTAGACTTCTGTACTTTAAATCCTACTCAACATTATGAGTCATGTAAAACATGGCTTTAAATTTTATATCTATTGATTTAAATTAATAATTATGTTAGTAATGGGGAAAGCAAAATTAAATAGAGCTTCTATTTCATGCCTGAAGAAAACCAACTATTGAGCTACCAACCCATAATTAAAACATGGTCCTCACCCACCTAGTTTCTTGAAGTATTTGCCAAGGAGTATCAAAGTCACCTGGGAGCTTGATAGAAATGCATACTATTTGGTCCCAACACACATCCAGATTCTGCATTTCAACAAAATCCCCAGGTGATAACTATACACACAAAGTTTGAGAAGTACTGCACTACCCAACAGATGTTGGAAGCCAGATTTTTTTTTTTCTGGAGAAATAAACAGGCTCATGGTCTTGTCCCTGCCAATGCTAATGTGTGAAGTGATGGTTGACAGAGCACGAGCGCGGGGTTTAGTCCAGCAGATGGTTCGTAGGTAGAACTAAGTGTACCTAAAAAACACAGCGTTTGATTTGGTCACTTTTGTAGAGTTAACGTATTTGTTTAACTTATGATTTCAGGGTTAAAGAGCTAGAATTGAATCCATTTACCTTGGATTATAAAACAAAAACATATAGCAGAGCACTTTTTATGTATGAATGTGTATCCAATGCTTTCTGAGCATGAAGATGTTTATTGTTGAAGTTCTGCTGGGAGAATTTATAAACTGAATTTAAGAGTCAGGTCATAGAGTCAACTAAACTTAAGTAAGTTTTTTATGTCCTGATTATTATTTTTCTGTTACTCATATCCCTTTCCTGATAACTCTTCGGCAGAATATGATGAACACAGAAATGCTAAAAAGCCGTATTAATCATTAGTCATTGTGGTTGTTAAGATCTTTGGTATTTTTTGTAGTTATACAAGCAATAACTTACTAGCAATAATTATTTCCTTAAGCAATAATTTTTAGTTTGCTTCCGTGAGGCCTATCCCCAGAGTGTGGTTTGCAGATGAATCTGAGCAACAAAACCACCTTGGCAAATGATTTTATATATACTTGTATTTTTTTGTCTGAGTAAGAAAATTCTGAATTTCACCCAAAGCACACAGGATCTATTTCGGCATCAGCCTGATAATGAGACAGTAATTGGTGTGTAAGCCGTTCATTCTCCAAGTTTTCTCACGGGGCATAATTTGCCTCTTATTTGTCAGGAATGGGTTCTGGGACACAACAGTCCCATTCACGATGGGCAGAGCAAATGTACTAAAACATTATCATAGCTGGGATTAATGGTCCACTATGGATTTATGTCAAGAATGTTAATGATTTGTTTATGAATAAGTGGGCCTGTCGCATGGTGAAACAGTAGCCTGCAGAATTGCTGAATGGACAGTTTGCTTGCAGAGGATTCTTGGAGGAAATAAATACTCTTGCCAGGCCTTTTGCATCTCTTAAATCGCTACTGTGAATTGACTTTGGAATTTGAAATGGTGGCATTTACCTCACCAAGTCCTGTGCTTGCTATTGCAGACCTTGTAACTCTAAATTTTCTTGATATAATTTGGAGAAAAATATTTTTTAGGATTGAGTCTAATTTGGTGAAAATAATAATTTAATTAAATCTCTCATTGAACAAAATGTAGCCCCGCCCCTGCTCTCCCCGCCAGATTCTGGTAAAATATAATCAAACTTTTTGAAGTGTGTGTTAATGTACAGAAGATAGGGATTTACAGTAGTTTTTAATTGGTAGATAAAAGTCACTTATTGCTTGGCAGAGTCCAAGCAATGACAAGTAAATCAAGATTATATAATGATTCATATACGCACAAACAGATTGATATAAAAATGTGTGTATGTTTGCATATATAATATATATGTGAGCTTGCCATGTGTTTATGATGTAATTTAATGATGTGTATTCTAGCTACTTTTTAAACATTCACCTTTTTATGGATGATGATTTTGGCTTTCTCTTAAGAAATTTAAACTTAAATGTTATCCTATTTATGTAAAAACGATTAATTTCTTTTTTTTTTTTTTTTTTTTTGCTTTGGGATAGAATTAGTATAGTCAAGTTTTTCTTGACTTACAGTCAAAGGATCTTAATAACTTAAATACCAAAGTAACCTTATATAAAGTTTTAATTATAATCAGAAATTTCATACCACAAATATGACCTAAAGGATATTAATATCTAGGCTCCTATATAATCAGAAAAAAAATGTATAATAGTTTCTTAATGAAAGTGACATCTGTATTTACTAGGCAGAAAGGACCCATAATGATTAATTCACTTGGTCTTTACAGTAGTCCTAGTTGTTTTGTGGCTGTAAAGTCATGGAGTCAAGCTTCAAATCAGAACCTTTTGTGTCCAGATCATATGTTCTTTCCATTGTGGAATATCACAGGATCAAAGCCCATGTGACCTCACACTTCGTGTCCCTCTTCCCTTTCTGTATTCCCATCATGCTGTTCCAGGTAGGTGGACAGACTTGCTGAATGCTGTTGAAAAAAAAAAGGTGGGCACAGATGGCCTTCCAGGGATCAGAGAACTCCTCGACACGATGTGAAAATCTTGTGTAGATCTCTTGCTCCTTGGGTTTTGTCTGATTCTTCAAGAAGTCCATGATCTTCCAAAGGATCATTTGTCCATATATCAAGTTATTAACTCAGTGCATGTCTAATCATACTGGAGTAGCTGGACATGTTTTTTTTTTTTTATCATCATCACTGTTGAAGAGCAAATATGATTCTGAAGTTATGAAACTGATCTTCCTACATACTTCCAAGGTGATCTCATTTCTCTTGAGTCATACCCTATGGAGCTTATACTTCACTCTTAACTGGAAGCTCTGGCGATAAGCAACATATATAGACTTGACTTCTTCTGACCATTCTAAATTTCACCATCTTAGAAGGGACTGAGTACAGGCAAGTTTGGCTCTTCCATTTTAATTCTGGAGTGGACCCCAATAAGGTCTGTTGTCATTAAGCAGATGGTTAGATTTGGAATAGAGTTGCTAGCAGAGACAGATTAAAATTAAACCCAGAGGATATGTGTTGAGCATCAGCCGGGAACAAGGCAATATTCTCCATACTTGGGGATGAGATGAATGAGGCCTGGGTGGATGCTCAAGGAGCTGCTATGTCCACTCACGTGGAGATTGTGATCAGTGCACAGCTCCTTCATATTCTGTCACTCACATTTGTGTCCATTGAACTTTAGCACACTAAATATTTCAAGGTAAGAATGCTCTACTAGAAATGCTAAATTATAGTAGTATACTATATACAAAGTACAGTGGTATACTTTATGTATGCTATATACTACAGTAACATACTATCTAGTTTTATTATTTATTTTTCTTATATTCGTGTATCTTGGCTTTAGGATTTCCTTCCCCCATCCCCTCCATAGATGTGATTGTAATAAGAGTGATTCTGCAGAGAGCTAAGAACCTATCCCATTACCCAGTAGCCCTACCTTTTGTGTCAGGAGTTTTTCAACTGGCTCTATTCACCTCAAGGACTGTCATTCTCCAGAACACTTTCAAATCCTGGTGTTCATTAGAATCACCAGGGGCTTTGTTAAAAATGGAGATACCTTTCTCCTACTCAGGAATCTTCTGTTGTAACCAGCCTCCCAAATGATTCTGCTGTAGAATGGGTTCTGTACATGGATTTTATAGAGGAATGACCACAAACCTCTGGAACTTTTTCTAAATTTGGATTCTGTTTCTTTTTCTAGGGACAGGATCCACAGCTTTATTTAAAATCTTAAAGGGGTCTGAAATCCAAAAAGGCTTTATGAGCCACTGTTCTTGTGGCTGGAGTGAAGGACATTAATTGTAACCATACATCTGTTACTTTTTGAGCTCAGGAGGTAAACGGATTGAATTCACAGGCAGTGTGATGAAGTCATATTGTAATTGAAATACTATTAGAATAAACCATTTTTACTTTCAAACTAAAAATGCACTACTTCTGGAACAGTATTTTATGTCCTTTTTTAATAGCACTTAAAAGACAATACTAGTTGATGACCAGGTGACATTTACAGAAAGATTATGTTATAAACGTAGAAGTTTGTTACTTAATACCTTACCTGAGCCAGATGTGGTGGAATGTGCATTTTTTTTTTTCCTTATAGTAGAACAGGGAACCTGAAACCCTTTCAGGCAATTAGCTATCCCAGCCCAATATCCCTGGAAGTTTTGAGTTTATGCCAAACTCCTCATCTGCCATTCATTTTCATAGAAATAGAATGGGAAGAAGGCGTTAATAACTCAGAGCGGGCACAGTGCTAGTATAGATGAAATAATCATGTTATCAAAGTAATTGACTCGAATTCCAATAACAATTCTGCTTTGAGGTTCACAGAGAGAAGTGAACAAAAGCCAAACTGATGCCTGCCTTAGATTTGTAGTCTTGTCAGTTCTCTAAAACTTCTTGGTAATGAGAACTTTTTGCACAGTAGTGTTAAGAACATGTCATAGTCTTCAGACATGTTTTTTATGCTTCTAGACAGTCAAATTAATAGGTAGTGTTTCTTTAGGGATTAGGTATGTTTTTCTCTTTAAGAAATATTTGACAGTTGTTCCCTGGAATTGTCAGGGTCCTCTCTGTGAGTGAAGAGACAAATAATTTAAGTGCTAGCTTCATTTCCATGTCTCTTCACATAATAGCAGGAGGCAGGAAGTGCAGGCTTAAAAACACCGTGGGAGCTACCGTAATGTGGCTTTGGCTGGCTAAGGCAGGGAAGATTTTTCATCTTCAGAGTCAGAAAAAAATGCCATTGAAGCAAAAATGAATGTGATGTATTGTTAAGAAAATGCAGATCAAAACCGCAAGGAGATATCTACTACTCCACACCCATT